>NC_135233.1:597193076-597533076 GCF_051348905.1 Ranitomeya variabilis
GAGGGGTCAAAGCTGTAGAAACTGTGCTGATAAATGAGCTAAATAGACAGCAGTATCCTGGGCATACACACAGTTCATATCCAACCTATATTACACAAAGAGACACACACAACTCGCATCCAGACTATATTACTGGGAGAAACACACAGATCTCACATCCAGCCTATATTACTGGGAGAGAGAGGCATAGATCTCCCATTCAGCCTATATTACTGGGAGAGAGAGGCATAGACGTCACATCCTGCATATGCTGCTGCGAATGAGAAACAGACCTCACATTCAGCCTATTTTACTGGGAGAGAGAGTCATAGACCTCACATCCAGCCTATATTACTGGGAGAGAGGCATAGACCTCACATCCAGCCTATATTACTGGGAGAGAGAGACACACAGAGCTCACATCCAGCCTATATTACTGGGAGAGAGGCATAGACCTCACATCCAGCCTATATTACTGGGAGAGAGAGACATAGACCTCACATTCAGCCTATATTACTAGGAGAGAGAGGCATAGACCTCACATTCAGCCTATATTACTGGGAGAGAGGCATAGACCTCACATCCAGCCTATATTACTGGGAGAGAGAGGCATAGACCTCACATCCAGCCTATATTACTGGGAGAGAGAGGCATAGACCCCACATCCAGCCTATATTACTGGGAGCGAGAGGCATAGACCTCACATCCAGCCTATATTATTGGGAGAGAGAGGCATATACCTCACATCCAGCCTATATTACTGGGAGCGAGAGACATAGACCTCACATTCAGCCTATATTACTGGGAGAGAGAGGCATAGACCTCACAACCAGCCTATATTACTGGGAGAGAGAGGCACAGACCTCACATCCAGCCTATATTACTGGGAGAGAGAGGCACAGACCTCACATCCAGCCTATATTACTGGGAGAGAGAGGCATAGACCTCACAACCAGCCTATATTACTGGGAGAGAGAGGCATAGACCTCACATCCAGCCTATATTACTGGGAGAGAGAGGCATAGACCTCACATCCAGCCTATATTACTGGGAGAGAGAGGCATAGACCTCACATCCAGCCTATATTACTGGGAGAGAGAGGCATAGACCTCACATCCAGCCTATATTACTGGGAGAGAGAGGCATAGACCTCACAACCAGCCTATATTACTGGGAGAGAGAGGCATAGACCTCACATCCAGCCTATATTACTGGGAGAGAGAGGCATAGACCTCACATACAGCCTATATTACTGGGAGTGAGAGGCATAGACCTCACATTCAGCCTATATTACTGGGAGAGAGAGACATAGACCTCACAACCAGCCTATATTACTGGGAGAGAGAGGCATAGACCTCACATCCAGCCTATATTACTGGGAGAGAGAGGCACAGACCTCACATCCAGCCTATATTACTGGGAGAGAGGCATAGACCTCACAACCAGCCTATATTACTGGGAGAGAGAGGCATATACCTCACATCCAGCCTATATTACTGTGAGAGAGGGGCATAGACCTCACATCCAGCCTATATTACTGGGAGAGAGAGGCATAGACCTCACATCCAGCCTATATTACTGGGAGCGAGAGGCATAGACCTCACATCCAGCCTATATTACTGGGAGAGAGGCATAGACCTCACAACCAGCCTATATTACTGGGAGAGAGAGGCATAGACCTCACATCCAGACTATATTACTGGGAGAGAAGCATAGACCTCACATTCAGCCTATATTACTAGGAGAGAGAGGCATAGACCTCACATTCAGCCTATATTACTGGGAGAGAGGCATAGACCTCACATCCAGCCTATATTACAGGGAGAGAGAGGCATAGACCTCACATCAAGCCTATATTACTGGGAGAAAGAGGCATAGACCTCACATCCAGCCTATATTACTGGGAGAGAGAGGCATAGACCTCACATCCAGCCTATATTACTGGGAGAGAGAGGCATAGACCTCACATCCAGCCTATATTACTGGGAGAAAGAGGCATAGACCTCACATCCAGCCTATATTACTGGGAGAGAGAGGCATAGACCTCACATCCAGCCTATATTACTGGGAGAGAGATGCATAGACCTCACAACCAGCCTATATTACTGGGAGAGAGAGGCATAGACCTCACATCCAGCCTATATTACTGGGAGAGAGAGGCATAGACCTCACATCCAGCCTATATTACTGGGAGTGAGAGGCATAGCCCTCACATCCAGCCTATATTACCGGGAGAGAGAGACACACAGAGCTCACATCCAGCCTATATTACTGGGAGAGAGGCATAGACTTCACATCCAGCCTATATTACTGGGAGAGAGACATAGACCTCATATTCAGCCTATATTACTAGGAGAGAGAGGCATAGACCTCACATTCAGCCTATATTACTGGGAGAGAGGCATAGACCTCACATCCAGCCTATATTACTGGGAGAGAGAGGCATAGACCCCACATCCAGCCTATATTACTGGGAGCGAGAGGCATAGACCTCACATTTAGCCTATATTATTGGGAGAGAGAGGCATAGACCTCACATCCAGCCTATATTACTGGGAGCGAGAGGCATAGACCTCACATTCAGCCTATATTACTGGGAGAGAGAGGCATAGACCTCACAACCAGCCTATATTACTGGGAGAGAGAGGCATAGACCTCACATCCAGCCTATATTACTGGGAGAGAGAGGCACAGACCTCACATCCAGCCTATATTACTGGGAGAGAGGCATAGACCTCACAACCAGCCTATATTACTGGGAGAGAGAGGCATAGACCTCACATCCAGCCTATATTACTGGGAGAGAGAGGCATAGACCTCACATCCAGCCTATATTACTGGGAGAGAGAGGCATAGACCTCACATCCAGCCTATATTACTGGGAGCGAGAGGCATAGACCTCACATTCAGCCTATATTACTGGGAGAGAGAGGCATAGACCTCACATCCAGCCTATATTACTGGGAGAAAGAGGCATAGACCTCACATCCAGCCTATATTACTGAGAGAGAGGCATAGACCTCACATCCAGCCTATATTACTGGGAGAGAGAGGCGTAGACCTCACATCCAGCCTATATTACTGGGAGAAACACAGAGCTAGGAAATAAGCTGACACCAGAGATATTCGACATCGCCTTCCTCCTCTTTCCTTGTACATGCATGCACGGCCAGACGTGCATATATATCGGGAATGGGGGGTTGTCGGCTGGACAAATGTTTGCCTGACAACTGTATAAGGTGCACGGCTAGTGGAGAAAAGCCATTGACCTGTGGTATAATAATTTTACAAGTAACTGGTGTGATCATTACCTTAGATCATGAACATGAAACCATACGATCTCCGACGCCGTCTGTACATCATAATGCGTGGAGAGGAAGGTTTGGACTATGGAGGAATCGCCAGGTTGGTAGAGATTAAAGATTTTTATGTGCACTACTCTGTTTAATCTGACATATAGCTGTAGTACCTGCAAGCTTATGTATCATGTTATAAGAAGACCATACCTTCTCTACTGTATGTGTTTGCGCCACTAGAAGTAATTGGTGAGCACCATTACTATCAATAGTAATGGGTCACTCTGCTTTGTGACCTTATATTGGGAGCGGAGAGATGCATGTAATGCCTTGAGGATACAGTTACTGATCCAGTTGTGGCCCGAGGAGTCCACTACACAAGTCATATTATAATTAATTGTACTTTTCATGAGACTGTGTGGGTATCGTAGCTGCCTCAACAACTGTAGGTGGGGGGGCATGACATAGACTAATAGGTCATTAACCTTTCCTGATTTTGCGGTGGTAAATATTTTCCAGTCGGTGGTCATTTAATGTCCTGTTGACACAGGCGGCCGCGCTTCAGTTGTGCCCTGAATGATCAATGACAGATGATTCAGTGTGCATAGGCTGACATTTTTCTCGTCAGCGCAGGTTCTTTTTACACAGGAAGCAGCACTGCCAAAAACCACGCTCTTCAGTGCAAACCAAAAGATCATTTCACCCGACAAACCAGCATGCCTGTTTACACTGCACGATTATAGCGAACAGTCTTCCTGGGAACAATAATCGTGCAGTGCAGTTGGACCTGTGGTCACATACATGTATTTGTGCATCTATTTCCATCACTTGTGTGCTATGTATAGCTATATCCTTTTAGGTGTTTTTCTCCTTGGTACTTTTGGGATTTCTCTGCCTTCAGTCCTTCACCTTGACATTATTATGCGTTGTTGTTTCTTCTGGTCCGTGGTTCTCATGTCTGCATCCACCCAGTGCCTTGACCTGAATTCTTGCATCCTACCTACTCTTTTAGACTCTTGTGTCCTCCGTGGTTCCTTGGCTCCTGGCTCCTCTCTCTCTCTGTGTCCTCCCAGTGGTTTTACCCTATGGTAGGTTACGTCATGCTGTTCTACCACAGGGTAGAACCACGGACAGGATATGGGAAGCTCTCAACATGGAGCCGACCACCCTTGATCCTTTAGACTGTTCTCGCGGGATCCCACAACTCTTTATGGATTAACAAATGGGGTGATAATTCAGTTAGTAATTGTCGGCCATGTTCGTCTTCTATACTTGCCGCCTTCGCTCTTCCTCCACACATCCGCTGTATCTTTCTTCAGGGAGTGGTTCTTCTTGCTGTCCCACGAGGTGCTGAACCCCATGTACTGTCTGTTTGAGTATGCCGGGAAAAATAACTACTGCTTACAGATAAACCCAGCCTCGTCCATCAACCCCGACCACCTCACCTACTTCCGATTCATCGGCCGCTTTATAGCTATGGTAAGTGGGGAATGCTTGCTAACAGTGATGCCGTCTCTTGTCTGTCCTTCAAAATAAACTCTGCAATAATGTCTTCTTCAGGCTCTTTACCATGGGAAGTTCATAGATACAGGATTCACTTTACCGTTCTACAAGCGGATGCTAAACAAGAAGCCGACATTGAAAGACCTGGAATCCATCGACCCAGAATTCTACAATTCCATCATGTGGATAAAGTAAGTGCCCAGGAGCAGTGACCATGTTATCGCTGTGCCCTCCGTAGGCCCGATGTGCTTACGTTTTACGACATGCTGCATCATGGAACTATTCACATATATCGTCTATGTGTTCGTACAATTCCCTCTGTGGCCATCTGAGACATAAGTGAAGATCAATATATATAGAAAAGACCTGGCACTCAACTTGTAATGTATGCAAGCGGTTTTTATTCCAAATGCAGTAACAGCTAAATTTTGCTGTTACTGCATTTGGAATAAAAACCGCTTGCATACATTACAAGTTGAGTGCCAGGTCTTTTCTATATATATCACTAAGGTTTTGGAACCTACCTAGGCTCCACCTTTTGGAGCTGTGCACACGTTTTTTTTGATAAGTGAAGATCAAGTCTCAATGGTGCCAATTATACTAAAGGTCTTAAAATGGAAATTCCATCCTATAAAGTAATGGTATGTCAATCGCGTCATAATTTGTGGGGGGTCCGACCTCTGAGTCTCTCACAGGTTCTGAAAATGAAGGAATTTCAGCACTGAATTACAGATCCCATACACACTAGTCCAAAGTCATGTGAAATGAATGATGTCCACCAGAATGAACGAACGTCGGCAGGTTTGGTAAAATGATCAACCGATGGTTCTGACTGGCGTATGAACTAGTGTAATCATTTAAAAAAAAAAAATTGGATTTTTTTATTGGCCTGTGATCTGCACCGACTGCATCATGAGACTAAAAAATTGATGTAGTTTGGGAAAAATTATTCGTCAGCCCATTTTTATCCAATATGAATGGGGCAGGTTGCCGTTCACTGCAAAGTTGGGTGGCTGGAAAATCAGCGCCACAGCGTAGGGCTCTCTTAGAATTATAAACTAACGATCTGTCTTAGTAATATGCCTTCTCTTAAAGTGATGGGAATATCCCTTTAATTTCATACCTATTGCTTGATCCAGTGGCCGTTCATGCTGCCCACATGAGTCCTCCTTTTCTCCCCACTTTCCTATAAGCTACAATCTCCTACAATCTCGCTATTACTATCTCCTGCATTTTTAGTATCAGCAATCTACAATGCCAGACTTTCTTATTCATTTTTTTTTCCTGTAGAGAAAACAGTTTGGAAGAATGTGACTTGGAGCTTTATTTTGTGCAAGATATGGAGATCTTAGGGGAGGTGACTTCTCATAAACTGAAAGAAGGTGGTGAGAACATCAGAGTAACCGAGGAGAACAAGGAAGAATTTATCACGTATGTCTGCCGGATATCTACTGCTCCTTGATCAGTCACCAGTTTGCACGATTTACTAGCGATTTACCACGTCTTATGTCTCTTGCCCCTAGGCTTCTTACCGACTGGAGATTCACTCGTGGAGTGGAGGAGCAGACCAACGCTTTTCTAGATGGCTTCAATGAAGTTGCTCCTTTGGAATGGTTGCGATACTTTGATGAGAAGGAGCTGGAGGTGAGAGATCTGGCTAGTGATCTATGTGTATTATTATATTGTTGGCTGTCTGGTTCTAAGCTTTTATTCTGTGATTCAGCTCATGCTTTGTGGGATGCAGGAGATTGATCTGAATGATTGGCAGAAAAACACCATCTACCGGCACTACACCAAGAACAGCAAACAAGTCCAGTGGTTCTGGCAGGTAGGATGCTTCCCTAGACTTTCTGGGCAGCTACTTGGATGGTCATTGACTACTAAAGGCCATCTATGTGGCCACTGATGAGTAAAGCATACAGTCCTCCCTCAGCTGGTGGCATATTAGGAAAGCACAATCCATTCCACACAGACTTTTGAGGTCGCAGCTCTGTGCCCCTTTTATAACGTTTTGTGATTTTGGTCATTGATTGGGCGCGTTCCCCTCAAGCAACCTTACATGGTCCTTCTGGTCATTGGCAGATGGTAAAAGAGATGGACAATGAGAAACGGATCCGGCTTCTGCAGTTTGTGACGGGCACGTGCCGACTTCCCGTAGGAGGATTCTCAGAACTAATTGGTTAGTGTTCATTTTTCTAATAATATCATTATATCTGTTTTGTTTACCTGAGAAGATATCCAGGCGCACCTTAAAATGCCCATACCATAAGCATACGACCACCATCATCGATGTCGTATACAGTTTGATATCGATGTGTTTGTTAGTGGGATGAAGTTCTATGTTTCATTAGAACCATTCTAGCATTTGTCATATTTTAAAGCAGAATTTCCATCCATGGAATATGACAAAAATACTTGATAGTTGTGGGCCCCATTTCTAGGACCCTCACTCTTTGGGAGAACGTGATCCATTGTCTCATTAGCTGTGAAGGAAAGGTGGCTGCACTTCCATCCTCAGCTTATCCTAGAAATGCATATAAAGGGAATACGTCTTCTAAGTCATTTAAAAAGGTCTTATTGATAGATCCATTCTTTTTTTTTTAGGTTCCCTCACCTTCCCATGACTTCACCATGCTGGTTATATTTTACAGGTAGCAATGGACATCAGAAGTTCTGCATTGACAAGGTTGGGAAAGACACTTGGCTTCCTCGAAGTCACACCTGGTAAGTTAAGAACACGGCCATCATACATTGAATGGTGGGACCAAATCTTTGTTATTTAGGATGCACTCATGTCTAATATCCTTAGCTTTCATTAAAGGGGTTGTCCAGGGAAAATAAGGTATTACCTATCTGTAGGGTGGATGTTCACATACTGACCGCTGGGACCCACGCTGATCGTCAGAAGGGGTCTAACGTGGCATAGCAGTGCACATACCTTACAGCTACTCCATTCATTCTCTATGGCCCTGTGCTCTGCTTTTTTCGGCAACCCTAGCGGCGATCGAGAATGTACACTGCCCTAATTCTACCCGGGACAATTGGGCACCCTTCTGCCGATCGGTGCGCGTCTGCACCAATCACTAAGTGATCACTTACCCCACGAATTTTCTTTCACTGGTCAACCCCTTTAACCAGTTTTACTGATTCCTTGAACTGTGACTGCCTCTCACAAAGTAGGGATGGTTGCTGGCAATGATGAAAGTAGAATACCTCTGATTGTTTCCGCCTGTCTCTTTAGTTTTAATAGATTGGATTTACCTCCTTACAAGAGCTACGAGCAGCTCAAGGAAAAATTGCTTTTTGCCATCGAGGAAACAGAGGGGTTTGGGCAAGAATAATCCTTGACTGTGTGAAGAAGAATCCTCTGCCGGCACCAGGCTTCATAAGAAATTGATTTCATACAATCTGGATTCGGAGGGACGGTGTCCAGTCTTTACACCAAAGGTGTCAATTAATCATAAGACTCATGAGGTTAAAGGTCATGCTTTCAGACGGCACCAAAGATGCTAAGAGAGTGGGTGAACCCAAAAACTTGCCTAAATGTGCTTATTTTTGTAGCAGGTTCTCTTTAAGGAAAAGCCAGGACCATTCACTGAGACTGGAGGGAAGAGACAGACAACCAAAACCTGTAGGAAACTACGATCATTTTTTTAATTAATTGCCTTTCTCACTCAGTAGTGTGATGATTTTCCTGTGAAGCAATCTGGATGATGATGATGATTTATCATGTGGGTCATACACCTAACATAAATACCCCAATTAATGGGAGAAGATTGGGGGAACAGTTTGACGGCCCCTATATACATGAGGTTTACAATGGGTCTTCTGTGTATAGCCAGCCTAAAGGGGGTTTTCTAGGACATTGATGGCGCATCTTAAAATATTATTCCTGGTTTCATAAATGGGTATTGTTGGATAGGGATTGTAAATACAAACAACTTTGTAATTTACTGCTTTTTTAAATTTAAATCCGTGTTTGAGATATTAACATTTATTTGTTCACAACTTGTTGCCTTGGAGACCGACCATCGCTGCTAGACAGCAGAACATGCGCACAGTTCTTACAAGCTCTTTTCTGTCGAGCTTGTAAGCCCTGTTTTGAAACTGGACATAATCGATGGAGCGCGCTGTTACCTTTTAATACCGTCCAGCTTCGGTGCAGTGCTTACAAGCTAGACAGCAGCGGTGGTAGGTCTCCTAGGCAACAAGCAGTAAACGAAAGAAAAGTGTAAATATCTCAAAAGCTACTAGAAACTATAACCCCTTTTCTATATCTGGCGTAATAATACTCCGATGTCAGACACCCTCCCTTTGATGTGGGTTCCGGATTTTCTGGCACATGTCAGGTGTTTTGAACAGCTGACATGTGCTGCTAACAGCCACAGGAGGAATCGCGATCCTCCCGCAGCTGTTAACCCGTTAAATGCCGATGTCAAACTCTTGACTGCGGCATTTAACACGCGCTTCCGGCAAGTGCATCGGAAATCGATGACCCCCATCATGTGATCGCGGATCACCGATGGGTTGGCATGGCAACCAGAGGCCTCCTGCAGTCCTCTATGGTTGTCACTGCCGGATTACTATGAACGTCGCCCGGTGGTCGGCGCTCATAGCAAGTCAGCCATTCTGCTACATAAAGGCGATCTGATCATCGCCTGTATGAAGCAGAGTCGATCAGGTTATGGCAGCTTCTAGTCTCCCACGGAGAATATTGAAGCATGCCAAAAGTAAAAAAAAAAAAATTTTTTAAATATAAAAGTTCAAATCGCCCCATCCAAAATGAAACGTCAAGTACGACTCGTCCCGCAAAAAAACAAGCCCTCACAGGGCCATATTGACCGAAAAATAAAAAAGATATGGCCTTGGGAAGAAGGGGAGCAAAAAACGAAAATGCATAAATTAAAGTACCTACAGTCATAAAAGGGTTAATAAGCGGTAACTTGCAAAAGCGTTTGTATTTACAAGCAGGATCCGACAGTGTTCCCATCTATGAAGATGGGAGTAACCCTTTTAAGGACCTCGACCATTTTTGCAAAAGCACAGGAGCACATCCCTACTTTCAAGTGAATTGGGCTAAGCACCGCCATGCTTCCATATGTATGTATAGCGCTGTAAAGGCGCTGGACCCCTATCAATCTAACTTTTTGTTATGTCCTGGAAAACCCCTTTAAGAGCCTGCTATGTTGAGTCCTTATGTTCTAGCAGCCGTTCTCAGCACCTTAACATTTCCTTTGTTTTTATAGTATAATAAAAAATACTTTTATTTCAAGGTTTTAATCCGAAGCACAACACCTAGCGAACCTCCGAACCGCCGCTTTGTGATTGCCGCAAGCACGCAGCCTTAATTTGCCACTGTGTCTTCAGATAAAGCAGCCGCAGACAGCGCCACCATTAGTTTGAGGCAGGTACTGGATGTAAGACTAGATATTCTAGTAATATATTCATCTGTAGTATATTTAGAATTGGATGCAATCCGCATTGAATTTCGTACGTTTATAAGATGCCATAAATGTGTAGCAGCTGTGGATGCAACCAGCGGTGCCTGCATTTATCTCGTGCCACCGTCAGCGTTAAAAACCGGGATCCATATCTATTATACATTTATGTCATATCCTATGAATACGCCATTATTGTACAAGAAGGGAATATCCCTTTAAAAATGATTAACATTAGACCTATGGTCATCCTATCTAAAATACAGGCAGTATCAATACCCAGATGATGATTGCTTTCAATTATACGTATCCTATATCATATTGGCCAACGTTTTAATATGTAGAAAAAAAACAAAAAAACCTGGAAACCATCAACAAGCAGGTTAGCAAATTTTTTAATAAGTATTTGATAGTATTAACTAATGTTCATTTTTTTTCTTTCCTAATTTATGCACCTTAATACTTCATTTAGACCTGCTCGTTAGCGCATACATGTACAATGTTGGAAGATATGGCGGGTATTAGGCCAACATCACACATCAGTTTGAGTATGGATTGTGATGTACGGCCTGGAGACCCCCGTACTTCAAGGTCTGTGCTCACACCGTGAACTTTAGGTGTGTGACGCCGACCATAAGACAAGTTTATTCAGTAAAGCTAATGTGCCCACGTTTCATGTAGGAATAGTTCAAAACATGCACCCTTCATATGCAGATAACAAAAAAAAAAACCTAACCTACTTGTTGATGGTTTCCACCTTTCAGAAATATATTTAAAGCTGCGCAGTATTAGACATTAGTAAACATTTAAAAATGAAATGCAATATTTGTGATCTGTTCTTGCGTCTGTGCTACTTTTGGACATGTCAGGATTGCAACAGCTTGACTATGGTTTCCAGCAGTTTCCCTTTTGCAGAATTCAACCAGTTCCTCTGCTTTTCGCTTTTGGAAAACCTTGAAGACACGAAGGCGCTAACACTCCCCAACTCAGTCCTGCTGTATAGATTTCTGACTTTTTTTTACCTTTTTATTTTTAGTCGCTCTCTGAAATTGTACCGAAATACAGATGATTGTACATAGAGTGTATATAAGAAATTACGCTGTGTATATACCTATATATCTATAACATAAAGCGAGTGGGAGTTTGCAGCAGCTTTGGAGAAAATGACCCGAGATTTAGGTCTGATCTGCACCCATGACGCTTTCTTTTATGTGCAATAAATACATACGTTTGTATACAAGATGTGTGCGTAGATAAATGTACATTCAGAAATGGTGGATAAACTGCGGATCTACAAAAAAAAATACAGCAGGGATAAATACTGACGTAAAGGGGTGACATTGGATTATAAAAACATGGCTGCATCCTGCAAAAACAGCGCCACCCTAGTCCATGGGTTGAGTCTGGTATTACAGCTTTTTATTGAAGTAAATGGAGATCTGCTGTAATTCTGCACCCAGACTGAGATCAAGGGTGGCGCTGTTTTTGGAAGAAAGCAGCCATGTTTTTTTCTTTTTCATGAATATCTCTTACTGAGCAAATGATGTGACCACCAACATGGCCTGCATTGCTGTATGGACACCCTTTTTTTACTAGTTTACAATCCAGCAGCAATACCAGACACCTGTTATAATATCTCATCATAACCGGGCATATCTGCCATTCTGGAGTCTGAAAAAGTTGAGTGATGAGCTGTAATATCGACCAGAAATAGAGTAAAGAGAACCTGTCGCTAGGTCAAAAAAGTCCACTTTTTGCTCCTACTTTATTATACCAGATATTCAGTGGGGGGGGGTTAAGCCTGCCATACGGCTCCAGAGAAGTTTTATTTTATTTTTTTTTATTTGGGGGCTAATTATGGTTTTTACCAAAGGGGCATGGCTCACAAGTGAATAATGCAGGGCGCCTAAAGACATGCCCCAGAGGATCCCGTTAGCCATGCCTCCTTGTAAAGACCAGAAAGAGTAGCACTAAATAAAAAGGCCCGTATCTCTGGATCCGTATGGCGGATTTAAATAAAACAAAAAATGGAATAAAATAAAAGCTACATCTGGCCACTTTTCACCCGGTGATAGGAACTCTCTAAAATGGAAATTTTCCATGTGTTTATATATAGAATGAGTGAGATTTGCTTAGTGGGGGGTAAAGCAGTATGTAATGGACGGTGGATTTCCATGTCTCCCGTTTCGCCCTTCCCTCCTGCTCTCTTTATTGCTGTGTCTGGTGCCAGCTGGGAGAAGCAGGAAATGCTTTCATGTACGGGAGAAATGTGGAGTATGTGAGCTGTCCCTGTGCAAATACACAGTCAGCCACCTTACAAGGATGGCATTGACGGGCCGCCTCACCTTCTATAATGGCATCCTTGTGTAATGCCAGACACGGTGTGCAGGCAGAGAGGAGGTACGCCTGATCCCAGCCGTGGTGTCCACACCGTCTGGGCGATTGGGACGTCTATAGAACGTACATAAACAGGCACAAGAGGGGAAATTACACAAAAAAGCAATATTTACCACCGCTTTACGAAGATGTTTACTGGGACTGATAACCAGTTACCTTCAGTCCGGGGAGAAGTCATAACTGTGCCAAATAACAAACTCGGTTCTACCATCGAGACTTAGAATAAATAAATATGTAAATAATTATATAAAATTATGTAACTTACAAAAATACATATTTCTTATTAAAGGTTTTTGTTTTATTTAAGATATTTTTTTAAGTTTATATGGAAGAGCTGAGTCTATATATATATATATATACACTATTCCTATACATACTGTATATAAGCATTTATATTATATGATGTATTCGTGTGTGTGTGTATGTATGTGTATGTATGTGTATATATGTATATATATATATATATATATATATATATATATATACATACACATATATATACACCATATATATTATGTTTGTGTGTATATATATATATATATATATATATATATATATATATATATATATATATATATATATATATATATATATATATGTGTGTGTGTGTGTGTGTATGTATATATATATATGTATATATATACTAATATATGTGGAAATAGAAATAATAAAATCAGCATTTTTGTGCATGCACAGACGGGTGCCAAGGCTCCATGGTTGCCATCAAAACCTCGCATATGAAGTCAGATAATGAACAAAAAATAGGTTTTAATTGGTCCATGCAGCACCATAAAGGATGCAGACATCCTGCAGATGCCACAGTATTGGATGGATATTTGAAAATTACTCATAATGCAACTCCCTAGCTCCAGAGAAGCAATGACGGCACTTTATTGAGGAAGCGTTTGGCCTTGGGACCCTCGATCACATTGCACCGCCATGGTCTACGTTGCCATCAGTCTTCTCTTTAGCCACAAATCCCAAGCCCCGGGTTACATTTTGGATATTGTCGTCAACACTGGATTTTGGGAGGACTGATCCTGATTTGGGCTATTAGCTGTGTATCTGTCCTCTCGTTCCCGTACACTAAGCCTTTTTATATACTTCAGCTCGTTTATCTTGCAAAAGAAATTTAATGCAAACCTCTAGGTAGCTTGCCAAATTCAGCAGGCCACCCTACCCCCCTCGCTTCTTCTGCCAGCGCACGGCGGTTTCATAAATGGACAAGGTCTCTTTGTTACACTCAAAAGTCCTTTTTTTTTTTTTTTACTTTTAAGGAAAAAAGTGAATTTGGTCTTAAGACTAATAAGGATCCAAATACGGAGTCCTATGAGGAGGCACACGCTGCCCCGCCGCTCCAATCTGTGCATTCCTGCATTGTGTGCCAACTATGTGATGTGCTAATAGTCTCTGACATGTGTATTACTCAGTAATCCCCTTATACTGCTCACAGTTCATTAATGTTACACAATTACGTGCGTCCTATCTATCATATTGGACTTGGCCGCCGTAGGAAATAGCACAGGCAAGGGGGTGACACAGGTTATTTAGGGTAAATTTACAGTGTATAACATTATATTAGAATATAAGATAGAAAACAAGTACAATAAAGTGAGAAAATTGGAGATTTGCGGGAGAGAAGACCCTGCCCACGAGGGCTTGCAATTCGCAAGGGAAGTAGGAAAAATACCGTAAGTAACCTATATATATCACTGGGGGGGTCCTACCACTGGTTCCAGCACCAATCGGTAAAAGGTGTCACTTTTAGGATGGAGGGGGCAGTACACATGCTCAACCACCGCTGTATTCATTCTTTTTCTGGGAGTCTTATAGAAGATGAATGGAGTGGTGGTCGGGCATGCTCATGGCTGCTCCATTCTCAAGGGTCCTGTTTTGCAGATCCTAGTGGTTGGACACCCACCGAGTAAGTGTGAAAAATATGAGCAAATTTTAGTTACAGTAACACTGTTTAGAAATCGGAGCGTTAAATCTGCACCAAGGATGCAAAGTGTGAACCCAGTGTAAAGGTTTAAGGTGGGCAAAATCGGTCTGAATGATTGCCGTAGCGAGTCCCGGAGTATGGGGGGAAGCAATGGAGACGTTCTGGAGATGGTTACAATGGATCATAGTAACGTGAATGATAGATACCTAGGGAGGAGGTACTGTTTTTCCATTTTTCACCACTGAATAATTTGGCCACATGCCCAAAAACCAATATTAATCTTCCTGCTAACCCTTACCAATCAACAGGGGGATATTGGCCCCTTCCCACTACTTTGCTCCCAAGCTTGTTTCTTCCAGAAGTATAATGGCTAACTCCGTGCCCCCAACTCTAAGCAAGTGGGGTGTTGCATATATCACCCACCAAACAGAAGATACAAATATTTATTAAATATAGTGATAAAGGGGAAAGAAAATAAATGTCCTTAAGTACAACCGGATTAAATAAACTAGTAAATTAGATTGCCAGAGTTCCCCTTAATCGTGGAGACATTATGACTTATAGGACACAAAGGGATTGATATCCGGGCGGCCAGAGCATGTGGGCCGGGGCTGTCTACACAACATTAATAGAAAAAGAGAAAACACAGAACAAATGACACAATGAAATCGAACAAATCCTCCGATCCCTAAATATAGTAACGTCAGGAAAGCACCTAACCACAAAAACAAGAGGAAAAGGAAACTTTTATTTTTGGCTCCTGACGGCTCAAGGAGAGAACATTGCTGCCTGCTCCACTGGCATCCGCAAAGGTGCAAGTTACAGAGTGTCCTCGTAGCTGCACCGCGCCGAGGTCTAGAGTAACGATGTGCTAATATCCCGGGAGGGTATAATGGCCCCAATCATACAACACGTTGCCATTTCCATTGTGTTCTGTTTGGCGGTGTTTTACTGTCGCAGCTAGTCGATGCTCGGAGCTGGATCCAGACTGCCCGCTTTAGTGCCAGGCCTGTTTTTACTTTTTCCTGGCATCTGTTCATTCAGAAAACTTGCAGGTAGTGAAAATATCTTAATCCTGCCATATTACAGCAGAAAGTAAGTGCCCAATGCAGTGCTCGCTTATTGGACCTGGCGGCTTATTTTTGGACAGTCCTTATTTAAATACAATACCCCCTTATGTTTGGAGGGGCTCATTTTTCCAGGCTGGGCACCAGCAGCAGTTTAACTATCTGTAAGTCGTGTGTCATACAAAGTATTAACGCCCTCAGATCAGGAGAAACAGGATAATGATAATCTATAAGCACAGAACGATAGCATTGATGATCGTCCTGTTCACATAGGAGTCAGGCATTTACATGGCCGCTGGTGGACTTGTATGTAGCTGATTAGCAATCAGACTCCGTAGGGAAATGTAAATGAGCCTTAAAAGCCTCATTCAGAAGTCTGTGGGGTTTTTTGACCCCCACTTGAAAGCCTCATTGTCATATATGAGGTTGTTGAGTTTGGTCAGGAGCAGATTTGTGCATTGCATTCCGAACCTGCACAGATGTGTGAATCTGCCCCAGGAGGAAGGATAGAAACGAGATTTCAAGTCCGGTAAGCAGGATTGGCATAAATTCTGAGAAATAAATCAATGTAAAGGGTATATTCACAATTGAAAGTTATCCCTGATCCGATTGATAGACCCTAACATTGATGCCTTGCATGTGGCAGTCCGGGAGTGGATCCCAACATTTGATTCTATGATCTGTCCCTGGATGACGACTGATGCATTTCTGTATCATCTTTTACATCAGGCTCAAAAAATGTATACTAATATATGTGAACCCAGCTTTACTGATCGCTGGGATCTCCTGAACAGGAGTCTGAGTACAGTGCTGGGCTTTTTCCAGCAGTCCACAATGAATGGAGCGAGAGGTTCAACATGTGCACATCTGCTTCTTTTAAGGATATGTTCTGCAGCACCCCATTCTCATCACTGGGGTCAGACCTATTGCAATCAGTAATTTATCCTGTGTAACACAGTCTTGTGTTATGTGACCCTAGAAGATGTTGCAGTTTTCTAATAGATCATTACAAATTATATATGGCAATTCATTCTATACAACACCAGAAATAATCACTGACCCATGTAGGTATAACAACTCATATAAATATCATTTATCCGGAGAACAATGAGCAGATTAACATACCAAAACTTCAAATTTAGATTAAATAATTACTTTTATTTTATTTCATGCCATAGGACAACCATAAATACATTTAGACAATTAATTACAAAGGTCATATGTAAAAACTAATGTGAATCACACTAAAGTGCAAGTTTGTGACACAGGGTAGGGCAGATCAAGTTGCAAAATGCCAAGCAATGGGGGATCATCATATTTCATATATATTATTTTATACTGATTTAATCCAACAGGTTCATGTATCAATACAAAAGCTGATTCCTTCCCCCTTGCATTGCCACATTAGTACCATCCGCAGTGGATAATCAATAAAGTGAAATGCCAATTGCTAAGATCCACATCCTATACTGCAGGCAACTTATTCCCTCATTCATGTATTTAAAAAAGTTATGTCATTTACCCATAATGAGATGAGGCGTCTCCAATCTGTGTCCAGGTCCCCAACGCTGCGTTTCGCGTGCAATATGTGCCGCTTCCTCAGGGGGCGTGGGCCCCCTGAGGAAGCGGCACATATTGCACGCGAAACGCAGCGTTGGGGACCTGGACACAGATTGGAGACGCCTCATCTCATTATGGGTAAATGACATAACTTTTTTAAATACATGAATGAGGGAATAAGTTGCCTGCAGTATAGGATGTGGATCTTAGCAATTGGCATTTCACTTTATTGATTATCCACTGCGGATGGTACTAATGTGGCAATGCAAGGGGGAAGGAATCAGCTTTTGTATTGATACATGAACCTGTTGGATTAAATCAGTATAAAATAATATATATGAAATATGATGATCCCCCATTGCTTGGCATTTTGCAACTTGATCTGCCCTACCCTGTGTCACAAACTTGCACTTTAGTGTGATTCACATTAGTTTTTACATATGACCTTTGTAATTAATTGTCTAAATGTATTTATGGTTGTCCTATGGCATGAAATAAAATAAAAGTAATTATTTAATCTAAATTTGAAGTTTTGGTATGTTAATCTGCTCATTGTTCTCCGGATATATATGGCAATTGTTGTCTTCTCTGTCATTGGCCATGCAGGTAATAATGCAAAATTTCACAGGCATTACTCCTTAAAGCTAGGGTGGCCATTATTTTGCCCAAGGGGTCACATGAGAGACCATGACTGTTGTGGAGGGCCGAACCAATAGGAAGAAATTAATTCTACTCAATATTAATATCATTATATTATAAAAATGATTATAGACAATTATATTAACATTGTGTCACTTAATATTGAGCAGAATTAAGTATGCTGACATCCCCTACATATTGTTTGATCCCGAGTACAGCCCCTTTTGTATATTATATGAGCCCCCCACAGCCCCTTATATACTGTAAGAGCCCCCATATGTGGCATGTGCCCCACAGAGCCTCCCCCATATGCGGCACTAGCCCCACACAGCCTTCCCCATATGTGGCATGAGCCCCCACAGAGCCCATCCATATGCGGCATGAGCCCCCACACAGCCTCCCCCATATACAGCATGAGCCCCCACACAGCCTCCCCCATATGCAGCATGAGCGCCACAAGCCTCCCCCATATGCGGCATGAGCCCCCACACAGCCTCCCCCATATGCAGCATGAGCCCCCACACAGCCTCCCCCATATGCAGCATGAGCGCCACAAGCCTCCCCCATATGCGGCATGAGCCCCCACACAGCCTCCCCCATATGCAGCATGAGCCCCCACACAGCCTCCCCCATATGCAGCATGAGCCCCCACACAGCCTCCCCCATATGCGGCATGAGCGCCACAAGCCTCCCCCATATGCGGCATGAGCCCCCACACAGCCTCCCCCATATGCAGCATGAGCCCCCACACAGCCACCCCCATATGCAGCATGAGCCCCACACCAGGCTCCCCCCCTATGCGGCATGAGCCACACACCAGCCTCCCCCATATGTGGCATGAGCCCCAAACTCCTTCCCCAGATACTGCATGAGCCCCACACATCCTCCCTATATACACTGGATGAGCAACACACAGCCTCCACATATACTGCATGAGTCCCCCATAGCCTCCTCATGTGCATCATGTCACCCCCATATTCAGCACCATATGCATCATATCACCCCCATATGCATGTCACTCCCATAGCCTCCCCATGCCCACCCAAACATCCCATATACATGAAAAAGACCCGACATACTCACCTCGGTCTCGTTCCCTGGCGCTCTGCTTCTCTCCCTGCCTCCGGTGCGCTGACTCTCCGCAGTACACAGCCGACGCGGTGAAGTTACGTCATCTCGTCAGCCGTTTCACATGCTGATTGGTGGAGGAAGTGGCCGGAGGCATCTCCACCAAAGGAGACGCAGGCACGGTGCAGCTGCCTCTGGATTCCAGCCCCATGGCATTCTCGGTCCGCACCGAGACAGCCAGAGGGCCGGATGTGGCCCGCACTTAGCCCAGGTCTGCCTTAAAGGGATGTTTGGTCAAACCGAAGTTCACATGTTGCTTTTTTTTTTTTTTGCTGTCATCACAGCAAAAATAAGTATTTTCGATGCAATTATCGAAAATCCAGGCAAAAATGTTGCCGTTTCAGCGCATAAATTATGCAATATGTACATAGCATAATTTTTTTTTTTTCATAAGAGATCATAGAAAATTCTGGGTTAGGCCAGGATCAGATATTTCACGGTTCGTAGAATGACCAACTGTGGGTCTCCTGACCACAACTTATAGGTATATAGGTACATATGAGGGTGGGAGATATGCAGTCGGTCCGAATTTCCTGGTCCCTGTAGAGTAAAATACGCTCGTTTTATCCCAG
Source organism: Ranitomeya variabilis (assembly GCF_051348905.1). Lineage (NCBI taxonomy): Eukaryota > Metazoa > Chordata > Amphibia > Anura > Dendrobatidae > Ranitomeya > Ranitomeya variabilis. Next base: position 597,212,598 of record NC_135233.1, read on the forward strand.
GCAGATGTGATGAGAAGATAAGCACTGCATGCAATGCTGAGGAGCCACACTGAATCCAGGGGTCTCTGCCTTACAATAGACGCAGCAGGGCTCATGTCTGCAGTTATAAGCAGAAGCCACAAGGGTAGTATGACCATGGCCTTAGATCTGGACCCAGCGCAGACCGCCGGTACAAAGAGCAACCCAAGCTCTGCGGGGGCCCTGCATATTTGTACAATACACAGGCAGCCTTATAATTTCAATGGGACTATTTAATGCTTCAGTTTAAAGTCCAACATAAACCAAAAAGTAAGAAAATACTTATTTTGTTCTTGGATGACTGAAGCCGCTATGGATTCCTGTAAATCAAACATTATCAGATCTGTAAAATATCACATCTTCTCATCTCGCCAATACTACTGGGTTACGGCTCCTGTCGCCGACCATCCTAGGCAGCACATCTGTTTCTCATCAGGGCTAGGAAACACTAGGAAAGGAGTATAATGAGGACTGGTCTGGACGGACACCTAGTGGTCACATGTTGTATTGCAAACTAATACCCAATGGGGTTGACCAGCAAGTACCATTGCAGCCTTAAAAAAAAAAAAAAAAAAAAAGTTGGTATAAGACCAAATAAGTGCAAACTTTTTATCCAATGCAATTAATGTAGCTCATATAATAAACCTATATGGAGGATTCACGACAAAAGTATTTTTTTTTTACATATTTACTATAGTAATCAAATAAATACACAATAACACAGATTATAATTGCGGTGAGCAGCAACAAATTACATATCCAAATAAAAAAACACAAAATTAAATTAGCAGCCAGTATGGTGAATATTGCACACAAAAATGGGGGTAGATGCCAAATCTATGGCACTGAAGTTTATAATGAAAATATGAAAGTTAATAATATCCCAATAAAATAGGAATTTGTGTGTACTCACTGTAAAATCCTTTTCTCCGAGCCAATCATTGGGGGACACGGGACTGAAAATGATCTTCCATGGTCCTGTGTCCCCCAATGAGGCGTAGGAGAAAGTAGGATTTGCTCCAGAGGTCAGCTGTGTTGAAACCATGCATGGTAACCCTGACACAATCTTTGCAGGTCATGCAACATATGAGTAGAACCCCTCTCATTGGCTCTATGGACCTTTAAATACGCCCTCCTTTCTTTTAGTCTGTCCCTCGTAAAAGCTGCGGCGAAACATGCATTGGGCTGAGCGGTAAGCAGTCTTGTATATTTTGCGATCTGGTCACTTTAAACTATTTGGTTCTTTTGCATTGTGCTCGTGTTGGTGTTTACATCTGATTTACTCCAGTTATCAGGCTGGTTTTCCTTTTGTTTGCACTATAACAAATCTTCATAAAGCATTGTTATAAATCATACTTTTATTGGGGTATAGGTACAATATCAGATCTGGTGCTGTTTTATATTATTTCAGTGCCATAGATTTTGCATCTACCCCCCTTTTTGTGTGCAATATTCACCATACTGGCTGCTAATTTAACTTTGTATTTCATTTGGATATGTAATTTATTGAGAATAATCTGTTATTGTGTATTTATTTGATTACTATAATATGCTTACTGTAAAATCTGTTTCTCGGAGCCTCCATTGGGGGACACAGGAACCATGGGTGTATGCTGCTGCCACTAGGAGGCTGACACTATGCACAAAAAAGTTAGCTCCTCCTCTGCAGTGTACACCCCACCGACTGGCATTATACACTTCAGTTAGTGAGAAAGCAATAGGAGATAAGTAACAAGGTTGAAAACCATAACCACAAACATGAGAACAGTAAACGTGAGAACAGTCATAGAACAACAGGAATTGAACAACATGGGAGGGTGCTGTGTCCCCCAATGGAGGCTCCGAGAAACAGATTTTACGGTAAGCAACCAAAAATCCTGTTTTCTCTATCGCCTCTCATTGGGGGACACAGGAACCATGGGACGTCCAAAAGCAGTCCCTGGGGTGGGAAAAACAGACTTCCATCAGGTCAGAGGACTCACCACTGCCGCCTGCAAAATCCTTCTGCCTAGGCTGGCGTCCGCCGAAGCGTCGGTATGGACCTTGTAAAATTTGGCGAACGTGTGGATGGAAGACCAGGTTGCCGCTTTGCAAAGCTGTAGGGCGGAAGCCCTGTGGTGTACCGCCCAGGAGGCGCCGACAGCCCGGGTAGAGAGCCTTTATCCCAGGAGGGGGCACTCTGTTCTAGACACGGAAAGCCTGCAAAATTCCCGATCTGATCCAGCGAGCAATAGTCGCCTTGGAAGCCGGCAGGCCTCTGCGCGTGCCATCAGGAATGACGAAAAGAGAATCTGTCTTCCGGAAAGCGGGACGTTCTATCCAGGTAGATCCTCACTGCCCTGACGAGGTCCAGCTTGTTCAACGATCGCTCCAGAGGATGAGTCGGAGCTGGATAAAAGGAAGGTAGAACAATGTCCTCGTTGAGGTGGAATGTGGAAACCACCTTAGGAAGAAAGGAAGGCGGAGGCCTGAGGGCCACCTTGTCCTGGTGGATAACTAAGAAAGGAGGTCGGCAAGAGAGAGCCGCCAACTCGGAAACGTGGCAGATAGAAGTGATGGCCAGAAGAAAGGCCACCTTCCAAGACAAAACTGATAGGGGAACCTCCCAGAGAGGCTCAAAGGGGGAAACCCTCAGAACATCCAGTACCAGATTTAAATCCCATGGTGTGAATCATCCGGTCCGAAAGGCCCGACGCTTTTAGAACTGCGGTCTCAACAGCCACGCCGTTAAACTGAGCGACCAAGAATTCGGGTGGCGGATCGGACCCGGAGACAGCAGATCGGGCCTGTCTGGAAGGCACCAGGGGGCGTCTGTGAGAAGGTTGACGATGTCCGCAAACCAGGCTCTCCTGAGCCAATCTGGGGCGATCAGAATGACCGGCAGCCCTTCTGCTTTGATCTTTTTCAACAGTTTGGGAAGGAAGGGAAGGGGTGGGAACAGATAGGGCAGCACGAACTGTGACCAAGGAATGGCCAGAGCGTCGACGCTCACTGCAAGAGGATCGCGAGACCTGGAGACGAACCGAGGAACCTTCCTGTTCATTCGGGACGCCGTGAGGTCTGGAGTCCCCCATCGAAATCTGATGGAAAACCTCCCGATGCAAGGACCATTCCCCTGCCTCGAGACTCTCGCAGCTGAGGAAGTCGGCGGCCCACACCGGAACCGTTGACTCTGCCCAGGAGGAGGATCTTGGATACCTCGGCAGGGCCAAGGAGCTCCGAGTCCCCCCCCTGATGGTTGACATAAGCCACCGCCGTGGCATTGTCCGTCTGTATGCGGATTGGAAGGACCCTGAGAATCCTTTCCCAGTGACGGAGGGACAGAAAAATGGCCCGGATCTCGAGGACGTTGATCGGCAAAGTTGACTCCTGCGCCGACCAGCAGCCCTGTACAGTCAGGTGGCGAAACACCACACCCCAGCCGAGCAGGCTGGCGTCCGTCGTCACCACTTGCCAGTGAACTGGAAGGAAGGACCTGCCCTGGGAGATGAGGTGACGTGAGCCACCAGTTGAGAGACCGTTTGACACGGGGAGAGAGTCGGATCGGGTGGTCCAGGGAGAAGACGGACCTGTTCCACTGAGACAGGATGGCTTGCTGAAGAGGTCGCGAGTGAAATTGGGCGAAGGGAATCGCTTCCATTGTTGCTACCATCCTCCACAAAACCTTCATGGCCGATCGGAAAGAGGGAGACCGAGGACCCTGGAGCAAGCGTACGTCCCGACAAAGGATGGATCTCGCCTTCGGGAAGGAAGACTTTGGTCTGATGAGTGTCCAATAGCATGCCCAGAAAGACGATGCGCTGAGAAGGAATAAGGCAGGACTTCTTCCGGTTGACCAGCCACCCGAAGCAGGCTAGGGTGTCGAGAACGATGGACAGACTTTCGTGAGCCTGAGAAAAGGACGGAGCCTTGATCAGGCTGTCGTCGAGGTATGGAAACAGAACCAGGTCTCTGACCCTCAAGATGGCTATCAGTGCCGCCATGATCTTCGTGAAGACCCTGGGAGCGGTTGCAAGACTGAACGGCCGGGCGACGAACTGAAAATGATCCTGGAGAAAAGCAAAGTGCAGGAATTGGTGATGTCCCGGAAATATCGGGACATGAAGGTAGGCATCCTGAATATCTATGGAACACAGAAATTCCTGAGCTTCCATGGAGGCAATTACTGAACGAAGGGATTCCATCCTGAAGTGATTCAGACGAACTCTCCTGTTCAGCAATTTGAGATCCAGAATGGGCTGAACCCTGACGTCTTTTTTCGGTACCAGAAAAAGGTTTGAATAGAAACCTGTGAACCGTTCTTTTTCTGGGACGGGAACTATCACCCCAGCTTTGAGGAGAGAAGCGATGGCTGCGAAGAAACCCGGAATTAGAGCGGTGTCTTTTGGCGGTCGGGATTCGAAGAAACGATCCCGGGGTCGAGAGATGAACTCTATTTTGAAGCCCGAGGATACAACTTCCCTGACCCAAGCGTCCTCTACTGAGGAGATCCATACGTCCCTGAAGAAGAGGAGATAGCCGCCCAGTCTGGGAAGTGGACTGGCGTCTTGCTGAGAGTCATGCCAAGGTGGATCTACCCTGGGAGTAGTGAAGACGCCAGGAAGGAGTGGGCCTGAAGAATACAGTCCTCTTGGCGTGCCTGTGGCCTCTGTTGCTGCTGGGAGGAGTTTGACGCCACGAAGCGCCGAAAAGGCCGAAATGACCGAAATTGCCGTCTAGGAGGAGGGCGGCGAAGTTTAGCCTGGGGAAGGAGAGAACTTGTACCTCCGGTGGCGTTCTTAATGATTTGGTCCAGCTTAGAACCAAAGAGACGTGAGCCTTGAAAAGGTAGGCTGGTAGGGGACTTTTTGGAAGACAAGTCCGCCTGCCAGGCCTTGAGCCAAACGGTCCGGCAGATGGCAACAGCATTGCTGGATGCCTGAGCCGCACAAGACGCGGCATCCAGAGAAGCGGAGACCAGGTATTCACCTGTGTGAGAAATCTGGTTGGCAAGTTCAGCCAGCTGTTCGGGTGGAGCCCCGTCCAGGATGCCTTGGCGGAGTTGTATGGCCCATTTGGATATGGATTTTGAAACCCAAGTGGAAGCAAAGGCTGGGCATAGAGCAGCTGCAGCTGCTTCAAAGGATGACTTCGCAAAGGATTCTATGACTACACAGGTCAACAAAAAAAAATTTTTTTTCTGGTGTCCAAAATATTTTAATGAATTTGGGGTATTTTTGGGGTGCTGATTCTGAATATGCTATCAGTTTTGCCAGATTGGCTCAAGTTTTTGACATTTTTGGTATCTTATTTATAGCACTTGTTGGTAAATGCGACGCATCATCTCATTAATTTCTTTGGATTAGTACTTGAACTGAGCAGTTCTCAATATAGTTTTGTGTTAATTAGTGTTCTAAAAGTTTGTTCATAGCTTGATTTTTGCACTAACTTTATGTTGTTGTCTGTTTTCCAGTGAAAAGCATGAACTCATCAAGAAGAAGTTGTCTTAACGATCCAGACTCATTCTGTTACATTTGTGGTGAATACACACTGCCAAAACATAGAAGAAACATAACAGACTTCGTAAAAAAAGTGTATTTTGCCTATTTTGGGGTTATGCTTGGGGACCAAGACAAGTTTTGGGCACCACACATAGTGTGCAAAGCATGTATCGAATTATTACGAAAATGGAGCAAAGGACAAAGAAAAAGCTTCAAATTTGGTGTTCCAATGGTGTGGAGAGAGCCAAAAAATCATCATGATGACTGTTATTTCTGTGCAGTGCAAGGATTCAATAAGCATAAGAAACGAAAATGGGAGTAACATGGAATCTGCAAGAAGGCCTGTCCCTCATTGTGAAGATGTGCCTGTACCTGTGTTTACCATAAATAACAGTCATCATGATGATTTTTTGGCTCTCTCCACACCATTGGAACACCAAATTTGAAGCTTTTTCTTTGTCCTTTGCTCCATTTTCGTAATAATTCGATACATGCTTTGCACACTATGTGTGGTGCCCAAAACTTGTCTTGGTCCCCAAGCATAACCCCAAAATAGGCAAAATACACTTTTTTTTACGAAGTCTGTTATGTTTCTTCTATGTTTTGGCAGTGTGTATTCACCACAAATGTAACAGAATGAGTCTGGATCGTTAAGACAACTTCTTCTTGATGAGTTCATGCTTTTCACTGGAAAACAGACAACAACATAAAGTTAGTGCAAAAATCAAGCTATGAAGAAACTTTTAGAACACTAATTAACACAAAACTATATTGAGAACTGCTCAGTTCAATTACTAATCCAAAGAAATTAATGAGATGATTTCGTCGCATTTACCAACAAGTGCTATAAATAAGATACCAAAAATCTCAAAAACTTGAGCCAATCTGGCAAAACTGATGACATATTCAGAATCAGCACCCCAAAAATACCCTAAATTCGATAAAATATCTTTGGCACCAAAAATGCTGTTGACCAGTGCTATCGTTAGAATCCTTCAGAGATGCTCCGCCGGACAGTGGAAGCACCGTGTTGGTGGACAGCCTGGAAACTGGGGGGTCCACCGAGGGAGAAACAGTCCAATTGGCGGTAAGTTCTGGAGAAAAGGGATATAAAATGCCAAGGCGTTTTCCCCTCTGAAAACGTCTGGTCGGATTCTCTCTTTCTCTGATCATGATGTCCTCGAATTCAGGGTGAGGAGCGAAAAACTTGGAAGGTGGTTTAGCCCGTCTAAACGAAACCGCCTGATCTGCGGGTTCCGTAGAGGGATCCTTGATGCCACAGGTTTGGTTTATTGCTCCAATGAGATTCTGGACCATATCCCTCATGGTAGCGATTTGGTTAGAATCCAGCTCCGAAATATCCGAGGGCGCATCAGAGAACGCCTCGCCTGACTCAGGGGAGGAGGATTGGGAGGACGCCGACCGCAGAGGAGGACCGTGTGGCGAGATGGAGCGAGAAGAGGACTCAGACCGTTGTTCCTGTCTGGACCTTTTGCGGCTTATCATGGAGGGCTCGGAAGGAGGCTCCTGCCACCCGCTGGCTACTGCGGGGGTCTGCAGAGATAATCTATCCAGCACGGACACCAGAGTTTGAGACACCCGAGTTAGATCCGCTACCGATTGTGACAGAGAGGAGGCCCAGCTAGGGGTGGGGGTATCACTCAAGCGGAGCAGCCAGGGGATCCTGGGCGGTGGGAACAGTCGGGTTGCTGCAGTTCTGACAGAGTGGGGAGGACTGATCTGAAGGAAGTTTGCAGTTACAGGACGAACATGCAAAGTATTTGACTAAGGCAGAAGTAGCGGAGGAAGAAGTAGGAGAACGAGAGCGGCCTCCCTTAGAGGTAGACATTTTGAAGGGTCCCTGAAGAAAATGCCAGAGTGTTAGGGGACAGGGGGGCAGAGGGAAGTGTCAGTCTGCAGTGCAGAGCTACTCACGGCAGACAAAAAATGGATTCCAGGTGGATATAGCTGTCCGGCTTGCGTGGACCTCCGGAGAGAAGTAGACCTTTAGGCGTGAGCTCCTGCTGCAGTCCGGGATAAACCGCAGATGGTGACCACTGAAAGGGCGCAGGAACGTGTGCTCTGCACGATGTGTGGCGCCAAGCAGCAGCATAGAGGAGACAGTCGTGGCCTAGGAGCACCAAGATGGTGCCGGTGGGCGGGGAGTAGAGATTGTCGGGCGGGAGAAAGCCCGCCCGATGAAAGCGGAAGTGGGCGGAGCGCGGCACCGGAAATAGGCCCGGGCAGAAGTCGGGGCCCAAATTACCGGTGACTGCCGGAGGAGAGAGCCGCGGCGCCGGAGTAGTGCGCCACAGTTATAAAAACGGCGCGGCAGCCTGCCAAGGCTGTCACGCTGGAGAGGATGGAGCGGCCGCCGTGAAAACCCACGGCGCCAGAGCAGTGCGCCGCAGGGAGAAGCGGCGCAGCAGCCTGTCAGGGCTGTCACGCTGGAGAAGGTAGTGCGGCCCCATTAAAACCGCGCCACCGGAGCAGTGCGCCGCAGGAAAAAGCGGCACGACAGCCTGTCAGGGCGATCTCACTGGAGAGGGTGGTGCGGCCGCCGTGAAAACTGCGGCGCCAAGTGCGACCGCCGGGGTAGGAAGCGGCGCGGCAGCCTGTAAAGGCCCCGCGCCGGAATAGAAGGCGGAGGGACCGCAGATGCCGCATGGGGAGCAAGAAACGCGGCTACCTGCAATACAGTAATCCCGGGCCGTGCTGCTGCAAACTGGGTGCAAAAGACGACCAGGTATTCTGGGAGCCCCTAGAAAGACTTTGGGATGGGATGGGGAAATACTCACCTCAAACCTCCCACGCCGATACTAACCTGAAGAGGAATGAGACGTCCAGGGAGCTGATGGACGTCCTCGTCTCCTCCAACCGACAGGCTCTGGTGGGCGAGTGGGTGGGGGACGAAGCCAGGACCGGACTTCTGAGCACGCTTGTGTGGTAGGCTCTTGGTCCTGGAGAGGGATCTATGAGGATACGGGGTGGCAGTACGCGCCGTACTCATAGTCCGTATTGTGGGACTACAGGTGTGACTGATCCCACTGTATCCCTCCGGAAAACCTGAAAAGAAACGACGCACATTGAGGTAGATAAGGGTCTAATGAAAGACCCGTGTCCACCTCCTGTTGAGGGAGGATTTAAAGTGATCCTTCACGGTTAACCCAGTGATTTCCAAATTAATATATAAGGTGTTGCTGGCAACTGAAAATGACCAGACGGAGACGTGTGTCTCTGTATGGGGGATCGAGCTGATCTCTGGCCCCCGTTTATTCTGCATGACTATATCACAGTCATAGAAATTACACTTCAACCAATCAGCATAAGAACACGCTCACGGTTCTTAGCCTATAAGAATACAGGAACAATCTGTGCGTCAAAGTTTTGTAGAACAATACACCCTCAGTCTCATGTTCTACCGAGGTTGCAACAATCAAGGTCTCATCAAAATCTCATAACAGCTGTAACCTTTAGCCTACTAACAAAATTTATATCAAAACAACAAAATGGAGTCGAAAAGCACAAAATGGAGATTCTTTCTTAATTTCTTCCTTCACATTCCCCCCTAGATAAATTTTGTTAATTAATGTCCGGCATCAGAGGTACTATCCCAAGCTATAAGCTCGAGGGATACTGGTCTTCACATGGCTGGTGCCATGTTACCAGCCATGTCTGCTGCGGCGTACCCATCCCCCCTGTATACTAGAATTTACGAATAACAATTATTGATAACAGTAGTGGGGATCCTTTGAAGATAGCCATGCGCTTGGCTTCAACATCTTCATCAGGTAACTTTGTGAAATCGGTGTAGAGAAGAGCAGAGATAGCAACACTTTTGGTTTCATCACTAGTTATCCTAGTGCAGAATTTCCTAATACACACAGAAATACACCAAAAAACAAGTTTTAGTATTACATACATGACAAAGATAAAGGTGAATACTGGCAGCCATTTTAAATACAGTTATATCTGCAAGCATAGGAAAAAGTTATTGTTTCACAGTATAAGAGTATAGCAGTACAAAAAAGTATATAAGAAAATATATTTTCACCTTGACAATCCCCCCTAAATACTAAGTTTTTTCCCTAAAGAAAGATCCTTCGAGACTGTCCATGTGATGGGAAAAGGGGAGGTGGATTTCTTCATCCAGACACCTCAGAAACTCTCCCCTAGCGAAAGGCCTCCAGGCAGCTGAACCCTTCACTAACCTCACATGGAGTTCTCCCACTGTCTCTAAACTAAATCTCTTAGCATCATCTGAGAATGGGGGGTTCTGTCTACTCTTTTGAGGGGGACATACTTAGGGATCTCCCCTGGATCAGTACCATCGTACTCTGGTGGGTCTACTTCTTAATTGTAGAAGGTGCCAATCGGAGTTGCTTTCACTAACTACCTAGGCCTGCCCAGGTGTACTTATACGTCCATCATATTATCATTATTTGTTTGTAAAATGAGAAAGGTTGGTTCTCAGGGTCAGCCAATTGTTTTTGCATAGCTAGTCAGAGGGCCTCCAGGGATAATACTCCTGTATCTGTCTTACCCTACCTGATGTGGTTGGTTCTCTGGTGGTGGGGGCGACATGACATGCTGGTCTACAGCTCCTTCCCAAAAGGATTACTGTCAGCCTACTCCCAAAAGTTAGTGTCTCCAGTATCCACCAACCACAATCCTGTGTCAGCTTATGTCACTGCATGTGATCTTGTCTGGACAGGATTCAGTGTAATTCTCTTAGGTCGGGTTGCAGCACGAGTCATACAAGTGTTAGGGCCCAAATCCTCAACTATACCCTAAAAGGCATCACAGCTATAATTAACAAATCTTTGTTCACTGTAATATATACATATATATATTTGATCCATTCAACATTTTTATTAATCTGCACCTGTGGGATTATAGAAGCAAAGCCAGCATAAATCTGGTTCTGGGCTTTAAACTGGTCAGGCACCCCCCTTGGCACCCCAATAGCATCAATATATACTAGTGGATCTTCTTCATAACTCATGTGGAGCTGATCAAAACCTCTCCTCTTTCTGGTAAGTTCATCAGGTATCTTTGGATCCCAAAAATAAAATCTTGAACTGCATAGCCAGTCTAACAAGGGTGCATTGGCCTATCCAGGCATTAGGCAACCTAGGACGGAGCTTACCATCTCCACATAACCAATAAATATCGTACATATATTCTGTATGTTTGGTTAGCAAATCAGTATCTAGAGAACTGCTCCCTTTGTAGAAACCTGTCTCGAAGATCCCTACTAGTGTACCTGTGGTGTCGTGGGAATTATAACAGGTGTAATTGTCAGCTAATACGGTTACTTCTCCTGGGACCTTTAGTTTGGGTTCCTTATGAATTAGTGGGACATAATCTGGGCAATCAGTGGACTTCAAACCTTTCAACAAGTTCATGACACAGGCAGTGGTGTTGTCATCAGGAAAAAGCAATGCATGTGTGTAGAGATGTGTATTCGCAGCAGCACAAGCAATACATCCTACAGAGATATTCTGGACTCTTACATTGTATCTCACCCATTCTAACCATAGGTTTTTCCTCGGTGTTTCTATGGAAAAAACCTCTTGCCAACTGAGACCTGGAATGGGGATCACTTCATTGACTACATTTTGCAAACGCTCACCTGGGCCTAAATTCCCATGGTATCCACTACTAAATACATAATTATAATGCCTTCCCAGTACAAATGTCTGCAGGTCAGCAGATTGGGGACTTTCGAGATTTAGGAGGAGGGGGTGACAACTTTTACCCCATTTACAGCCCCTAAGTGGTTGCAGAAGAGCTGTTAGATGCATTTTCTCACGGAGACCCCTACCCGTTCTATCCTTAGGGAACGTGGCTTCGCTAGATTTATATCCCCAATCATCCCCTGTATTCCAGGCAGCATCAGTCCAATAATAACAGTTGTTGTTGTCATTTCTGGTAACACATATATAAAACTGGATGGTCCCCTCTACCACCCGTTCAGTCTCGGGGCACTTGACTACATTACAGAAATCAAAACGCCAGATATTCACCGGGGCTGTCAGGTTTACCCAGAGTATAGTGGGACCAGAATTCTTATTTTTACAATAGGGACCAAAGAGGTAGGGGCGAGGATAGCCCTCAGTTCCAGGATCAAAAACAACAGTCTCTTTTACAGTGTGAAGCGTGGATCCAGGTGCTCTTTCCTTCAAGTTTTACTGCAGTGGGGGTGACCAGGATCACCGTGTGAGGTCCTTCAAATCTCGGCTGGAGACAATCTCTGCGCACAAACTTTTTCACATACACCAGGTCTCCTGGCACAAAGAGATGGTGTCCAGGAACCTTGTCTGGGTCTGGAAAAGAACTGAAAACGGTTAAATGCACTTTGGCAAGGTGTCCATGTAAGGCCTGCACATAGCTAGTCAAGTCCTGGTACTTGAGCTGCAAGTGTTGTGGAAAGAAACATTCAAGATTGGGGCCCCTGCCAAACAGAATCTCATACGGTGACAGTCCTGTCTTCCTGTTTGGGGTATATCTTACTGAAAACAAAGCTAGAGGGAGGCATTCTGTCCATGGTTTACCAGTCTCTGCCATTGCCTTCTGGATTTTAAGCTTAAGAGTTCCATTTAGTCTCTCCACTTTTCCACTGCTCTGTGGATGGACTATGCAATGCTTGACTTACCCCCAGTGCTGCCATTACCTCTGACATGATCTCTCCAGTAAAATGGGAACCCTGATCGCTTTCAATGACTTCAGGAATTCCATACCTGCATATGATCTCAGCCATCAGTTTCTTCACTGTTGTCTTAGCCGTAGCTTTGGCAACTGGGTAGGCTTCTGGCCAACCTGAAAATAAATCAATGCAGACCAACACATACTCATACGTCCCTACCCTGGGTAACTGAATATAATCAATCTGCAGTCTCTGGAATTGGTTAAAGGGCCGGGGAGTGTGTTTGGATGGGGTTTTCACTGTCCTACTCTGATTATGTGTGGCACATATCATGCAGCTCTGTACCTGGCTTTCTGCGCAGGTGGAAAACCCGGGGGCAATCCATTGTCTCTGTAGGGTGTCACACATGGCCGTCTTCGAGTGGTGCACATTCCCGTGCAGAACCTGTGCCATCATTGGGTACAGTACCTGTGGTAGGCAGACCTTTTCACCCCTCCCCCATAGTCCAGTGACGGTATCAGAGCAAGCCCCTATCTTTTGCCACCTATTTTTCTCCTCCTTACTTGCCTGTTCTTGTAACTGGGCTAAGATGTCTTTCAACACAAGTGGAGATGGTGGGGTGTCTAGGTGATGTACTTGAGAGGCTACAGGAGTGCTTGCTGCTTTCTTGGCAGCCTGGTCTGCCAGTGCGTTACCCTTTTTGTCCGTCCATCAGTGCCTTTGGTATGTGCCTTTACCTTTATGATGCCTGCTTGGGTGGGAAGCTGTAGTGCATTCATAAATTGCTGGACTGCCTCAGCACGTTTAAAGGGGTGGCCATTTGCTGTCAGGAAAGCCCTGGCTCTCCAGATAGGCCCATAACCGTGTGCAATGCCAAAAGCATACCTGGAATCAGTGTAGATATTTACAGTCTTACCTTCTGCTTCTTGTGCACACATATGAGCTGACATTGAATCTGCCTTGATTACCTCATGTTCTGAGACCACAGCATATCTGGTACAGAAGCGTCCTTGGTCATCTTGGTGACGGGATCCATCTACAAAAAGCTCAAAATCAGCATTAGAATAGGCACACTAGAGACCAGCCGTTTCCTGAGACATCAATTCTAGACAATCATATGGTTTGGAAACCTAATCTTGTTCCTCTGGATCCATTCTAGAAAGAAAAAGTGTCCTTGCTCATGTCACCTACTCCTCCCCCCTTTGGATCCAGGGGAACTAGGGGAAGAGTAGCGGGGTTCAGGACAGCGCACCTTTTTAAAATAGCACACTGAAGTCGCAGCTGTCCAGCCATGTGGCTAGGTTGTACTTGGTTAAGGATACTATATACATCGTGTGGGGTGGCCATAGCCTCTCCTGGTTGCAAGGGGCCATAAGTGGCAAGGTAGGCCTGACACTCTTGGGCTATGACTGGCCCCCCTTTGGCATAACTGTCCACGTCAATTGTCATCCCTGATAAATGAATGCAAACAGAACTGGCAATCTGGGTGTAATGGAATGCTGAAGAAGACATTGGCAAGATCGATAACTATGAACCAAGCGGCATCCTGAGATATCTGGGACAAAAAAGTATGTGGCTTAGGCACCACCGGAGTTTCTGGAACAGTAACTGCATTAAATGCCCGTAGATCTTGTACCAGCCGGTACACAGGGGGTTGGCCGGGTGGGGTCTTTTTCTTAACGGGAAACAAGGGTGTGTTACATGGGGAAACACAGGGTATCAGGGCACCATTATCGAATAACATTTGTATTTGCCCCTTGAGGCACTGCTCCTGATCATGTTTCAAAGGGTATTGATGGACTTTAGAAAAAGGGGCACCAGGTTTGAGAAACACTTTTACTGGTTCTACAGGCATTATTGGGGGAGAATCTGGGTCTATCAGGACCATCATAACTGTGGGAAGGGCATGTAGGATACACATCTCTTTATATTCATCTGCATAGGAGTTATATAACGCAAGGACCATCTGACCATCATCTTGGAATTATATTCTGGAGCAGAACTGTAATAATAAATCTGCCCCCAGTAAATTTACCGAACATATAGAAGAGATTACGAACTGAGCAGTAACTTCAGGGAAAGGTCCCACAGGGATAGGTTTTATAAGAGTATATTTATTGGGTCTGTTATCTACTCTAATTAAAACAAGCTCTTGATCTGAGAATTGACATGGGGCTGGGGAGGGAGATTCCCAGACAGGGTTAAAAGGGATATTTTAGTATGAGACTGGATTTGTGTACCATGGGAGGAGGGCAGAAACTAGAATCTGTTACATGAACCGCTGATAATGAGCGTCCTTGCAGCTGTGAAAAGGGGGGCTGTATTTGGAGCGGGGGAATTGCTGTCAGCGTTTAGCAAGGGAAAGGTGGGGGCTACAACTCCGGGTCTTCTTGCTTCACAATGGTAACAGACCTCTCTTGAGAATTAGTAACTCCGCATACATCACAGATCCACGCAGCCGGATCATAGGGTGGAGGCGCACTAAGTTTTGGCAACCCACAGAGCTTACGGTCGGGAGAAGAGGCTTGATTTCCTGGGGAGGGACCTTATCATCAAGCAGGGAGACCCCCTGTTCCAGATCATCATTTTTAATTGTTTGTCTTTCTGACACATTATTCTCAAACGCTTTCTCAATACCTTCCTGCACCACAAAACATCCAGACTTTATCATAGGAGTAGACAGCTTTCATTTTTCAACGTAGCAAAAAACAATCAGAATTCATTTTCTCTGTTGATCCTCAATTTGCTATATATCAACCGCTCAACTTACTTTTACCAATCTTTCAATCACTTACAAATTTCCTTCTAAAACTAGACACTAGATTTCACTTTCAATTTTCCAGATTATATTTCTTTGTACTTCAAAACAATATTATCGCTTTAAACAAAACACAGATCTACCAGAGAAAATACAGAGAACACCGTTACAGTATGTGCTCTCTCCATTCCAAGGACACAGAGACAAGAGAGATCACAGCATTCCTCTACACAGAGAAAAGAGACAAGCAATAACGCAGCTACGCGACCCCTCCCATCGGATATTTCAAAGACAAACACAAACGAAATACAGTAGTTCTTAGACTTAATTAATTTCTACAAAATCTTCATCGCACAATTCACATACCAGATTGAGAATATTTTCCCTGCATTCCTGACAGATTTCTTTTCCCTTCTTTGGGTTAACAATATCTAATTTTTATCACACAATTCAAAGTCTTCTTCTTCCACGGACTGATTCTACTTTAAAGCGAAATACCCCTACTTAGTCGTGTATAGATACCAGAGCAGCTTTGTAGCCTATTCCACTGGGGTTTTTACCTGTCCCCCGCTGAGACAACCCAAAATCGCGGTACTCAGTGAAAGGAGGAGGGCGTCTTAGACTTAACCCTCCGGACACCCCTGGAAATATTTAAATCAATATATTCCTGAGTTATGCATCCTACCCATCTTCGATCACCTCACCGCGCAAATCGCGGTACTCAGTGAAAGGAGGAGGGCGTCTCAGACTTAACCCCTCCGGACGCCCCTGGACATACACATATATATCTATGTATTCCTGAGTTGCGCATCCTACCCAATCTTCGATCACCTCACCGCGCCTGATTCTAACAGTGATCAGGAATTCAGGGTATTTTGACTGTAAAGAGAATTACATCACTGGTTAATCCGGGGTGTCCGTCCCTTATGAGGTACGGTTCAAGCACTGGGCTTCCAACGGAACTACACCTCTATATGATTCCACCCAAGAATCATCCCACTCTGGGGACAAACCTCAGATCCTCTTTGCAGCAACAAACACAGGAAAACCACACCAAACGGTCAGTCTGGACAGTATAACTGCCAACTTACCGTGGTTGTTGTGGGGGATGATCAGTCCCAATTTTCCAGTGCCTGTGTCCGGCCCGAGGATCCTTTGTCTTGTTGTCCTCCGGGGGGCAGAAGCGTTCCTGCTTGGATCCCGGGTTTCGGCACCAACTGTTGAGGGAGGATTTAAAGTGATCCTTCACGGTTAACCCAGTGATTTCCAAATTAATATATAAGGTGTTGCCGGCAACTGAAAATGACCAGACGGAGACGTGTGTCTCTGTATGGGGGATCGAGCTGATCTCTGGCCCCCGTTTATTCTGCATGACTATATCACAGTCATAGAAATTACACTTCAACCAATCAGCATAAGAACACGCTCACGGTTCTTAGCCTATAAGAATACAGGAACAATCTGTGCGTCAAAGTTTTGTAGAACAATACACCCTCAGTTTCATGTTCTACCGAGGTTGCAACAATCAAGGTCTCATCAAAATCTCATAACAGCTGTAACCTTTAGCCTACTAACAAAATTTATATCAAAACAACAAAATGGAGTCGAAAAGCACAAAATGGAGATTCTTTCTTAATTTCTTCCTTCACACTCCTACTGACACTAAGCTAAACTGAAGTATATAATGCCAGTCGGTGGGGTGTACACTGCAGAGGAGGAGCTAACTTTTTTTTTTGCATAGTGTCAGCAGCATACACCCATGGTTCCCGTGTCCCCCAATGAGAGGCGATAGAGAAATATATACTTTTGTCATGAATCCTCCCTATAGGTTTATTAGTTTTTAATAGTTTCATGACTGATTGTTATTTGGTTGTATACATACTTATGTAGGTCATATGTCTGAGCAAGCTGAAAATAATTTTGCAGTCTTCTTGAAAATTTGGTTGGGAAACCCTGTCTACCACTGCACTGGATGGTGATAAATCCACAATGACCATTTTTCAAGAACGTGTTTTTTTTTTAAATTCGTTTATTTTCAAACACAAATAAAGTATAGCATACATATTTGTCCTTGTCATTAATCTGCATGGTTACATTTACAAAGGATGGTAAGGACAGCACATACATATGCCAATCATTTCACAGAAGGAAAACATATGTGTATAGTTATAAAACAATCAAAACAAAGTTATAAACATAAAACTCTTAAACTACAACCAAACTAAGCCTCTGAAACTATTAAGCCGCCATTTAACGATAGTGGAATATTATATCCCCCCTCCATTGCGCAGTACTTGCAGAACAAAAGTCAGATAAACCACGTCTTTCTCTATTAATCATGTCACAGGGTAAGATGAGAGGTGTTCCATCTATCCCAGATTTTGTTGAACTTACCCGGGCAACCCCTGTTTTGATAAAGAGTGCGCTCATAAGGTACGACTGCATTCACCAACTCAATCCAGGACCTAATGGAGGGGGGTGAATTCCCCATCCATCGCAGGGCTAACAACTTCCGTGCCAAAAACAGGGTTTCACGTAGAAAAATCCCCACATAATGGTCCCAAGCCTCCTCGTCCCACACTCCAAACAGGCAGACTAAAGGCTCAAGAGGAATTGGGATTGACAGTATAGAAGCTAATAGTGACGTTACCTCCCTCCAATAGTGAAGAACAATGGGGCACTGCCATACCATATGTACAAAGTCAGCGTCTGGTGAGTGACAACGCAAACACTCCGACGTCGAGTATCGACCCATCCGAAAGAGTCTCAGTGGAGTCAAATATGACTGGTGGATTATATATAGCTGAGTCATCCTATTATTGACCGACGGGGAGACTTTGAGGGGGGAGTCCAAAATATCCTCCCATTCCTCATTCTGCATATTCAGTGATAAGCCCCTCCCATTTGCCTCTCACTGAGTCTATAACAGAATTCGTTCCCGTTGATAGCAGATATGTGTATAGGGACGACATAAGGCCCTGAGGTCCCTGTGACTTAAGAATGCCTATCAGGGGTAAAGATGAAATGTTACGGTTTGTTCCCACACTCCTGACAAATGACTGAATGGCAGATCCGAGTTACAGGTATCGGAAAAATTTAGATCTTGGAAGGTCATAACTAACTTGTGGAACAAATAGAGGAGAAAATCCAGCTTCCAAAAATATCAAAATTTATTAAAGATAAAATCCAAGATCCAAAAACATGGTTCACAGGAGAAGAAGTGGCAGCATGCTACATGTTTCGAACAATAAGTTCTTTTTCAAAGCTGCTCATGAGCAGCTTTGAAAAAGAACTTATTGTTCGAAACATGTAGCATGCTGCCACTTCTTCTCCTGTGAACCATGTTTTTGGATCTTGGATTTTATCTTTAATAAATTTTGATATTTTTGGAAGCTGGATTTTCTCCTCTATTTGTTCCATTGCCTCACGTGAAGACTGCACGTTATCCGGGCTTCCCCACAATAAATGCCTAGTAGGTGAGCTGGTTTTGTCACATTTTTTTTTTTTTCTCTTTTGCTATAACTAACTTGTAGCTGCTCAAAGGATCTAAAGACCCCCTGATCGTACAAATCTCCCATTGACAGGACTCCATGGGAAAACCAAAAATTTGTAGACGGGTGATTCACCAGTGTAGGGAAATAACCATTATCCCATAGAGGCATCTCGGCTACAATGTCCCCAAACCCAGTGACCCTTTTAATTTTCTTCCAAGTGGATCGCGACAATCGTATCATGGGCAACAATCGAGGGGCATTTATTTTTTCTGATTCTAGAAGACCCAGTGGACACTTAGCACCAACAGAGTTAACCAGGTGGCTTTCAGAATTAGGGAGATAATTATGAGGCATCCATTTACAAAGTGCTTTGGCCTGTCCCGCCAGATAGTATAAAAAGAAATCTGGCAATGCTGCTCCTCCCCCCTGTTTGGGTCTTTGCAAAGTCGCCAGTTTAAGTTTGGGTCTGCTTTTTCCCCACACGAATGAGGCAACATAAGAATTTAAGTTAGTGAAAAAGAATTTTGGTACAGTTACTGCGCTATGCTGAAGACAATAGTTGAATTTAGGGAGCAGAATCATTTTTATGAGATTAATGCGGCCTGCTACAGACAGTGGAAGTTTACTCCAAGATGTGAATTTCGATTTGGCGTATTCTAGCAGGGGGAGGGTATTGAGTTGTAGATCCGATCCGCTACATCGGGACATATAAATACCCAAGTATTTAAATTCAGACACTACAGGTAACGGGGAAAGAGCGTTAAGATTAGATATTGGGGATTGGGACAGAGG
Source organism: Ranitomeya variabilis (assembly GCF_051348905.1). Classification (NCBI taxonomy): domain Eukaryota; kingdom Metazoa; phylum Chordata; class Amphibia; order Anura; family Dendrobatidae; genus Ranitomeya; species Ranitomeya variabilis. Next base: position 597,231,789 of record NC_135233.1, read on the forward strand.
CAATAGGGCAGACTTATCCCAATTAATATATAGGCCTGAGAACCCACTAAATTTATCTATGGTAGTCATTACCTTTGGCAACGTTTCTTCTACCTTATCCATGAATACTATCATGTCATCAGCATATAGACCAATGATGTCGGTGCGGTCCGCTATTTTAATACCATCAATATCGGGGGCAGAATGTAGACGTATAGCTAATGCCTCTATCGCTAGAGCAAACAAGGCTGGGGAGAGGGGACACCCCTGACGAGTTCCCCTATGCAGTGAAAATGGCTCAGACATGGAGCCGTTTACGATTATGCGGGCTTTAGGTTTCAAGTATAATACACCAACCCATTTCAAAAAATTTTCCCCAAAGCCATACTTCTGCAGACAAGCAGATAAAAAGGGCCACTCATATCGTCTTGGTCAGACCACGATGCTGTCCTATCTGCATTTAACTTTGCCATTACCTCTTCTAGACTCTTCAGGTGGAGACTGAATGAATCCCTACTAGTAGACCCATCGGTTTTGTCTACCATAAAGGACGAGCTGAATCTATATTTCCAAACCAACAATACTGCAGAGGTGACCCCGGGAAATGTGTGGATGGCACACAAAAAATTTATAACAGGGACCCTAATTAAAATTGCCTCTAGCAAAAAAAAGCAAAGGACCGAGCTACAATCACAATTAGAAAATAAACTCTCAAAATTAGAACAGGCAAACCAAAACCTCCCCTCACTTTATCTAATGAAGAAAATTCGTGAAACTAAATTACAACTCAATACCATTCTAACAAACAGATCAGAAAGAGCCCTGGCTTGGACTAAATCTACTTTTCACAAATATGCAAACAAACCAAGCAGCATGTTGGCCCGTAAACTTAAGAGTAGAGAGCTCCTGAATAATATCCCCCACATTAAAGATTCTTCAGGCCGTATCACTGCCCATCCTGATGCAATATATAAAACGTTTCACCAATTTTATCAAAATCTTTACTCCCTCCCACGGCCTCCTTCTCCAACTCGCATCCAGAATTTCCTCAAAGACCTGACGTTACCTAAAGTCCCAAATTCTGATATAGCACATCTTCAAGCTCCAATCGACTCTGAAGAAATAAAAACAACGATCAAAAATTTAAAAAAAAAACAAGGCTCCAGGGCCTGATGGGCTCACAGCGCAGTATTATAAAAAATTTGACAGCATACTTATACCTCATATACAAAGCTTCTGTAACGCTTTACTAAATGGAGCCCAAATGCCATCTGAATTTTACGTTGCCCACGTCACTGTGATTCCAAAACCGAAGAAAGATCACCTTTACCCCAAAAACTACAGGCCTATTTCACTACTAAACATAGACTTAAAAATTTTTACATCTATAATCACGGCCAGAATAAATAAAATACTGCCTACCCTAATTCACCAGGATCAAGTGGGGTTCATTCCCAGAAGACAGGGCCCAGACAATATTAGGAGGAACCTTAATTTAATACATTTAGCTAACCACTCCAAACAGCCCCTACTCTTGTTAGCCCTCGATATAGAGAAGGCCTTTGACTTGGTGTCGTGGTTGTACTTGTTCGAAGTCCTTGCGAAGTTTGGCTTTCCGAGTGGTTTCACCTCCTGCCTTAAACTCCTGTATGACCGCCCCATGGCCTACCTAAAGTTACCCTCAAACCAGCCTACCCCTATTAACATCCAACGTGGCACCAGGCAAGGATGCCCACTTTCCCCAGCTCTATTCGCCCTAGCCATGGAGCCATTGGCGGAAGCTATCAGAACCAACCCTAACATTAATGGACCTACAATTAGAGGTGACCACTACAAGGCTAGCCTTTTTGCAGATGATCTGCTTTTGTCCTTAGTCAATCCCATAATTACACTCCCAAATATTTTTGTCGCTCTCCATGAATTTGAATTGGTCTCAGGCCTCAAGATCAACGTAGATAAATCTGAAGCCCTGTTTATTAACACTCCCAGGGACACACAAAACAACATAACAGCGCAATTCAAATTTACCAGAAATGAGCAATACTTAACCTATCTCGGTATAAATTTAACTTCCCATAGGTCGACTTTATTTAAATGGAACTATGCTCCCTTAATCTCTAACCTCAAATCGGACCTTACTAGATGGTCATCCATGCCCTTATCCTGGTTGGGTAGACTCCACGCCATTAAGATGGTTTCCTTACCACGATTTCTGTATGTTTTTCGATCCTTGCCCATTCCTCTCCCCGCCAAAACGTTGCTAGATATCCACAACACGATTTCTAAATTCATATGGCAGGGGAAGAAGCCTAGAATAAGGCTTAAGACTATGTTTATCAACAGGAGACGGGGGGGGTCTGTCCCTACCCAACTTCATCTTATATTATAGAGCAGCCCAACTAGCCCAGCTAATAGGTGCTAATGCTGACAAACACAGCACACCCAGATGGGTGAATCTCGAATCACACCTCCTATCCCCATTTACCCTTCCTGGCCTCATGTGGACGCTGCAGAGACTCCCGAAAGGGATTCATAAATCAGCCCCTTTTACAGCACACTCCCTGATGCTGTGGAGGAAAGAGAGATTTAAACACTCCCTGCAATCCAGGTCCTCCTTAATGACACATATTTTTCACAATCCGGCTTTCTCTCCAGGGTTGGATCCTCGCCCTTTCAGTTGGTGGACATCTAGAGGTTTAATTACCCTCAAACAGCTTACCTCACCATTTAACACTCTACTCACCAAGCAAGAGTTCATCCAAAAATACTCTCCACCAAGCTCTGAAATATTGCGTATCATCCAAATTTTTCATTTTGCTGAACAGATACTGGGACATGGTAACACCCACCGCCCATCAGGTTATGAACAAATATGTTTAAGTGATTCACTTGGTGGGGGAGCTATCTCTTTAATCTATTCGAACCTAAATGCAATACCAGAAGATGTAAAACTTAAATATATGATACAGTGGGAAAATGACTTTAATAACATAATGTCCCCATTAGATTGGCAAAAATGTTGTTGCTCCCTCACTAAGGGCAGTCTCCAGACTTCTATAGTTGAGACGTCTATCAAACTTCTACATAGAACATATCTGGTCCCGAGCAAGCTACATGCTATCTTCTCAAACATATCGGATCGGTGTTTCAGAGGATGTGGCGCTCTGGGAGATCTGAGGCATACGTGGTGGGATTGCCCGGTTGTGTCCGCCTTTTGGTCAAAAATCAAATCTATTGTAGAAGAGCTGTATGGTGGAGCGATCCAGTTAGAAATAACAGTGTTCCTGCTGGGGGCCAGATATCCGGGCTTCTCCAACAAGCTACATAATTTAGTTAATCAACTATTTCTTGCTGCTAAGCTGCATATTGCAGCGAAATGGAAAACAGCTACCCTATCTCTCTCCCCAGTAATTGACAAGATGAACACTATCATGCTATGTGAACGAATACAAGCTACAAGAGAGGACTCCTGGGAGTCATATTATAAAGTGTGGAGACCATGGATTGAAAGGAATCCTAACAGTAATCTCGATCAAATTTTAGCATTATCCCTATGAGGCTAATCTAATATCCGATGGTTTCTATTGGACTTGCTCCTTATACCTGACCATTGATTGTTTGATCGGTACCACCATGATGCAGTTATGGATCTCTTACTTCCTCCCTTTCCTTCTTGTTCTTTCCATTTACGTGTCTTTGTCTATGTGTTTATTTGTATTGTTTAAATACCATTAAAGTTATTCTGGAATTTGATAATATTCAAGTATATTCCCCTGCGTGGGATTTTGTTGTAAAGCTTTCTGGATTTATCTTGAAAATAAAAATAAAAACTTGTTGAAACTAAAAAGGGCCACTCAATAGAGTCGAACGCCTTAGCCGCGTCCAGCGACGCCAGCGCCCAACTGTTATCTGGTAGTAAAGAGCTATATTGAATCACTGATTGAACCCGCCTAATGTTTATAGATGTACTCTTACCAGGCATAAAGCCGGTTTGATCCGGATGTATAATAGCTAATATAATGGAGTTCAACCTGGTAGCCAGTATCTTTGTAAAGATCTTATAATCCACGTTTACCAACGATATGGGACGATAGGATCCACATTCCAAAGGATCTTTCCCCTCTTTCTTAAGTACGATAATATGTGCCTCATAAAAAGTATCAGGTAGACATCCACCCTCCCATATCTCTTTAAATACTTTCAGCAAAAGCGGAGCCAGTATCTCCCGGTATCTCCTATATAGCTCTACAGGGAAGCCATCCGGCCCAGGGGCCTTCCCAGAAGCCATATCCGTTATAGCTTGCTCCACTTCCTCTAGAGTAAACTCAGCGTTCATAAAGGCCTGCTGGGTGGAGTTCAGTGTGGGGAACGCTATATCGGACAAATAACCTAGACAATCAGAAACGCTAAAACCACTCTTAGATTCATACAACCCTCTATAGTAATTATAAAAACATTGAAGAATTTCCTCAGTAGTGGAATTTAATGAGTTATCTGGTGAGCGAATTTGTATTATCATGTTTAGATGTGTTGTGTTGACGCACCAAGTAGGCCAAAAATTTTCCCGCCTGATTCCCCATTTCAAAGTACGATTGTCACGTAAAAAAAAGTTTACTCTTAGATTTAGTGTCCAAGTGTTGGGTATATAATCTTTGTAGAGTCAGCCACTCAATCCTATTGTTATTAGTCTGGTCAACTGTATATGCGGCCTCAGCATTTCTCAAACGTTGCTCAACCTCATCGTCCTCCCTTGATGTTACCCTTTTGATATAAGAGATTGTAGAAGACAGACAGCCCCTTAAATATGCCTTAAGTGCATCCCAAAATAAATTAATATTTTGAAGATCTGAGTGGGATTGGATGTAGCAGTTCAACTGGTCAACCGTCCTATCATCTGAATCTATTAGTTTGAGCCAGAAGGGATTTAACTTCCATATTCTACCATTATTCATTTTCCCAAACACGAGTTTAAGTATAATCGGGCTGTGGTCTGAAATTCCTCTATTACCGTGCTCCACACTATCCACCCACTGTACCAAGTTGTCTGATCCGAAAATATAATCTATACGTGAGAGAGATTGTTTAGTGGATGAGTGGCAGGTATATCCCCTCTCCCCCTGGCGGCGCATCCTCCATAGGTCTATCCAGCCGCTATTTTCTATGAATAGTGCCAGCTGAGTCGGGACCGAAGAAGGGAGGGAGGACAAGGGTTCCCCAGGAGATCCATCTCCCAATCTCATTCTATCAAGATCACTGTCCATAATTAGGTTGAGGTCACCCATACAAATAATATGCGCGTCTGGGTAATTTAACGCAAAGCTCATTGCCATCTTAAGTATTGAGGTACTGGCCGGAGGAGGGTTGTAAATACACAATATGACATATTCGCGGGAATTAATTAATGCATGGACAAAAACAAAACGTCCCTCCAAATCCCGCCGAGTCGTTTGGGCTTCCCACCGGACATCTCTATGTACTAATAATGATACCCCTCTCGAGTAACTAGTGTGACACGCGTGAGCATGCCATTGTACCCAAGGCTTCTGTACACAGTTGGCCGTATCTCTGGTCAGGTGCGTCTCCACCAAGACCACGATATGGGGATGGTACCGCCTTATCTGAGAAAACACCTTAATTTTCTTCCGGGGTGACTTAATACCCCGTATGTTCCACGTCATACATATTAGCTCAGACCCCATATCCACCTGTTAAAGACATGATATGCATTGATAGTAATAAGAGTCCACAGACTACGCATAGAAGGTTACAACAGTGTCGAAGGCAGCTTTTACCTAAATACCTACTGAGGCTAGTTAACTTTAACAAGGAAAAAAAACAACTTAACAAGAATTGAATAATCCAGGAGCTTAATTCAACGCTCCCATCCTCAAATAAACCTGGGGATACCCCCGCTGATTCCAGCGTCCGGTATTGTTGGTACATTAAACGCTCGCAGGGAGAGCTCCAATTCAACAATTGAATAATTGTAAATCAGCTGAGAACCTATCAGGGTTCTGCTCCATTAGACTTCCCACGAGAACGCAGCCAGTCCGCTGCCTCTGACGGGTCAGTGAAGAACAGGGAGGAACCATTGCTGACAACCCGCAGACGCGCCGGGTAGATCATGGAGTAGATAATGTTCTTATCTCTGAGTTGCTTCTTGACATCTACAAATCTTGCCCGCTGTTTCTGGAGCTCAACGGAGAAGTCTGGAAATATCGAGATTGTAGCATCGTCGAACTTGATGGGACTCTTTTGTCGTGCCAGCCGCAGGATGGCATCTCTGTCCTTGCAGTTGAGGATACGCGCCAGGAAAGGTCTGGGCGGAGCTCCAGGAGGAAGAGACTTGGTGGAGGCTCTATGGGCTCTTTCCACCGAGAACATTGGGGAAAATGCGTCTCCCAACGAGGACTTAAGCCAATCCTCCAGGAATTTTTCAGGCTGCTGGCCTTCCGCACGTTCCGGCAGACCTATGATGCGAATGTTATTGCGACGCATTCTGTTCTCTAGATCATCAGCCTTTTGTTTCCAGGCATTCGTGGAACCAGCAACTTTTGCCAATTTTGCCTCCATAGGTTTAATGGTGTCTTCTACCTGAGACACCCTTGTCTCCACTTCCGCCATACGTCCCTTCATAGCTTGCATGTCTTGTCTTAGACGTCCCACCTCAGTGTGCACATCCTCTATTTGCTCAGAAAGGGACGTTCTAGTCAGAGATATAGCTTGCATTAATTGTGCAGATGCTTGCGTAAGTCAGTTCATCTTGCTCAACCTCATCAATATTATCAGAAGGACGGTTTTTCCCCCCGCTGGGCTTGTGAGGAGCTATTCCTAAGAGATCTTGCATTATCTTGGGCATCACTCCTAGCAAACTCTCTTTAGCTTGTCAGCTGCAGATGTATTCTTTGTACGCTGCATGATTGATAGGTGAGTGACGCAGCAGGGTGGTCCAAATCAGAACGGCAGCAGTGTCTAGGGGCCACACCAGAGTTGTTGTATAGTGTGTAATGTTGCTGGGAGCCTCTATGATCAGGAGGCGCACTGGTGTACTATCAGGAGATGTAGGTTGAAAATTACCGGCAGTCCCTGCGATAGGGAAAGTCCTAAGTAGCGGTGATAGCGGTGAGGGGGGGGCCCCCAGAAGGTCTCCAATTAGAAGTACAGCCGGCCGAGTTATTACTTATGGGGGAACGTGGGGCTCAATCTTTCAGAGCTCACACCACGTTGTCCGAGTTTATGGAGAGCAGAGATGCGCTGCTCAGCCGCGCTGTAGCAATGAGGAGCTGCGCTGCACCCTCTACTGCAGGGGCGCGCGCTTCAGTAATGGCCGCCACAAGTATATCTTCCTCTTCTCTCCCGCCGGGCCAGGGTCCCGCAGCTCTCACCTGCAGGCGTCCACTGCCTTCCTGAGATTAAGGAGGAACTTCAGCCGCCGTTATCTGCAGCGCCGTGCCCTGTGTCAGAGGAGCGTCCTCCCGGAAGATGGCCGCCGTCACATGCAGGGCTCACTGCACTGCTGATCTTCCTCCCTCGCCGACGCTCTCCAGTCACCGCTTCAGCCCTCTCCAGGGGCCAGCAGCTTCTATGTCTCCAGGGGCCCCGGCAGCAGTGGGGTATGTACTTATAAAAGGGGTCTAATAGGCAGGATGGTGGCAGGATATTGGGGAGCTCTCCCAGAACGCGTCCTTCTTCACTTACTCCATAGCCACGCCCCCCGAGAACATGTTTTTGACAGATCAAAACAGGCCCAAACAAGTCTGTGAAAATAACAGAGAGCACATGCATGCAATCTGTATTCAGACCGTTAAAATTGTAATGGATGAAGCTTTGCAATTTTGGGGCAGGTCTTTAAAGAGACAGGTTTTCAGTTCAGGTCAGACCGTTCCACAAATGTAAAGAACAAGGCGTGCTAGGATGTAAGGGAAAGGAAGTTCCAGCTCTTATAGTGCTGGCAGAATAGTGAATAAAAAAAAAAAAAAGTCCACAGAGTGGATAGCAAGCTACAGAGCATGAAAATCAGGCTGGCGTATGTGCTAAATGCAGTTTTGGTGAGGATGAGGACAGCAAGATTTTGATGGTCGATAGCTTTGGGCTAAAAGGACAAGTGCACTTTAAATATGCACTGTTATAGGGATTGCAGATGAGTCCAATTTCCCCATAAAATACAATACACACGTGATTTAAAAACAATTTTTTTTTTTTTTTTCTGCAAGGAGTGACATTACAGCCAGATTGCCCCCAAAAGACCTAAATTTACCTCGATGTACAGGATGTTCAAGGGTAAAGCAACTTCCGCAAAACTCTATAAATAAAGCTCACTGAACAGAAGGCTGTCTGCACCCGCACCTTGTATACATCCAACGTGTGCTGTAGGTAAACGGGTCACAAGGTGTGAGTCCATCCAGTGCCATCTGCCATTGCTTTTATAGCGTCTGACCTAGACGTCCACTTGAATATCCGGCAGATCTAACGTCATGGCATCTGTGGACTATAAACTGCTGCAGGTTACAGGGTCCGGCCAAATACTGAAGAGGGGCAGGAATCACGTTATGGGGTGCAGAGTATGGGGGTACTCGGGGGGGCCCTTCCTCAGTATACACAGGAAAGCTGGGTCAGCAGTATATTATTTTATTACTATTCAACCACCGGCATACATACAAATACAAAGGACGAACAATCTCATTTCTTTTCTTTCTTTTCCTCTTTCTTGGCGTCGGTCTTCTCCTTCTCCTTTTCGTCTTTCCTCTCCTTCTTGTTCTCCTCTTTCTCCTGGCCTTCCTTCTTCTCGGCGTCCCTGTTGGCGATCTTGTTGTTGATGAGATTGTGAAGGGCGACCACTGAGCGGATGAGAGAGGCCAGATACACCACCAGCATCTGGTCGTTAGTCTTTAGGTAGAATGCTTTGACGAACTCCTGCAGGTTTACGTCTGGCAGCAGGTTGAAGACGTCCTGGAGCTGGTAGATGATCTGGTGGTTGATGGGCAGTTTGCCGCTGGACACTTTTTCTAAGTAACTCCTGATATCCAGCAGTTTGGAGTTCAGTCCTTTCAGCCCATGAACCTGATTTGTGATACGCTGTGACAAGGTCCCCACTGTAGTGTCTTTGATGTCTCTGCCGGAAAACAGACAAGGAAAATTGCCATATTAAGCCGACCGTTCTCCCTTGGCATATTTGCTATTGGTTAAAGTTCTCCTCTATCAGAAAAACTTTCCTGCTATGTACAGTTCATTGGGAAAATAAAGTCGTGCATCCACTGCTGCCCAGGTCTCCATTGTTTGGCTGCAATGATGATGTCAACAGCGCTGCAGCCAACCATTAAGCCAGCTGATGTGTATATAGACAGTAAGCTGCAGAACTCTGCGACCTGCTGTATCTGCGACCTGCTGTAGCGCTGTAAACCACTGCAGCCAAACAGAGGCAATGTCAGCAACAGGGGGCTAATCGCTGGACCCCAGGAGTGGAAGTAAAGCTTCCCTTGTTAATAATAAACTGTGCATATGGGGAAAACTGGTTCAAATCAAGTTGCAGGACATGTTAAGTGGCCACGCCAATAATCTGTTGTGGCTGGACGAAATCTGTGGGAGCCGCCATTTATCTGGCGCGATGTCATGGCATGACGCATGCGTGACATTACTCCAGGCCCAAGAGAAGAGCCGCAGATGCTGGTGGGTGAGGCAGTTTGCAGGGCTCCTGTCCAGCGGCCACTGGACTGTATCCTGCAAATTGATTTGCACCATCTTAAAAAGAGGACATTTGTGTGTGAGAGTGCAGCTCGCATTGTGGTGCAAGTAGCTATGTAATATCTAATAGTATAGTATTTGTAATAGGCTACAGTCAAAATGTCCCTTTTTAACCCTTGTGAATTCAAAGAAATGTACGTATTAAATCATTAAAGAAAGAGGGGGACAAGATGTGTTCTATTTGATTTATATATTTTTAACAAGAGCCTATCTCAAGGGGAAACGCATACGATCCCAGTTCAGTGCACACAGATATAACATTAAGGCAGTGTTAGATATAAGACGACCTTTATAAAAATCGTACATAACTTACCGTAACAAGTGCTCCACTCCGACTTCCTCTGCTTCCTCAGCGCCAATTTCACTGGTCACATGTTCAAATGTCTTTGAGGTTGGAGTACCATCCTGAGGGAGAAATTTACAATGTAAGGCTGGCGACACACTCAGCGTAGGAAAATACGGTCCATATTTTACGGCCGTAATACGCAGTACTTTTCACAAAACACTGTTCCGTACTCAATGCGAGGATGCGATTTTTACGGACAAATGTATCCGTGTGTGATCCGTATGGCGATTTTTTTTTGCGCAGGCTTGCAAAATGGACAAAACATGGATCCATCGGCTAAAATATTCCTAAAAACATAAAAATATATATATATTTTTTTTTTTATTTATTTTAATTCAGCGCAAGATAGCATAAAAGCCGGTAATTCAATTGCCGGCTTTTGCTATCTCCTTCACAACAATATTCCATACCTTCCGTCGATCAGTCTTGTCCCACGCTGTAAATCCATCTGAAGGGGTTAAATCATTTTACACCCAGGAGCTCTGCTAATGCAGCTGTGCTCCTGGCTGTAAAATTTGGTGAATGAATGGAATGCAGGGGAATGTTCTGTAGTTACCTCGAGTCGCGGTGCTGGACGAACTCATATGAACTCGAGCCTGGGAACTATTCAGAATATTTTCCCAGGCTCGAGTTCATATGAGTTCATCCAGCAGAGGGCGCATCACCGCGACTCGAGGTAACTACAGTACATTCCCCTGCATTCCATTCATTCACCAAATTTTACAGCCAGGAGCACAGCTGCATTAGCAGAGCTCCTGGGTGTAAAATGATTTAACCCCTTCAGATGGATTTACAGCGTGGGACAAGACTGATCGACGGAAGAGCAGAGCTCCTGAGAGTAAAAAGGAGATTTGTGTACTCACCGAAAATCCTTTTCTCCGGGCCAATCATTGGGGGGGACACAGGACCATGGGTGTTATGCTGCTGCCACTAGGAGGACACCAAGTAAACACAGAAAGAATAGCTCCTCCCCTGCAGTATACACCCTCCTGCTGACTCTCAGTGAACCAGTTCGGTAACAAAGCAGTAGGAGCTTAATATTTAACAAGGATGAACTGTCAAAAACCAAGTTAACTCAACAAAAACCAAAGCCAATAGGCTAACAGGTTGGGTGCTGTGTCCCCCAATGATTGGCTCGGAGAAAAGGATTTTACGGTGAGTACACAAATATCTCCTTTTCTCCTACGCCTCATTGGGGGACACAGGACCATGGGAAGTCCTAAAGCAGTCCCTGGGTGGGAAACAATTAACTGCAATTGCTACTTGCACCCACAAGTTACAGATGCGGCACAGCCGCCTGCAAAATTCGTCTGCCGACGGTCACATCTGCCGAGGCCTGAGAGTGAATATGGTAATGTTTTGTAAAGGTATGCAGGCTGGACCAAGTCGCAGCCTTACAAACTTTTGCTGCCGAAGCTTGGTGCCGGATGGCCCATGACGCACCCACTGACCGAGTGGAGTATGACGCACCCACTGACCGAGTGGAGTGAGCCTTAATCCCTGCTGGGACAGGAAGACCTCTGACTCGGTAGGACTCCTGAATAGCCAAACTGATCCATTTAGCTATTGTCACCTTGGAAGCGGGAAACCCTTTCCTCGGTCCTTCCGGGAGCACGAATAGGGCATCTGACCTGCGGAAAGATGCTGTCCGCGAGATGTATCTCCTAAGAGCTCTCACTAAATCCAGTGTGTGAAGGGCCTTCTCGATGCGATGGACTGGTGCCGGACAGAGTGAGGGTAAGACAATCTCCTCATTGAGATGAAAAGAGGATACAACTTTCGGAAGAAAAGACGGGGATGTCCTCAAAACCACCTTATCCTGATGAAAATTCAGAAACGGAACTTGAGAGGACAGAGCCGCCAGCTCGGAGACTCGTCTGATAGAGGTGACCGCAACTAGAAAAGCAACTTTCCATGAAAGGAGAGACAGGGAAACCTCCTGTAGAGGTTCGAAAGGAGCCTGTTGCAAAACTCCGAGGACCAGATTAAGATCCCATGGTACCAACGGCATCCTATAGGGGGGCGCCCGATGGGAGACTCCCTGAATGAACGTCTTGACCTGTAATCTGTAGGCAATCCTGCGTTGGAAGAGAACAGACAGGGCTGAGATCTGCCCTTTTGGAGAACTAAGGGCGAGACCCACGTCCATACCTGTTTGTAAGAACTCGAGAATGGAAGGGATTGAAAAATGTAGAGGAGAACGTCCTCAGTCGCTACACCATGAAAAGAAAGTCTTTCAAGTGCGATTATAGATACGCATAGATGTAGGCTTTCTAGCGTTGATCATGGTAGCTATGACTTCTGGAGAGAAACCTGCCTGGGTTAGGACCCAGGACTCAACGGCCATGCCGTCAAACACAGGGCCTCTGAGTTCTGGTGGTAAAAGGGGCCTTGAGATAGCAGATCTGCGCAAAACGGTAATCGCCAGGGAACGTCGGAAACTAGTTGAACTAGTTCCGCGTACCACGCCCGGCGCGGCTAATCTGGCGCAATCAGGATTACCGGTACCCTCTCCGCCCTGATTTTCTTGATGACTCTCGGTAGGAGGGGAAGAGGGGGAAATATGTACGGAAGCGGAAAATGATGCCACGGGAGTACAAGAGTGTCTGCCCCGATGGCTGCCGGATCGTGGGACCGAGCCATGAAGTCGGGAACCTTGGAATTCAGCCATGAGGCCATCAGATCCACGTCCGGGGTTCCCCAACGACAGCAGATCTGGTGGAAGATCTCCAGATGGAGAGACCACTCCCCGGAGTCGAGGCATTGCCGATTGAGGAAGTCTGCCTCCCAATTATCCACTCCCGGGATGTGAACCGCAGAGATCATTGAGCGGTTTTCCTCGGCCCATCGGAGGATGTGGCCTCTGTCATGGCCGCCCTGCTGCGGGTTCCCCCTTGGCGGTTGATGTATACCACTGCAGTGGCGTTGTCGGACTGAATCCTGATTGGGCGACCTGCTAGGAAGGGATGGAACTGGAGAAGTGCCAGCCTGATCGCCCGGATTTCCAAGATGTTGATTGGAAGGCGTGATTCCTGGGGGGGACCAGCGGCCCTGAGCAGTGTGATGAAGGAACACCGCTCCCCAGCCTAGAAGACTGGCGTCTGTCGTCACAACCAGCCAGTGTACTGGAAGAAAAGACTTCCCTTGATTCAGGGAGGATTTCCATGTCCACCACTTGACAGACTGTCTGACTCTCTGGGGAAGAAGGAACCGACGGTCTAGGGAGAACGGGTTCCTGTCCCAAACAGCCAGGAGGGCATGCTGTAGAGGACGGAGGTGTAGTTGGGCAAATGGAACCGCCTCCATAGCTGCTACCATCCTGCCGAGGACTCTCATACTGAAGCACAGAGAGTGAGCGAGGCTGAGAGAGCTTCTGAGCTTCTCGCTGTAAGACTGAGATCTTTTACGGGGGAAGAAGAACCAACCCCCGGGACGAGTCGAGTATCATTCCTAGAAACGAACGATTGGTATCCAGTACTACTGAAGACAAGACCTCAGCCCAGTGGGTCATAGCCTTAGCCACCCACGTAGCGGCAAAAGATGGAAAGAGTGCGGCCGCAGAGGCTTCAAAGGCTGAACGCACCATATTGTCAATCTGACGATCGGTTGGATTTTTGATAGAGGCGCCCTCCGAGGAGGATAACACAGATTTGGTAGCCAGGCGCGATACCGGAGGATCTACTGGGGGAGATTGTGAATCATTTATCTGGACAGATCCTGTGAGATTCAACAATTTGCTTAAACTCTGGATGAGTGGCAAACACTCTGTGAGCTCGTTTGGTCCTCTTAAAGGACAAGGCATGATCCGTTTTAGATAAGGGTTCCTCCTCAAGTCTCAAAGCCTTATTCACTGACTCAATTAGAGAGTCGAGAGTCTCCAGATCGTGATGAAATTCCTGATCTAGGGACGTGTCAGAATCGTCCTCTGAAACAGGTTCTCTACTAGCCCCAATGGAAGGGGAGCGAGAAATGGAGCTCTCAGAACCCTAAAACCGGTGATGGTCTGGGGATATGGCATGAGTCCTTTTCCTGGAAGAGTGAGAACTCCTTGGCAAGGTACGACCGCTGGAGTACGAGGGGTTCTGACCATCGGAAGCGTCGTCCGTATTAGTGCCCTGATAAGAGGAAGGGTCTCGGAACGAGTCTAACGCTTTTGCCAGGGATGCCATAGACCGGGTAAGGGAGGTAGCCCACTCAGGGGGACTAGGCTCACTGGGTTCAGTATCAGCAACAGGTGGTTCCTGAGCCGTCACCGGTTCACAAGCTGTGCATAATGCAGTATTGTGACCCCGGGGTAATGATACCTTACAAGAGGTACATGCAGCGTAAAATACAGTGTGGGTTTTCCCAGACTTTTTGTGAGGCTTTGGTTGAGACATAGTAAAGCCTGGAGGAAAGCGCTTACTAGCAGGGGAAGGGTTAAGCTATGTTTATGGAGCTTACCCATGGTCCTGTGTCTTGAGTCCCCAGGGAAGGTCCGCAGTGTGATGCCACGGGAGTTATGCACAGGAATCGCTAATCCTGAAGGCTGTGATTGAAAAGGCTGGAGCAGCGCTGCAGCATCAGCCCTGTGGGTGTACCAAGATGGCTGCCGAGATCAGGAAGTGAGAGTATCTCAGGGAACGAGAAGCGCCAGAAAGAGTGGGGGGCGGTAACTGCCGGTGGGTGTGGCCCAAACTCCAGCCTGTATGAAAGAGAAAAGCCGGGGGCTAAATTTTAAACCTGCGGCCTGCAGCGCCGCGACCGCTATTAGCGCCATTCTTAAGCCACACCCTCTGAAGGAATTGCCGCACTGCAGACCACCCACGGACCCGGGCTTTAAAGGTGCGGACCTCCCATAACCCGGGGACTAGGACCCCCCAAGCGCCTCGGCCCCCGCAATGTACTCACGGTAGATGCGGTGGGCCGGTGCTCAATCCACCGTCGCCATAGTCAGGGAGGGGGTGGAGAGCTTCTGCCGCCATGCGTCATCCGCTATATCAGTGGTGATGCATAGGGGGGCTGCACGGACGCCATATATATCATGTCCGGCTATGCACCTGGCTCCAGGAGAGGTAGATGGGGGGCTACTCCATGTGGTCACCTGCTATGGAGGGGGGGGGGGGGGGGGAGAGATCGGAACGCGAAGGAACCGTCGCCCGCAAGATGAGCTCAGGGCTGGCATCCAACGTTGCAGGAAAGGATACGGGAGGAACGCTCCACATACTTGCCTGTTGATGGTTCGGGGGAGATTGGAGCCTAGAAAGGATTCGTCGCCCCATTCGCTCCGTTAAAGGAAAAAATAGAACAAAAAATCAAAAGTTAAAATAAAAACAGACCCAAGTGCCTCTTACAGACACTAAGCAAGAACTGGTTCACTGAGAGCCAGCAAGAGGGTGTATACTGCAGGGGAGGAGCTATTCTTTCTGTGTTTACTTAGTGTCCTCCTAGTGGCAGCAGCATAACACCCATGGTCCTGTGTCCCCCAATGAGGCGTAGGAGAAATGATTTAACCTCTTCAGATGGATTTACAGCGTGGGACAAGACTGATCGACGGAAGGTATGGAATATTGTTTTTTGTTTTGTTTAACTTTATTACAGGTGACAAGGGTCTTCAGGTGGACTGAGAGAATTCAGTTGCCGGCTTTTGCTCTCTCCTTCACAAACCCGTGAAAAATATGTATATATACACATACATACACACACACATACATACACACACATACACACAGTCATGGCCAAAAGTATTCACACCCCTGCAATTCTGTCAGATAATACTTAGTTTCTTCCTGAAAATGATTGCAAACACAAATTCTCTGGTATTATCTTCATTTAATTTGTCTTAAATGAAAAAAAAAACACAAAAAGAATTGTCCTAAAGCCAAATTGGATATAATTCCACACCAAACATAAAAAAGGGGGTGGACAAAAGTATTGGTACTGTTCGAAAAATCATGTGATGCTTCTCTAATTTGTGTAATTAGCAGCACCTGTAACTTACCTGTGGCACCTAGCAGGTGTTGGCAATAACAATCACACTTGCAGCCAGTTGACATGGATTAAAGTTGACTCAACCTCTGTCCTGTGTCCTTGTGTGTACCACATTAAGCATGGAGAAAAGAAAGACCAAAGAACTGTCTGAGGACTTGAGAAACCAAATTGTGAGGAAGCATGAGCAATCTCAAGGCTACAAGTCCATCTCGAAAGAACTGAATGTTCCTGTGTCTACCATGCGCAGTGTCATCAAGAAGTGTAAAGCCCATGGCACTGTGGCTAACCTCCCTAGATGTGGACGGAAAAGAAAAATTGACAAGAGATTTCAACGCAAGATTGTGCGGTTGTTGGATTAAGAACCTCGACTAACATCCAAACAAGTTCAAGCTGCCCTGCAGTCCGAGGGTACAACAGTGTCAACCCGTACTATCCGTCGGTGTCTGAATGAAAAGGGATTGTATGGTAGGAGACCCAGGAAGACCCCACTTCTTACCCCGAGACATAAAAAAGCCAGGCTGGAGTTTGCCAAAACTTACCTGAAAAAGCCTAAAACGTTTTGGAAGAATGTTCTCTGGTCAGATGAGACAAAAGTAGAGCTTTTTGGGCAAAGTCATCAACATAGAGTTTACAGGAGAAAAAAAGAGGCATTCAAAGAAAAGAACACGGTCCCTACAGTCAAACATGGCAGAGGTTCCCTGATGTTTTGGGGTTGCTTTGCTGCCTCTGGCACTGGACTGCTTGACCGTGTGCATGGCATTATGAAGTCTGAAGACTACCAAGAAATTTTGCAGCATAATGTAGGGCCCAGTGTGAGAAAGCTGGATCTCCCTCAGAGGTCATGGGTCTTCCAGCAGGACAATGACCCAAAACACCCTTCAAAAAGCACTAGAAAATGGTTTGAGAGAAAGCACTGGAGACTTCTAAGGTGGCCAGCAATGAGTCCAGACCTGAATCCCATAGAACACCTGTGGAGAGATCTAAAAATGGAAGTTTGGAGAAGGCACCCTTCAAATATCAGGGACCTGGAGCAGTTTGCCAAAGAAGAATGGTCTAAAATGCCAGCAGAGCATTGTAAGAAACTCATTGATGGTTACCGGAAGCGGTTGGTCGCAGTTATTTTGGCTAAAGGTTGTGCAACCAAGTATTAGGCTGAGGGTGCCAATACTTTTGTCTGGCCCATTTTTGGAGTTGTGTGTGAAATGATCAATGCTTTGCTTTATTCTCTTTTGTGTTTTTTCATTTAAGACAAATTAAATGAAGATAATACCAAAGAATCTGTGTTTGCAATCATTTTCAGGAAGAAACTGAGTATTATCTGACAGAATTGCAGGGGTGTGAATACGTGTGTGTGTGTGTGTGAATGTGTGTGAATGTGTGTGTGTGTGTGTGTGTGTGTGTGTGTGTGTGTGTGTGTGTGTGTGTGTGTGTGTGTGTGTATACACACACACACACACACACACACACACACACACACATATATACATACACTGTGTTCCAAATTATTATGCAAATTGGATTTAAGTGTCTTAAAGATTTAATTGTTTTGTTTTCCAAATAAACTCGTGGATGGTATTGTGTCTCAGGGCTCAATGGATCACTGAAATCAATCTTAAACACATGTGATAATTAGTTTTCCAGGTGATTCTAATGAAAGGAAAACTACTCAAAAATGATGTTCCACATTATTATGCAGGTCACAGGTTTCAAGCAATATGGGAAATAAAAAGGATCTTTCTGCTGCTGAAAAGCATTAAATAGTGCAATGCCTTGGACAAGGTATGAAAAAATTAGATATTTCACGAAAACTTAAGAGTGATCATCATACTCTGATGAGATTTGTGACTGAAACAGAGCACAGACAGAGTTCATGCAAATAAAGGCATAATGAGGAAGTTTTCTGGCAGACAAATTCATTGGATTAAGAGAGCAGCTGCCAAAATACCATTACAAAGCAGCAAACAGTTATTTGAAGCTGCTGGTGCGTCTAGAGTCCCTCGAACCTCAAGGTGTAGGATCCTTCAAAGGCTTGCTGTGGTGCATAAACCTACTATTCGGCCACTCCTAAACAGTGTTCACAAGCAGAAACGGTTGCAGTGGGCCCAGACATACATGAAGACTAATTTTCAAACAGTCTTGTTTACTGACGAGTGTCGAGCAACTCTGGACGGTCCAGATGGATGGAGTAGTGGATGGTTGGTGGATGGCCACCATGTCCCAACAAGGCTGCGACGTCAGCAAGGAGGTGGAGGAGTCATGTTTTGGGCTGGAATCACGGGGAACCAGCTGGTAGGGCCCTTTAAGGTTCCTGAAGGTGTGAAAATGACCTCAGCAAAGTAAATAGAGTTTCTGACTGACAACTTTCTTCCATGGTCTAAAAAGCAGAAACATGCCTTCAGGAACAAAATCATCTTCATGCATGACAATGAATACCTCTGAGTAATTGGCTGCTATGGGCATAAAAGGAGATAAACTCATGGTGTGGCCACCATCTTCCCCTGACCTCAACCCTATAGAGAACCTTTGGAGTATCATCAAACAAAAGATCTATGAGGGTGGGAGGCAGTTCACATCAAAACAGCAGCTCTGGGAGGCTATTCTGACTTCATGCAAAGAAATACAAGCAGAAACTCTCCATAAACTCACAAGTTCAATGGATGCAAGAATTGTGAAGGTGATATCAATGAAGGGCTCCTATGTTAACATGTATCTTGGCCTGTTAGGATGTTTTGGAGTTAAATAGCTTTTTGTTCAGTGAATGTGACCTCCTAATGCTGCAAATTGCACAAATGAGCATCTTCAGTTCTTTAAAACATTTCAAATGTTTAGAAATACTACTGTGCCTAATAATTTGGAACAGTGCATTTTTAAATTTTATTCATTTTGGAGATTATACTGTTATCATTGGGAGGTTTCTTCAATAAAATTCGATGTATACTCTAATGGGTGATTACTTTTATTAGACTGACTGTCATTTGCACCAACCATTTAGGAAAATCCGAGAAAAATGTAATTTGCATAATAATTTGGAACATAGTGTGTGTGTATATATATATATATATATTTGTCTAAGGGTCCGTCCGTCCGTCAGGGACGGGCACAGCATGGCGACGATGATGTCATAATGGAAATCCCACGTCTCTGATTGGTCGAGGCCACACACATATATGGAATATATATATATATATATATATATATATATATATATATATATATATATATATATATATATATATATATATATATATATATATATATATATATATATATATATATATATATATATATATATATTAGACTGTGGCCCGATTCTAACGCATCGGGTATTCTAGAATATGCATGTCCCCGTAGTATATGGACACTGATGATTCCAGAATTCGCGGCAGACTGTGCCCGTCGCTGATTGGTCGAGGCAACCTTTATGACATCATCGTCGCCATGCTGTGCCCGTCGCTGATTGGTCGAGGCCTGGCGGCCTTGACCAATCAGACGCGGGATTTCCAGGACAGACAGACAGAAAAACCCGTCGCTGATTGGTCGAGGCAACCTTTATGACATCATCGTCGCCATGGCAACCATTATGACATCTACGTCGATACTGTGCCCGTCGCTGATTGGTCGAGGCCTGATGGCCTCGACCAATCAGAGACGTGGGATTTCCATTATGACATCATCGTCGCCATGCTGTGCCCGTCCCTGATTGGTCGAGGCCTGGCGGCCTCGACCAATCAGACGCGGGATTTCCAGGACAGACAGACGGAAAAACCCTTAGAAAATATATATATATATATATATATATATATATATATATATATATATATATATATATATATATATATATATATATATATATATATATATACACACATACATACACACCTATTCTATGTGTACACATTTATTCTACCTATTCTGTCAGTGTGATTTTACTGTACACCGCACTGAATTGCCGGCTTTTCTAGAGAACACCGCTGCGTATTTCTCACAAGTCACACGCATGGTCCGTGTGTAATCCGTAATTTTCTCGCCCCCATAGACTTTCATTGGCGGATTTTTTGTGCAATACGCTGACAAACGCAGCATGCTGCGATTTTCTACGGCTGTACAAGACCTATAATACGGATCAGTAAAATACAGCAGATAGGAGCAGGGCCATAGAGAATCATGGTACAGTATGCCATCCGTATTTTCTGCGCCTCTCATACGTCCGTAAAACACGCCAGTGTGACGCCGGCCTTAGAGAGGGTAATAAAAAAGAAATATACAGTGGGGCAAAAAAGTATTTAGTCAGTCAGCAATAGTGCAAGTTCCACCACTTAAAAAGATGAGAGGCATCTGTAATTTACATCATAGGTAGACCTGAACTATGGGAGACAAACTGAGAAAAAAAAAGCCAGAAAATCACATTGTCTGTTTTTTTTATCACTTTATTTGCATATTATGGTGGAAAATAAGTATTTGGTCAGAAACAAAATTTCATCTCAATACTTTGTAATATATCCTTTGTTGGCAATGACGGAGGTAAAACGTTTTCTGTAAGTCTTCACAAGGTTGCCACACACTGTTGTTGGTATGTTGGCCCATTCCTCCATGCAGATCTCCTCTAGAGCAGTGATGCTTTTGGCTTTTCGCTTGGCAACACGGACTTTCAACTCCCTCCAAAGGTTTTCTATAGGGTTGAGATCTGGAGACTGGCTAGGCCACTCCAGGACCTTGAAATGCTTCTTACGAAGCCACTCCTTCGTTGCCCTGGCGGTGTGCTTTGGATCATTGTCATGTTGAAAGACCCAGCCACGTTTCATCTTCAATGCCCTTGCTGATGGAAGGAGGTTTGCACTCAAAATCTCACGATACATGGCCCCATTCATTCTTTCATGTACCGGGATCAGTCGTCCTGACACCCTGTTGAAAAAGCCACGCGAAACGCGCGTCCGGGGGGACCGAGTGAGGTGGGGAGAACACACCTGATCCATAATGGGTAAGCAGCAACTATATGTACTTATGATGATATGATCCTATACTGTGGGCTATTTTGCCATGTGAGTTAGACATAGTGATTATATTTGGTCATACGTTTTCTTTACTTTTTGAGCTGACGCTGCCACCCAAAAGGTGTAATATGTGAACTCCCCCCCTGACTTGGTCATTGCCACATTTCCTCCTATATGTGTCTTCTGCTATATGGCGGTATTGACAATACATCCATGTTTTGTATTTTATATATTTGTATTCGTATATGATTGATTACTTAATAAACCTTTTGTATATTGTTTTCTAAATATGTTGAAGTGGACTTTTTTTCTCCGTGTTTTTGTCTATGTATTGGTTTGGAGTAGTCCCAGAAGGGCACCTGAGGAGTGCCTAGAGAGAGTTGGTATTTACCACTCATCTATACAAAGTATATTGGTACTTCATGACTGTAATATTAAGTCCTGGCCCCTTTGCAGAGAAACAGCCCCAAAGCATGATGTTTCCACCACCATGCTTTACAGTAGGTATGGTGTTTGATGGATGCAACTCAGTATTCTTTTTCCTCCAAACACAAGTTTTGTTTCTACCAAACAGTTCCAGTTTGGTTTCATCAGACCATAGGACATTCTCCCAAAACTCCTCTGGATCATCCAAATGCTCTCTAGCAAACTTCAGACGGGCCCGGACATGTACTGGCTTAAGCAGTGGGACATGTCTGGCACTGCAGGATCTGAGTCCATGGTGGCGTAGTGTGTTACTTATGGTAGGCCTTGTTACATTGGTCCCAGCTCTCTGCAGTTCATTCACTAGGTCCCCCCGCGTGGTTCTGGGATTTTTGCTCACCGTTCTTGTGATCATTCTGACCCCACAGGGTGGGATTTTGCGTGGAGCCCCAGATCGAGGGAGATTATCAGTGGTCTTGAATGTCTTCCATTTTCTAATTATTGCTCCCACTGTTGATTTCTTCACTCCAAGCTGGTTGGCTATTGCAGATTCAGTCTTCCCAGCCTGGTGCAGGGCTACAATTTTGTTTCTGGTGTCCTTTGACAGCTCTTTGGTCTTCGCCAGAGTGGAGTTTGGAGTCAGACTGTTTGAGGGTGTGCACAGGTGTCTTTTTATACTGATAAGTTTAAACAGGTGCCATTACTACAGGTAATGAGTGGAGGAAAAAGGAGACTCTTAAAGAAGAAGTTACAGGTCTGTGAGAGCCAGAAATCTTGATTGTTTGTTTCTGACCAAATACTTATTTTCCACCATAATATGCAAATAAAATGATAAAAAAACAGACAATGTGATTTTCTGGCTTTTTTTTTCTCAGTTTGTCTCCCATAGTTGAGGTCTACCTATGATGTAAATTACAGACGCCTCTCATCTTTTTAAGTGGTGGACCTTGCACTATTGCTGACTGACTAAATACTTTTTTGCCCCACTGTATTTGTGCAATGCATTCATGGCAACTATCTGAAAACCTATGTACTGCTCGTGTTTCTGTATCCCACAACAGTGCCTTGCTGGCTGGTTTGTATCTGCCAGTGCACTAGTTTTTGCATTGACAGTGTATGGCGCAGGAAAGTACAAACCAGCCTGAGAGTCAATGTAAACGATGAAGTGGCACCAGCAACACGGATCCTTCAAATATCAGCACTGAGTAGATTAATATTGTATCCTAAAAGGTGCAATATTAAAAACTTACATCGTGAACTTCCTCTACTGAGATATAAGCCTCCGTGGGAAGACCCAGGTCTTTTGGCTTCACATCAATGATCACAAGAACCTACAAGTCACAAAGATAACATCCAGTGAAAAAAACAACAACACACAAGCAGCAATTTAAAAAAGGCAGGCTGAGAGTGTAAGGGATTACCTAACAGAAGGAAATGCTATAAAATAATAAAGAACAATGCCTCAACCTATAAATCCCCACACACTCCGGTGGTCCCCATGGGTCTTTAGTTATTATCCTACAGCCACAATGTGCCCTACAGCCAAAAACTGGCCACAGCGGTGATGCTAGACTGGTTTGGATTCTCCAGCTGATTTCTCCTAAATGGCTAGTCTAAGTCTAAGAGAGCAGCCATCTGTTTTGGCTCGTATAAGGCTGCTACCTTTTAAGACGTCAGTGAGCCCTAAAGGGGATTACAACAGGGTTTTCTTTATGAAGTTTATCCAACATAGGAGAGAATGCAATGAGCACAACTCCTTCCTGTGTCTGGGAGGATGACTGCATGCTTCTCCACCTACTTTTAATGCTGGCGTCTCTCCATACGGCTGCATAGTACCATCTAAGCATCTGTGCACAATTTCCAAACTATTAAAGAAAAAAAAAAAAAAACTTACGGAGTTTGGACAGTATCTCTTCATCAGCTCATTGATTGCGATGTCGTTTTTGTGCAGCTTGGGTCCCGTGTGGTACCAGCCAACTATCCTTTCCCGAGCTGAACAGAGAATTAAGACATAATTATGAGCCAAAGAGATGTTACAGCTACATCAGTGTGAAAAGAAGGACTCACCATTGACTTTTTTGAACATGCCATACATATTTTCGAGATAGTCGTGATCCAGAAACCAGACAGAGTCATCTTTATCATCTTCATCAAATGGAACTGAGGGAAGAGATAAGAAGTTTAGTTAAGGCAGTGGATTTCCAAAATGGTAAGTATGAATATAGTATTAAATATATTCACAGGATCCAGTACAAAAACCACATGAGTGATCGGTGACCGTCAAGTGCCTCCTACCCAATGGCATCAGCGTAAATTCTTTTAGTTAACTGGTTTGGAGCGATATCAAACCACAACAATGACTGTGCACAAAGCTGACTAATTAAGAGGAGCAGGGTCATGCCGTCAGTCAAGAGGCATCCCCGTTTGTTACGGATGTGGCTGCTGGACTGGATTTGCACCAGAATTTCTGCCCCATGTGGAAGACGTCACCCTTAGATGAGAATAGTGTCAGCAAGTACAATCTGTGTATTATGACATATCATTTAAGGGTCTCCATTTTTAGCAGCTTCCAAAGGGTTATTCACAGAAAAATCAAAGTTATCCCCTTATCCAGAGCGTAGGGAATAAATTGCTGGTAACTGGAGGTCGGACCACTAAGACCCCCACACATCTGGAGAGCAGGGTCCTGGAAGTTTGAAAAAAGGGCTTTGTAGCTCTGTGTGCATGCTCAGCCTCTGCTCCATTCATTCTAAATGGCATTATCAAAAATAACTAAGCGTACAGCTTAGCAACCCCATAGATAATGAATGAAGTGGAAGTCAAGCATGCAGATCTCAACTCCATTCATGATGGGGATTGGAGCCTTAAAGGTACCGTCACACTAAACGACTTTATAACGATATCGCTAGCGATCCGTGACGTTGCAGCGTCCTCGCTAGCGATATCGTTTAGTTTGACACGCAGCAGCGATCAGGATCCTGCTGTGATGTCGCTGGTCGCTGAATAAAGTCCAGAACTTTATTTGGTCGTTTGATCGCTGTGTATCGTTGTGTTTGACACCAAATGCAACGATACCAGCGATATTTTACACTGGTAACCAGGGTAAACATCGGGTAACTAAGCGCGGGGCCGCGCTTAGTAACCCGATGTTTACCCTGGTTACCAGCGTAAAATGTAAAAAAAACAAACAGCACATACTCACATTGCGTCCCCTG
Organism: Ranitomeya variabilis; assembly: GCF_051348905.1. NCBI lineage: Eukaryota > Metazoa > Chordata > Amphibia > Anura > Dendrobatidae > Ranitomeya > Ranitomeya variabilis. The sequence continues at coordinate 597,256,454 of NC_135233.1, forward strand.
CAGTCTGCTTCCTCCTCTGACTCAGCGCCGCAAAGTGAAAGTGAAAGCAGCACAGCGGTGACGTCACCGCTCTGCTCTCACTGTACGGCGCTCAGTCAGTCAGGAAGTGGACGCAGGGGGACGTGAATGTAAGTATGTGCTGTTTGTTTTTTTTACATTTTACGCTGGTAACCAGGGTAAACATCGGGTTACTAAGCGCGGCCCTGCGCTTAGTTACCCGATGTTTACCCTGGTTACCAGGGGACCTCGGCATCGTTGATCGCTGGAGAGCGGTCTGTGTGACAGCTCTCCAGCGATCAAACAGCGACGCTGCAGCGATCGGCATCGTTGTCGTTATCGCTGCAGCGTCGCTTAATGTGACGGTACCTTAAAACCCTCAGGTGATCCTGTAGATAGGTGATTAAGTGTTAATCCCCAAAAATCAAGTTAGCAGCCAGGTCTCACCTGGACACCTCTGTAACTGTTTAGTGAAGTGTCAGTATTGTTCCCCCATGTGGCCACATTCACTGTCACATGGAATCATTGAACATGCAGCACACGTGAAAGTAAAAGGCACACGACGAGGAGATCGATCATGATAGGACAGCATTATTCATTTTATTTCCTTGTTGAAGAAAACAAAGAGAATTACAGAACGCTTCTTACCGGCAAAACTGTTAGAAACATCTAAAATCTTCTTGTGCCAAGACCCTAACAGGACACCGACCACTCGCTTCTGGTTTCCAACTTTTCCAATTCTGTAAATGTAAAATGCAAATATAAACAACTGCACAACACTGGAGGGAACAATTATTATTTCTTTTCAATATACATAAAAAAAATTGCTAAATTCTGTATATTACATTTGTGCGAATGCTTTTGGAGTAAGCTGCCTCTTCATGGTGGGATGTATACCTTTATTTTCTTCTCCCTCGTGTCTTGAGCCCATATTTAAAGGGTGTTATCTTCTAAAGTGAAGACATCTCTCTTGGATATTACATCAGTTTCTAAGCAATAGATATATCATGTTATCTACTTCATTTTCTTCCTGCACTACAGAGTTCCTGCTGGGAGGAGTAGCACAGGGCAATTCCAGCAATGGTGTCATCTATAGTCTACTGCACAGCAAGCGGTCGGAACACTGTGCATGGAAAACAGAAAAGTCACTGCAGTGCAACCCCAGCACTACAAACCCATCATTTATAATGAGGATCAGTATAGGTGCAAATTTAGACCCTCAACAATCAGAAAGTGATGGCAGGTCCCAATAGTGACCCTCAATGATACTGAACAGATATATTAAAGGGGTTTTATATTCATTCAACATATAAATTGGTAATTCTACAAATATCTGTTTGGTGATGAACCTTTATGATCCCAATATACAGGCACAGTCACTCTCCATTATAGTGATCGGCCCACCACGGATCTGATGTGTTATATTCCTGGACCAGCGCCCTGAGGATGTGGACTAGTTTTGGTCTTCAACGTGGTGTTTTTTCCACATCCCTTCCTTCTGAAAGCCAGAACTATTTTTATTTAAACTTTCAGCTTGTATTTTTTGTTACCCAAGAAAAATATAAACACCATTTAGCAATTAAGGATATATATATATATATATATATATATATATATATATATATATATATACATACACACACACATACACACACACACACTCTCCCATCTATCCTTAAAGTGTTTATACTGTGCTGAAGTGATAAATAAAATTATATATATTGTTTTGTATCGTCCAATAGCAAAGGGAAAACAAAAAAAATACATATTTTTTATTTATTTCAATGTTTGCATCCCCAGAGCGGTGCACTATAATCACTGCAGTGTATAAGGGGGCTATGCTGTGGATGACGGGGGCTCATTGCTCAGTGTATACATATACAGAAGAAACCCCTTGTTGTCACCAAGGGGTTAACAGCAGGCAATCACCTATGATAGGACCACAGCTGCTAAAATTGCTTCACAGAAGTCCTCAATCCCAGGACAGAGGCGCTTTGTGGCTGTACAACAGCTGTGGAACTACAAGTCCCAGCATGCCCTGCTTTCTCCTAGGTCCTGTGCCTGCAGTGTCATCCTCTATTCCCAGCTGTGTGTATGCACAGCACATAGGGAGGGAGCTGATAGTAAAGTGCCCTGTCACTGTGAGGCTGCAGGCCTAGCTGCCTGTGCTGGGCCGGGGCTGCAGGCAGTGCGGGCCTTCCCGGCCGGTGACTCAGCGGCTTTTCAGTAACAAGTACGGAACTCACCTATTGAAATGATCCACCACACTGAGCAGCACCAGCGGGTGCACCACCACCTTATCTACCGCCAGCTCCGGCATCTTCCCCGGCTACAATGACTCCAACACACCGGCCGGAAACACAACTGGCCTCACCTCCCTACTACTTCCGGAGACACCACTCCCAGGGTGCACTGCGCGCCGGAAGTGCTGTACAGTCCTGCGGCGGCCGCCATGTTTGTGCAGGCAGCTTGTAAGGCTCGTGTAGAAGCCACACTACAGCACATTAGCACAGGGTGTGTTCATGGTAGAGCCGTTATATTCCTGACAGGATGAATTCTAGTCACGTTTCATCTGTTATAATCAGATTTCCTGAAGTCTGGAATAACACACATTACCTCTGCCCTTATTCCTTCAGCACCACACATTATTGCCACCAGAACGTGACAAATTGTCCTTTTTTTGCTCTTTTTTTTCTCCCCTTCTTCCAAGAGTTTGTATTTGTCATCATACAGCTAGAGTTATAATTACCAGAAACAAATATGAAAAACAATCCAAGTGGTGGATGAAAGCGCAATGCCACCATGGTTTTTGAGTTTAGTTTTTACTGCGTTCGCCATAAGGTAACAATTGCCGGGCGGTGTGGTTCTCCAGATCAGTGCGACTGTGGCGAGACCACACTTGTTTAGGTTTTTTTTATTAGTAGTATTTTTTGTGTCTCAAAAATAATTCAGAACTTTATAAAATAATATTTGGGTTGGTGCCACCATTTTCCGAGACTCGTAACTTTTTTTTCATCAGTGGAGCTGTGTGCCAACGTGTTTTGTTTTTTTTTTTGGATGTGTGCTGAGCTATAGCTTTCCCCATTGTGGGCCCTATGATTAGGAGCTGCTCTGCAGCAGATGTGTCCTGCGCTCGGCTGCACTCTGCCACTTCCATAAGAATAAATGGCGCTGCAGTGCGCAAGATCTACCTCCATTTTCTTAGCAATGATTTTTGGATTGGGCGAGGGGCAGGAAAGCCAAACTGCATCTATCTAATAAATTGTTTTTTTGCTTTCTCCTTCTTTCCTTCCTTTAATCTTTTTTATTTATGGTATTAATGTTTCTTTCCTTCTTTCACTCCTCTTTTCCATTCATATTTATCTTTCACATTTTCATCTTTCTTTCTTTCTTTCTTTCTTTCTTTCTTTCTTTCTTTCTTTCTTTCCTCTATTCCTTCTCTTTCCTTCCTTATGTCTTCCTTTCTTATTTTTTTCTTTCCTTTTTATTTCTCTATTCCTTCATTCCTTTCATCTTTATCTACCATTCTCTTTCTTTCCTCTTTCTATCTTTATATTTTTTTCTCTTTCTCTTATTTACTTCTTTCATAATTATCTATCATTTTATCTCTTTCCTTCCTTCTCTCTTCCTTTCTTATTTTTTATCTTTTCTTTTTCTCTTTCTCCATTCATTCCTTTCATCTTTATCTACCATTCTCTTTCCTCTTTCTATCTTTCTATTATTTCTCTTTCTCTTTTCCTTCTTTTTTTTCTTTCATCATTATCATTTTATATCCTTCCTTCTATCTTCCTTTCTTATTCTTTTCTATCTTTCCTTTTTTCTCTCTATTTCTTTCATCTTTATCTAGCATTCTCTTTCGTTATTTTTTTTTTTTTATCTTTTCCTTCTTTTTTCTTTCATAATTATCATTTTTACCTCTTTCCTTCCTTCTATCTTCCTTTCTTATTCTTTTCTATCTTTCATTTTTTCTTTCTCTTTATTCCTTTCTTCTTACATATGTATCTAGCATTTTCTTTCTTTCTTTCTTTTCTTTCTTTCTTTCTCTTTTTCTTATTTTCTTTCTTTCTTTCTTATTTTCTTTCTTTTTTTCTTTCTTTCTTTCTTTCTTTCTTATTTTCTTTCTTTCTTTCTTATTTTCTTTCTTTCTTATTTTCTTTCTTTCTTTCTTTCTTTCTTTCTTTCTTTCTTTCTTTCTTTCTTTCTTTCTTTCTTTCCTTCATTCCTTCCTTCCTTGCTCCCTTCATTTCTTGAATTTACTGTATCTGTTCTTCAATACTGGATCAATTCTGAGAAGTGACTATCTCACAAATGGAGCTGGTGAGGGAGGTGGAGATCTGTGTTATGGTAAATTAGTTGTTTAACTGACATCCTAACCATTTGCTGTAATGAATTTTGCATTGATGTACTTTATGTATATATTTATTTACAGCTCAAATATGGTAATGATAACAAGGGCCTGGCCCGGCAGGGAAATCAATAGGACTTTCAGGTAAGGACAAATCATTGTAAAAAGGTCTGCTGGAGCAGTAAACGTCTATTGACTTAAGATCACTTGTGCTATTGACATATGTGTTTTGTGTTGGGCTTGAATAATGATAAGCCGTCGTCTTGTATTTTCCTGAATGTGATGATCATTCTATTACTCTGTACTTTGTAGACCTGTTATAAGTGTAAAACAACAAAAATATATTTAAAATCGACTTTTGCTAAATGTTTTGCTCAATATTTTTATTTATCTGCAGGCAAACGAGGATCAATGATCCTTACAGTTATATTCTTCACTCTGCCTTAAAGGGAGATGTATGGTGTTTTAGATACTACAGGGGTGCAGATAGGGGGGCTTCCCAAACTTGTGCCCCCTGGTGATGAGTGCCAGAGGGGGTGCAGAAAAGTCACTTTTCATTTGCCAGGGTATTTGGAAATGGCTAGAGGCAGAAAAGCTTTCAAGGGAAGTCAAGCTACAACCTTGATACCCAGTATAAAGAAGTGCCGAAAACATAGGAAAATTGTTGTTGTTGTGATCATATAATATTAATTAGCTTTGTCGGAAACCTGTACTAATGAGATCTCACAACCTTCTAATTCTGACTCTACACCAATGGCAGATTTTAGGATATTGAAGGGTAGGGCATGTTGTATTTCAACATTCCTGATTCTTTGTTCAATTAGGAAAAAAAGCTACCACCAGAGACATCTTACAGTAGCATATTAGTCTTTTTTGATTAAAAACACATGCATACTCTATTGAGCCGAGGGTGCATGTGTACGGGAGAGTCAGAAGGAATAGCTTTTGGTCAATAGCTATCTACAGGCCCCCATACACATTGGATGAACATCAGCTGATATGTATGGAGGCCTCCCAACTCTCCCCGGACAGGTGATGTTAGGTGAGAAAAGGGTCAGGAAGTTGACATTTCGAAATCTGATTCTTTAGTTTGTAGAGAAGATAAAGGAGTCTAGTAGCAGCTTTCTCCTTGTTGAAAACACACAAACCCATAGCCGAAACTTCATGCGTTAGAAGAGAAGTTAGAAGACAAGCCTGTCTGGCAAACGAATCTTATGTTTACGGTCACCTTACTATGTATGGCCGCCTTCACACAACCGTAGTCACCTAACTGGAGCCCTGCATGGTGGCAGCAGAGTCCAGCAGTTTGGATCCCAATGGTCACACTTTTTTGGCAAATCCTTGTGATTAGAGATGAGCAGACCCGTGGAAGTTCAGATTCTGGTACTCGACACAAACTTTATTCCAAAAGTTTGGGTCTCTCTCTCCTCACGTACTTCTCCCAGAATACCGAACTTTGCAACGGACTTCCGGGAGAAGTCAGTTTTTGGAGTTTAGCATCGGACACTAACTGTCCTGTACAAACCCTGAACTTTTAAGTTCGGGTCTGCTCATCTCTTCCTGTGATATCTTGCATATCTCTCTTTTTCTATCTCTTGATAAAGGCCCTGCGCCACCAAAACGTTGTGTTTTTTTGCACTAATAAAGTTATCAAAAAGAGGACATCTGGTTCCTGGATTGCTCTAATATCTTTGTGATATGTTTGGAAAGGTAATTTTACCCTTTCATGTAGATATGTGACCATGACTGTTGTTACCTCACTTTCTCAGACTCCTTTCGATCAGCAGAAACAAATTAATAATGGAAGAAAAATTGTAGTTTTGGAAAAGTTTTGGTGACAGATTTTCTGGGATCTGTTTCGATGGCCATATTGGTTGTCAACCAGCCATTCTAAAAACTGGATAACTAGTCAACAAAATATAAAGAAAATATTTTTATAATATTTATTAAAACATTTTTTTTATCTACTTGTTAAGGTTTAAAATCTTCTCACTGAAGTGTCAATGGTAATTTTAGAATTTTTTTCGAGATTGTGTTTTTTTTTTCTCGTATAAATCTTATTAAATATAAGAAAAAAAAATCCATGAATAAAATCTGGAGGAAGGAAAATGGAAGTGGCACATTTGATAGTGAGGGATGATGATGTCCAGCAGAGGGCGTCATCGCTCTTAATATCAGAGAATTGCAGGGCTGGGGCAATCTCTTTTGTCTGTTTTATCAATATACGTATAAAACTCAATGTTCAAATTAACTAGTTCAATAAGTAATTTAGCACATTGATTTTTGGGCATATCCTAAGTGCTATTACAAGCTACGGATACTTTAAATGCCATTACCTAATAGGAGGAATGTTTTAAGCACCTTTTATTGATTTTATTACTGCTTTATTTTGCTGTCTTGGTTTAAAATCATTTTAACCACTTGGTAATCAAGAAGAAATATATTGTTGGTGAAATACAGTCAATTCCCCGAAAACCTTTGACATCGTTAAACAAGGAATTACTGTTGTTAAATCATGTCAGACAGTAACTGTAGCACTGAAAGATTTCACATTTAGCACAATGGATGAGCACACCCGTACCCGTAAATTGTGTTCACCTTTGTCTCTCCGTATGGCAATCAAACTTCAATTCTTTACTTACTTTTTACTGCAGATTAACTTCATTTTTTTTTTATCTTCGCATGCCAGGAAGTATGTTAAAGATTCTCATAAACATTCTCGTTCTAATGGCTTGCTGTCTCGTTATACAGATAAATCCCCCGCCCCCCCTTACTATATCGTTACCCTAATATGTCCAATTTTTTTCCCCTAAGATCATATTTGTTAAAAGTTTGCTCACAATTGCATTGGAGGGTCAGCTAGGAAATGTCAGGGATCTGATACTGATATTTTCTTTGTTCTGCTTCTTTGACGTGAACAACAGAAATAACCAATTCAGATGTAAACGGAGCCTAAATTGTCTTTGAATAACATTTCAGCACCTTGATGTATCACTTTCTATCATACACTATATAAACAAAGTTTTTTTTATTAAAAATTAAGCAAATATGTAAATACATTACATTACCTATCCTGTACTGATCCTGAATTACATCCTGTATTATACTCCAGAGCTGCACTCACAATTCTGCTGGTGCAGTCACTGTGTACATACATTACATTACTGATCCTGAGTTACATCTGGTATTTTACTCCAGAGCTGCACTCACTATTCTGCTGGTGCAGTCACTGTGTACAAACATTACATTACTGATCCTGAGTTCAGCCTGTATTATACTCCAGGGCTGCAATCACAATTCTGCTGGTGCAGTCACTGTGTACATACATCACATTACTGATCCTGCACTGATCCTGAGTTACATCCTGTATTATACCCCAGAGCTGCACTCACTATTCTGCTGGTACAGTCACTGTGTACATACATTACAGTACTGATCCTGAGTTACATCCTGTTTTATACTCCAGAGCTGCACTCACTATTCTGCTGGTGCAGTCACTGTGTACATACATTACAGTACTGATCCTGAGTTACATTCTGCATTATACTTCAGAGCTGCACTCACTATTCTGCTGGTGCAGTCACTGTGTACATACATTACAGTACTGATCCTGAGTTACATCCTGTAGATCTTTTATTATAAAAATGAAAAACATAACAATAATAATAACAGAAACAAAACAGAAATATCAGCCAGAAAATAATCAGTATAATGAACACTGGTCCAGCCGCTCATCCTCTCCTCTCACACATATTATATATACAGAATAATAACTAATAACTAACATTAAGTACTTAAACCTTCTGGTTCGGTCACCAAAATAAATAATAGCAAACAATATAAACAATAGCACACAAAAACAAATAAACAATAGCAAACAAAGACTATATACACATCCATATTTTTTTATTATTATTATTATTTTTATTATTATTTTAAATTTTTATTTATTTTTATTATTTTTTTTTTAATTATTTTTTTTTTATAAATAAAATAACCACAAGCTATGCAAATATATACAATACTAAGCTAACCACCACCCCATTCTCAAGCGTACCACTCCCAACCTCCGCACTGACCTGAGAGCTGGTCCTGCGTCTCATGCCTCAGTTCATGTCCAACGTCCATAGGCCAGATCAGGCAGTGACAGTTTTTCCCCCAAACAACCCAGTGTCCCATAGTCCCAGAAGATAAACCCACCTCCCCCCATTTCCCACCACCCAATCTAACACCTACACCCAAATCTATATCCCCATATACAATATATACAATATATACAGCAGCACACACCACAATAATCACAAATCACGAAGCCCAAGTTCGGCGCCTGCAGCCCTACATCACTGTATAATGATCAAACAAAACAAAAATCTACAGTGTCAGCAGCAGCCCACCACCAAGTAAGGAGACGACCAGACTAGGGCACACTAAAAGAAAAGCCCCTCCAGAAGAGCGCGGCCCTCCGTGTGCCCAATCTCCCATACTCCAGAGGTCCATTCCGCATAGGAAAGACCGGCCAGCCGAGACCAGCCAATGAAGGCGCCCACCCTGTTGTACACTTCTGTGTTGAAGGGACAATGAAGCAGGAAGTGGTCCATGCTTTCCAGCAAGGTACCACAATGCTCCCGAGGACAATTTCTGTCCTCAGAGCTCCTACACTTCAGATTGTCTCTCACACACAGTTTTCCATGGAAGCAGCGCCAAGCCAAGTCCCAAAACTTCGAGATCCTCATAGAATTCAAAAGATGCAAACCCACCCCAAGTTCCCGACATGGGCAGCCCCTGAGTGCCAGAGGCCTCTGGAAATGGGTCAACAGAACACTATTGTCCAGGAGTTTCCTTGGCAGAGTCCTGATCTCCCACATTCCCAGACCCCACCGACGAATTACCTTCAGAACCAAGGTAGCGTAAGCCAGAAGATGTCTTTCCTGGAAGAAAGGCTGAAACCACCCCTTACAGGAGAATACCCACGGAGAAGCCCTCTCTTTCCAGAGGTTTGCAATATTGATCTTAATGAAGGTATCCACAAGGAATACCACAGGGTTGACCATACCCAACCCTCCTAGTCTCCTCGTACGGTAAGTAACCTCCCTCTTGACCAGGTTCAGTCTATTCCCCCATAACAGTTGGAAGAACAAACTGTAGACCCGAGTCCAGAGAGATTCCGGCAAGATGCACACACTGCCCAGATAAATCAGTAAAGGGAGCAGGTAAGTTTTGATCAGGTTTACCCTTTCCCTTAGGGTCAAAGACCAACCCTTGCATTGGTTACCTTCTGAGTGTTGATCTCTAGCCTGCTGTCCCAATTTTGTTTGGGGTAATCCCCCTGGCCAAATTCGATGCCAAGGACTTTTGCAGAGACTTTGGGTCCTGGAAGGTTGTCTGGGAGATCAAAACCAGGATCTCCTCCTCCCAGCCAGACACTCTCACACTTATCCCGGTTGATCTTGGACCCGGATGCCTCCGAGTAGCGATCTACCTCTGACATCAGCCACCCTGCCTCCTTGTGAGAGGAAACAAACACAGTGACATCATCGGCATACGCCAACACCCTCAGAGTGGCTTCCGGTGCTGCCTGGTCCATCCCGATCCCGGCCAACGGTCCACGCTCCACCCTCCTAACAAGAGGGTCAATTGCAAACACGTACAGCAGCGGGCTCAAGGGACAACCCTGGCGAACACCGGACCCAACTTTAAAAGAGCTGCCAGTCCAACCATTCACAAGCGGGAAACTCTCTGCCCCACTGTACAAGGTCTTAAGCCAATCAACAACCCCCCCCCCGGCAGGCCATATCTCAGAAGGATGGACCAGAGGTACTCGTAATTAACCCGATCAAACGCTTTTGCCTGGTCCAGTGACAGCATGTATCCCTTCCAGTGACCAGCCCTACCCTGCTCCACTGCCTCTCGGACACAGAGCAAAGCACTAAATGTTCTGCGGCCTGGAACAGAGCAATGCTGGGCCTTCGAAAGGAGTCGGGGTGCAAATTTCACCAGCCGATTAAACAGCACCTTTGTCAGAACCTTCCTGTCTGCATTGAGAAGTGCTATGGGACGCCAATTCTCAATGCAAGATGGGTCCTTACCCTTTGACAAGATGATCAGAGCAGACCTCCTCATTGACTTCGGCAGAGTGCCCGAGGAAAGACACTCATTGAATACCTCAGTCAAGAGGGGAACCAAAACATCCTTAAAGGTCTTATAGAATTCAGATGTTAAGCCATCTGGACCAGGCGATTTTTTTTGGGGGGGCAAGCACTTCAATCGCCAACTGAACTTCCCCTTCCCTGATCATTTCTGTCAAAACGTCAAGAGAGGGGTCTACCCCTGGTTCGGGGACGGCTTCAGCCAGGAAAGCCGACATCTCATCCCAATCAAGATCCCTCTTCCCCAAGAGGTGCAAGTAGAAGGCTCTGACAACCTCCAGGATCCCTGATCTGGATCGCCTCAGGGACCCCGTAGTGTCGACCAGTCCTGTAACCACTTTACTATTCACTGACATCTTGCAGTTTCTGTAAGGGTCGGGCGAGCGGTACTTCCCGTAATCCCTCTCAAAAACCAAAGATGCGTGTCTATTGTACTGACACCTCATAAGCAAAGATTTCACTCTGAAGATCTCCTCGTGGCTACCTCCAGTTGAGACAAGATGCTCGAGTTTCCTCCTCAGACCCTGATACAGGCGGTACCTGCTCAGACTCCTGAGGCTCGAGAGCTGGCGGAAGAATCTCACCACCCTTTCCTTGAACATCTCCCACCACTCTGACCTACTACTACAAAGATCCAGTAAGGGTACCTGGCTCTGAAGAAAATCCTCAAAGGACTGTCTTATCTCCGCTTCTTCCAAGAGAGACGAATTGAGCCTCCAAAAGCCTCTTCCCATCCGGAGGGTCTCTGTAACATTCAGAGAAAACAAAATTAAACAGTGGTCGGAGAACTCCACCTCAACAACAGACACTGCTGAAGAGACAGCTTCCTCCTTTAAATAAAACCTATCTATTCTGGACCTACAGTTACCTCTATGATAGGTGAACCCCTCGTGGCCTGGGGTGTGCCGAATGTGGACATCCACCAGGCGAGCCTCACTAGCTATACTATTAAGGGCGACGCTATCATAAGTCAGCTTGTCTCTGGAACCTCCTCTATCTCTGGGCCTCGTGACAGCATTGAAGTCCCCTCCAAAGACAACCTGCCGACTTGTAAAAAGGTAGGGCTTGATCCTTATAAAGAGACACTTCCGGTCCCACTTAGATTAGGGACCATAGATGTTAATGTGCCACAGCTCTTGTCCCTTCATGAAGACATCTAAGATCAGGCACCTCCCCATTTCTAACTCAATAACCCGTCGGCATTCCACCGGTGCGGTAAAAAGGACCGCCACTCCGCTATACGGCTTGGCCGCAAGAGACCAATAGGAGGGCCCGGGTCTCCACTCCCTCTTAGCTTTAAACACGTCTGCCATGTTGGGCAGCCTGGTCTCTTGCAAAAAGAAAATGTCAGCTTCAACCCGGCTGAGAAAATCAAAGGCCGCAAATCTAGCTGTATTTGACTTTATGCTGGCAACATTAATGGACGCCAGCGTCAACAGAGTGGGTACCGCCATCATTGGTGATTGAGTTAGATGGCTTTCTTCTTCTCACTCCCCTTATCCTCTGCTTCAGAGGAAGAATCCTTCCCCCTCTTTAATGACATGGAGGTATCCATTTCCACGTGTTTTTTCTTTTTATCATCCTCGTCTCTGGACTCTGGGCCAGTCCCTCCCTCCAAGGACCTTACATTCCCAGGAGACTCGGCGCCCCCTGTGAACCACGTCGAAGCCAGAACCTCACCCTCAGCTTCCTCCTCAGAGGAAGAGATGTTTTCAGGGGCTTGGAACCGGTTAGAAAGACCAACCAAAGGGAGTCAATTTTTCCTTCCTTAGGTACCTGTTGTGAAATTGGATTCTGGGCTCCCCCGGTGGCCACTTGTGGAATTGAACTTGTGTGCATCATCCCCTCTGTTCACCTGCTCCTATCAGGATGTGGGAGTCACTATATAACCTTGCTCCTCTGTCAGTTTCTTGCCGGTCAACAATGTAATCAGAAGCCTTCTGTGCTTGTTTCTGCTACTAGACAACTCCCAGCTAAGTTGGACTTTTGTCCTTGTGTGTTTTTGCATTTTGTTCCTGTTCACAGCTGCTGTTTCGTTACTGTGTCTGGAAAGCTCTTGTGATCGGAAATTGCCACTCTGGTGTTATGAGTTAATGCTAGAGTCTTAAAGGAATTTCTGGATGGTGTTTTGATAGGGTTTTCTGCTGACCATGAAAGTGTCCTTTCTGTCTTCCTGCTATCTAGAAAGCGGACCTCGATTTTGCTAAACCTATTTTCATACTACGTTTGTCATTTCATCTAAAATCACCGCCAATATATGTGGGGGCCTCTGTCTGCCTTTTGGGAAAATTTCTCTAGAGGTGAGCCAGGACTGTCTTTTCCTCTGCTAGGATTAGGTAGTTCTCCGGCTGGCGCTGGGCATCTAGGGTTAAAAAACGTAGGCATGCTACCCGGCCACTTCTAGTTGTGCGGCAGGTTTAGTTCATGGTCAGTATAGTTTCCATCTTCCAAGAGCTAGTTCTCATATATGCTGGGCTATGTTCTCTCGCCATTGAGAATCATGACAGGTACCTTGGTCAGAGCGGGAGAAGATGTTTTATCTCCCTTCTTTCTCTTTTTGGTGCCGAGCTTACGCTTGTCCTCTAGCCATTGCCTATTATCCTCATCCATACTTTCATAATGGGAGGACTCTGAGGCAGTGTCACTTTCCTCCCTGTGGATCCTCCTGACCTCATCCAACTCATCATCCCTCGGGGCCTCAGCAGCAAGACTGGCGTCCAGGACAGGGGCCGCCCCAGTAGCTCGAGGCTCGCCCAGCTCCCTATCCTGTCTGCACTTGTCTAGACGCCTTAGCTGGGCAGGCGTCTTTTTATTGCTTTTCCTCCTTGGCCCCTCAGCTCCCTCACCCCTGCTAGTCCCTTCCCCAGCAGAATCAGCCTCACGGCTTTCTCCCACCGGGGTCACGACTGCATTAGCGAAGGAGCGAGGACAACGGCTGAATGGGTGACCTAACTCACCACACAGGTGGCATCTAATCTCCACACAAGATGCAGCAAGATGTGTTATGGTTCTCAATGGCAAGAGAACATAGCCCAGCATACATAGGAACTAGCTCTTGGAAGGATGGAAACTTAAACTGACCATGAACTAAACCTGCCGCACAACTAACAGTAGCCGGGTAGCGTAGCCTGCGTTTTATCCCTAGACGCCCAGCGCCGGCCGGAGGACTAACTAATCCTGGCAGAGGAAAATATAGTCCTGGCTCACCTCTAGAGAAATTTCCCCGAAAGGCAGACAGAGGCCCCCACATATATTGGCGGTGATTTAAGATGAAAATGACAAACGTAGTATGAAAATAGGTTTAGCAAAATCGAGGTCCGCTTACTAGATAGCAGGAAGACAGAAAGGGTACTTTCATGGTCAGCTGAAAACCCTATCAATACACCATCCTGAAATTACTTTAAGACTCTAGTATTAACTCATAACATCAGAGTGGCAATTTCAGATCACAAGAGCTTTCCAGACACAGAAACGAAACTGCAGCTGTGAACTGGAACAAAATGCAAAAAACAAACAAGGACAAAAGTCCGACTTAGCTGGAAGTTGTCTGGTAGCAGGAACATGCACAGAAAGGCTTCTGATTACAATGTTGACCGGCATGGAAGTGACAGAGGAGCAAGGTTAAATAGCGACTCCCACATCCTGATGGGAACAGGTGAACAGAGGGGATAATGAACACAAGTTCAATTCCACCAGTGGCCACCGGGGGAGCCCAAAATCCAATTTCACAACAGTACCCCCCCCTCAAGGAGGGGGCACCGAACCCTCACCAGAACCACCAGGGCGATCAGGATGAGCCCTATGAAAGGCACGGACCAGATCGGAGGCATGAACATCAGAGGCAGTCACCCAAGAATTATCCTCCTGACCGTATCCCTTCCATTTGACCAGATACTGGAGTTTCCGTCTGGAAACACGGGAGTCCAAGATTTTTTCCACAACGTACTCCAACTCGCCCTCAACCAACACCGGAGCAGGAGGCTCAACGGAAGGCACAACCGGTACCTCATACCTGCGCAACAATGACCGATGAAAAACATTATGAATAGAAAAAGATGCAGGGAGGTCCAAACGGAAGGACACAGGGTTAAGAATCTCCAATATCTTGTACGGGCCGATGAACCGAGGCTTAAACTTAGGAGAAGAAACCCTCATAGGGACAAAACGAGAAGACAACCACACCAAGTCCCCGACACAAAGCCGAGGACCAACCCGACGCCGGCGGTTGGCAAAAAGCTGAGTCTTCTCCTGGGACAACTTCAAATTGTCCACCACCTGCCCCCAAATCTGATGCAACCTCTCCACCACAGCATCCACTCCAGGACAATCCGAAGATTCCACCTGACCGGAGGAAAATCGAGGATGAAACCCCGAATTACAGAAAAAAGGAGACACCAAGGTGGCAGAGCTGGCCCGATTATTGAGGGCAAACTCCGCTAAAGGCAAAAAAGCAACCCAATCATCCTGATCTGCAGACACAAAACACCTCAAATATGTCTCCAAAGTCTGATTCGTCCGCTCGGTCTGGCCATTAGTCTGAGGATGGAAAGCAGACGAGAAAGACAAATCTATGCGCATCCTAGCACAGAATGCCCGCCAAAATCTAGACACGAATTGGGTTCCTCTGTCAGAAACGATATTCTCCGGAATACCATGCAAACGAACCACATTTTGAAAAAACAGAGGAACCAACTCGGAAGAAGAAGGCAACTTAGGCAGAGGAACCAAATGGACCATCTTAGAGAAACGGTCACACACCACCCAGATGACAGACATCTTCTGAGAAACAGGAAGATCCGAAATAAAATCCATCGAGATGTGCGTCCAAGGCCTCTTCGGGATAGGCAAGGGCAACAACAATCCACTAGCCCGAGAACAACAAGGCTTGGCCCGAGCACAAACGTCACAAGACTGCACAAAGCCTCGTACATCTCGTGACAGGGAAGGCCACCAGAAGGACCTTGCCACCAAATCCCTGGTACCAAAGATTCCAGGATGACCTGCCAACGCAGAAGAATGAACCTCAGAAATGACTTTACTGGTCCAATCATCAGGAACAAACAGTCTACCAGGTGGGCAACGATCAGGTCTATCCGCCTGAAAATCCTGCAAGACCCGCCGCAGGTCTGGAAAAACGGCAGACAATATCACTCCATCCTTAAGGATACCTGTAGGTTCAGAATTACCAGGGGAGTCAGGCTCAAAACTCCTAGAAAGGGCATCCGCCTTAACATTCTTAGAACCCGGTAGGTATGACACCACAAAATTAAACCGAGAGAAAAACAACGACCAGCGCGCCTGTCTAGGATTCAGGCGTCTGGCGGACTCAAGATAAATTAAATTTTTGTGGTCGGTCAATACCACCACCTGATGTCTAGCCCCCTCAAGCCAATGACGCCACTCCTCAAAAGCCCACTTCATGGCCAAAAGCTCCCGATTCCCAATATCATAATTCCGCTCGGCGGGCGAAAATTTACGAGAAAAAAAAGCACAAGGTTTCATCACGGAGCAGTCGGAACTTCTTTGCGACAAAACCGCCCCAGCTCCGATTTCAGAAGCGTCGACCTCAACCTGAAAAGGAAGAGCAACATCAGGCTGACGCAACACAGGGGCGGAAGAAAAGCGGCGCTTAAGCTCCCGAAAGGCCTCCACAGCAGCAGGGGACCAATCAGCAACATCAGCACCCTTCTTAGTCAAATCAGTCAATGGTTTAACAACATCAGAAAAACCAGCAATAAATCGACGATAAAAGTTAGCAAAGCCCAAAAATTTCTGAAGACTCTTAAGAGAAGAGGGTTGCGTCCAATCACAAATAGCCCGAACCTTGACAGGATCCATCTCGATGGAAGAGGGGGAAAAAATGTATCCCAAGAAGGAAATCTTTTGAACCCCAAAAACGCACTTAGAACCCTTCACACACAAGGAATTAGACCGCAAAACCTGAAAAACCCTCCTGACCTGCTGGACATGAGAGTCCCAGTCATCCGAAAAAATCAGAATATCATCCAGATACACGATCATAAATTTATCCAAATAATCACGGAAAATGTCATGCATAAAGGACTGAAAGACTGAAGGGGCATTTGAAAGGCCAAAAGGCATCACCAAATACTCAAAGTGGCCCTCGGGCGTATTAAATGCGGTTTTCCACTCATCCCCCTGCTTAATTCGCACCAAATTATACGCCCCACGGAGATCTATCTTAGAGAACCACTTGGCCCCCTTTATGCGAGCAAACAAATCAGTCAGCAGTGGAAACGGATATTGATATTTAACCGTGATTTTATTCAAAAGCCGATAATCAATACACGGCCTCAAAGAGCCATCTTTCTTAGACACAAAGAAAAAACCGGCTCCTAAGGGAGATGACGAAGGACGAATATGTCCCTTTTCCAAGGACTCCTTTATATATTCTCGCATAGCAGCATGTTCAGGCACAGACAGATTAAATAAACGACCCTTAGGGTATTTACTACCCGGAATCAAATCTATGGCACAATCGCACTCCCGGTGCGGAGGTAATGAACCAAGCTTAGGTTCTTCAAAAACGTCACGATAGTCAGACAAGAATTCAGGAATCTCAGAGGGAATAGATGACGAAATGGAAACCAAAGGTACGTCCCCATGCATCCCCTTACATCCCCAGCTTAACACAGACATAGCGTTCCAGTCGAGGACTGGGTTATGAGATTGCAGCCATGGCAATCCAAGCACCAACACATCATGTAGATTATACAGCACAAGAAAGCGAATAATCTCCTGATGATCCGGATTAATTCGCATAGTTACTTGTGTCCAGTATTGTGGTTTATTACTAGCCAATGGGGTGGAGTCAATCCCCTTCAGAGGTATAGGAGTTTCAAGAGGCTCTAAATCATACCCACAGCGTTTGGCAAAGGACCAATCCATAAGACTCAAAGCGGCGCCAGAGTCGACATAGGCATCCGCGGTAATAGATGATAAAGAACAAATCAGGGTCACAGATAGAATAAACTTAGACTGAAAAGTGCCAATTGAAACT
Organism: Ranitomeya variabilis; assembly: GCF_051348905.1. Classification (NCBI taxonomy): domain Eukaryota; kingdom Metazoa; phylum Chordata; class Amphibia; order Anura; family Dendrobatidae; genus Ranitomeya; species Ranitomeya variabilis. The sequence goes on from NC_135233.1 coordinate 597,273,963, forward strand.
GACTTATCAAGCTTCTTAGTACGCTTAGAGCATGCTGATATAACATGAGTTGAATCACCACAATAAAAGCACAACCCATTTTTTCGTCTAAAATTCTGCCGTTCGCTTCTGGACAGAATTCTATCACATTGCATATTCTCTGGCGTCTTCTCAGTAGACACCGCCAAATGGTGCACAGGTTTGCGCTCCCGCAGACGTCTATCGATCTGGATAGCCATTGTCATGGACTCATTCAGACCCGCAGGCACAGGGAACCCCACCATAACATCCTTAACGGCATCAGAGAGACCCTCTCTGAAATTCGCCGCCAGGGCGCACTCATTCCACTGAGTAAGCACAGACCATTTACGGAATTTTTGGCAGTATATTTCAACTTCATCTTGCCCCTGAGATAGGGACATCAAGGCTTTTTCCGCCTGAAGCTCTAAATGAGGTTCCTCATAAAGCAACCCCAAGGCCAGAAAAAACGCATCCACATTGAGCAACGCAGGATCCCCTGGAGCCAATGCAAAAGCCCAATCTTGAGGGTCGCCCCGGAGCAAGGAAATCACAATCCTGACCTGCTGAGCAGGATCTCCAGCAGAGCGAGATTTCAGGGACAAAAACAACTTGCAATTATTTTTGAAATTTTGAAAGCAAGATCTATTCCCCGAGAAAAATTCAGGCAAAGGAATTCTAGGTTCAGATATAGGAACATGAACAACAAAATCTTGTAAATTTTGAACTTTCGTGGTGAGATTATTCAAACCTGCAGCTAAACTCTGAATATCCATTTTAAACAGGTGAACACAGAGCCATTCCAGGATTAGAAGGAGAGAGAGAGAGGAAGGCTGCAATATAGGCAGACTTGCAAGTGATTCAATTGAAAGCACACTCAGAACTGAAGGAAAAAAAAAAAAAAAAAAAAATTTTTCAGCAGACTTCTTTTTTCTCTCCTTTCTCTGCCAATTAATTTAACCCTTTGTGGGCCGGTCAAACTGTTATGGTTCTCAATGGCAAGAGAACATAGCCCAGCATACATAGGAACTAGCTCTTGGAAGGATGGAAACTTAAACTGACCATGAACTAAACCTGCCGCACAACTAACAGTAGCCGGGTAGCGTAGCCTGCGTTTTATCCCTAGACGCCCAGCGCCGGCCGGAGGACTAACTAATCCTGGCAGAGGAAAATATAGTCCTGGCTCACCTCTAGAGAAATTTCCCCGAAAGGCAGACAGAGGCCCCCACATATATTGGCGGTGATTTAAGATGAAAATGACAAACGTAGTATGAAAATAGGTTTAGCAAAATCGAGGTCCGCTTACTAGATAGCAGGAAGACAGAAAGGGTACTTTCATGGTCAGCTGAAAACCCTATCAATACACCATCCTGAAATTACTTTAAGACTCTAGTATTAACTCATAACATCAGAGTGGCAATTTCAGATCACAAGAGCTTTCCAGACACAGAAACGAAACTGCAGCTGTGAACTGGAACAAAATGCAAAAAACAAACAAGGACAAAAGTCCGACTTAGCTGGAAGTTGTCTGGTAGCAGGAACATGCACAGAAAGGCTTCTGATTACAATGTTGACCGGCATGGAAGTGACAGAGGAGCAAGGTTAAATAGCGACTCCCACATCCTGATGGGAACAGGTGAACAGAGGGGATAATGAACACAAGTTCAATTCCACCAGTGGCCACCGGGGGAGCCCAAAATCCAATTTCACAACAAAGATGGCCGATATCCCCACACTATGCACATTTCTGCACAGTGCAGTTTGCGCTGAAGTGTGTGGGGTCGCCGCACCTGTGACAGAGCTTCGGTTGCCCCTGGTAGAAGACCAGGATACGATCCCTACCCAGGAAGGCAGATGATGGTATGTGGGCAACCGTACCACCTGAACGCTTAAGTTTTACCATAAACGTCCAGACCCCTGACCAGATACCAAACTCATCACGGTTTTTCTTTTGCATTTCTACCACCTCTCCATACCGGCCAAGCCACGTCATGATGTCATAACAAAAAAACGACTCGTTACAAGTCATCATGGTTACTTTCTTGACTTGGTTTTGGTGAGACAACCCCTGAATGGCAAAGTCTCGCCAGCCGGGCTCATTTTTTGCCAGCTCATAGTTCAACCAGAAGAGCTCAAGTCCCTCTGGCCGAACAAAGCTGACATCAAAATCAGGTGTGGAATAGGGATGTATCAAGGCGTAGATGTCAATTGCCTTGAAGCCCATCCTCAGCAGGAGCTCCACAACGTTAGACCTTGGAGGACACGCATCACTGCCCCTCCACTGAAGACGGACCACATTCCTACGCACACTACCCGGCCCAGCTTTTGGGAGGGACCACACTGTATCCCCCCCTCTTTGCTCTCGGAAGGCCCCGAGGCCATGCCTCTCTATCCAGAAGAATAGATCAACCTCTCGACCCTGTACCATTAGTGATCTCTCCACCCTCTTTAGAGCCTCCAGGAGACGCCGTTGCAACATGCCTGTAACAACTCTGCTGGCATCACGGCATGGCCTTGCATTTCTCACACTATCTTACCCACTGCTCCAGGTCATGATGTGGTTTCTGTTTCTTGCCAGCTCCATGTTCTGTGTCTCTGCTCTCTGCATGCTTCATAGTTCTGTGTATAGAGGGGCGGCGCCTGAACTCTCTGGTTCTTATAGGAATCAGGTGCATCTGTCCAATCTGTTCCTGACCAATTGCCAGGAGACCTCCAGTATTTAGTTCAGCTCCACCCAGTGGTCTGGGCCTGTGCAATGTGTTAGCTCAGTTAGTGTCTTGCTTCTGAGTTTGCCTGGCCTTGCTCTGAGTTACTCCCTCTCTGGAGGATTTTCTGTGTTATTTCCTTGGTCTTGTTGTCCGCCCACCAGGAGGCAGTATATCCTGGTCCCAGTGTCTTTGTCCTTGTGTCTTGTTCCATTGCCTAGTCTGCACTTAGTCTTACCTCTGTCTCCTAGTCTTTGGCTTCCTTCCCTGTTGTCTTTCCTTGTATTCTCAGTCTGCTTACACTCCGCACTCTTGCAGCTCTGCCTGCTCTGAACCTTTGTGACTTTACCTCTGCTCCTCACTTCTGCGTTTCTGCTCCTTTCTACTCAGCTTATCTTCTGCTGTTGCAGTTATCCCTTGCTGCAGCTTCTCTCCACATTCTTTGTGGCTCTGCTCAGCTTTGCTGCAGAGACCCCTCCCGCAGCTCCTCTCCGCTCCTTGCGGTTCTACCTGGCTCCGCTCCTTGCGGTTCTACCTGGCTCCGCTCCTTGCGGTTCTACCTGGCTCCGCTCCTTGCGGTTCTACCTGGCTCCGCTCCTTGCGGTTCTACCTGGCTCCGCTCCTTGCGGTTCTACCTGGCTCCGCTCCTTGCGGTTCTACCTGGCTCCGCTCCTTGCGGTTCTACCTGGCTCCGCTCCTTGCGGTTCTACCAGGCTCCGCTCCTTGCGGTTCTACCTGGCTCCGCTCTTTGCGGTTCTACTTCTCCTGCACTTGGCTCTGCCTCCAGCTCTTGGCTCCGCCTCCTGCGGTTTTGCACTTGGCTCCGCCTCCAGCTCTTGGCTCCGCCTCCTGCGGTTTTGCACTTGGCTCCGCCTCCTGCGGTTTTGCACTTGGCTCCGCCTCCTGCATTTCTGTTCTTGGCTCTAGCTCCTGTGCTTTCGCTCTGCATCCGCTCTTGCGGTCTTTATCTACTTATTCCTAGGTCCTCGTGTCTGAACAGGTTCTTACCCATTCTACATACCTGCCTGCAGACCGGTCCCTACCGGTTCTTCCAGTGTACCAGTCTTGTCTACCAGTCCTGCCAGAGAGCCAGCCGTGCCCGCCTGCCTACCAGAGAGCCAGCCGTGCCCGCCTGCCTGACAGTGTTCCTGTTGTACCCGTCTGCCTGCCTATGTGCCAGCCGTGCCCGCTTGCTTGTCTATGTTCCGTTCCCCGGTGGGATCAGCAGCCACAACCAGACTCCACCCTGGAGTGGTACCTGGTAGCTTCCTATTGCACAAGTCTGACCTCACCATCAGAGGCTCCAGCGAACACCTAGGAAGCTACTTAGTTACGCCCCTTCCAGGGAGGTTTGGTCTGTGGCACAGTGGGGCCACACACCTCCGCACTCCCGCGTCAACCAGTCTGGGCGCGAGCATGACAGTTTGCACAGGCCATGGCCTCCGCTGTGTCCCATGTGCCTTCGCTCTCGGAGCAAGATGCTTTAATCGTTGTCTCTGATGCTATCTTTAATAAACTTTTGGCCTATGAAAAGCAGGCTCCTGCGGATCCGCCAAGGTACTATGGGGATCCGAAGCAGTGCCATGTGTTCCTGGAGCAGTGTATGCTGAACTTCGAATGGTATGCTTCTGCTTTCCCCTCTGATTTGTTCAAGGTTGGATACATAATGTCTTACCTAAGAGGAGATGCTTTGCTATGGATCAACCCCTTGTTTGAAGCAGGGGATCTCATCATCATGGACTTGGAGGCCTTCCTGGCGGCCTTCCGTAAAGTCTTCGATGTGCCTACCTCTGCGTCTCCTGAAAAGTCTTCCCCTCCAAGCTCACAGAGACGGTCCAGAAAAAAGAAACCTGAAGGTAAACCGTCGCTTCCGTCCATGACCATCCAAGACTCACCTGTTCCACAACCTGCCGAAGCAGCCACCCGAGCAAGATCCGAGAGGTCTAATAAAAGGGGGCTGGCAAATCTGCAGCCTGAATCTCGTGCTGAGATTGAAATACGGTATCCCTGGGGTTGTAAAGAACATTCAGGTGGTCTTTGCCCTGTGAAGCCTGTACTCCAAAACCCTGGGCCAGTAGGAGAGGCTGCCCCTGGCGAGAGTACTCCCTCTCCATCTAAGTTAATGACTGTTTCTCTGCCTTCTGGGAGCTTTGGTGTGTTTAAGCCGCCTGTCATGCGGAGTCAGTGTATGGTCTCCGTTCTTCAGCTCCAGAATCCGGTGTGGGCGTTGCCTGATAATGGCCGAACCCTGCTAAAGAGCAGTCTAGTCCTGCAAGGACAACTACAGCTCCAAGTTGGAGCCTTATACACGAAGAAGTTTGTTTTCCGTATGCTGTCTGTTATGCCCATGGGTCATTCTAAGCCAAGGACTCTACCACCCGCTCTGGTCAAGAGTTGCAGTAAGGTGCTTCGTTTGAACTTACCCAGTCTTGTGAACTGTCTGGTTCCCATGCGTCAAAGACACTCAGCAGTGTCATCTTCTTCAGCTGGTCTGCTAGTCGACGAGTCAAGGTGTGCTGACGTCACCGAAGATGGGGAAACGGTGACAATGTCTCCACACATCTCCAGCGACTATACCAGTAAACACTTAGTCGTCGAGTCAAGGTGTGCTAATGTCACCGAAGATGGGGAAGCGGTGACTATCTCTCCACACATCTCCAACGACTTTACCTGTATTACGTTCCTAGGAACATCCCCGCCGCTTGGACGATTTCTTCTGGATAACGGGCAGAAGATGGTTCCTATGTTTATACCTTCTGCGTCCTTGTGGCCGGCTGGTGAAGATTTCAAAACAGAAGTTTGTTCACCTCAATTTTTCTCTGACCCGGTGGAGCTGATGCTCTCCACACTCATCTCTAGGGACTTTTCCTGTGTTCAGTATCCGGGAGCTTCTCTACTGCCTGTTGGGCAAGATTTGAATCCTATGAGACGGTTTCCAGTTTCCAGGTGTCTGGCTGGTGAAGATATTGGGACGGCAGCATTCAAGTCCCTGTTGCCTGTGTACCTGGAGGAGGTGGTCCTGCTCATTGTGGAAGCTAACCCTGTTGAGTACCAAAAGACTTTGTTTTCTGAGATACCTGGTGACCCTCCTGCCACCTTCTACCCTGAAGATGTCATGTTGGCCTGGACTATGTGTGCTCCCATCCTTCTTCTACAAGTTATTCTGGCGGGCTTGAAGAAGAGGGGCCGTAAAGGGGGGGGGTACTGTAACAACTCTGCTGGCATCACGGCATGGCCTCGCATTTCTCACACTATCTTACCCACTGCTCCAGGTCATGATGTGGTTTCTGTTTCTTGCCAGCTCCATGTTCTGTGTCTCTGCTCTCTGCATGCTTCATAGTTCTGTGTATAGAGGGGCGGCGCCTGAACTCTCTGGTTCTTATAGGAATCAGGTGCATCTGTCCAATCTGTTCCTGACCAATTGCCAGGAGACCTCCAGTATTTAGTTCAGCTCCACCCAGTGGTCTGGGCCTGTGCAATGTGTTAGCTCAGTTAGTGTCTTGCTTCTGAGTTTGCCTGGCCTTGCTCTGAGTTACTCCCTCTCTGGAGGATTTTCTGTGTTATTTCCTTGGTCTTGTTGTCCGCCCACCAGGAGGCAGTATATCCTGGTCCCAGTGTCTTTGTCCTTGTGTCTTGTTCCATTGCCTAGTCTGCACTTAGTCTTACCTCTGTCTCCTAGTCTTTGGCTTCCTTCCCTGTTGTCTTTCCTTGTATTCTCAGTCTGCTTACACTCCGCACTCTTGCAGCTCTGCCTGCTCTGAACCTTTGTGACTTTACCTCTGCTCCTCACTTCTGCGTTTCTCCTCCTTTCTACTCAGCTTATCTTCTGCTGTTGCAGTTATCCCTTGCTGCAGCTTCTCTCCACATTCTTTGTGGCTCTGCTCAGCTTTGCTGCAGAGACCCCTCCCGCAGCTCCTCTCCGCTCCTTGCGGTTCTACCTGGCTCCGCTCCTTGCGGTTCTACCTGGCTCCGCTCCTTGCGGTTCTACCTGGCTCCGCTCCTTGCGGTTCTACCTGGCTCCGCTCCTTGCGGTTCTACCTGGCTCCGCTCCTTGCGGTTCTACCTGGCTCCGCTCCTTGCGGTTCTACCTGGCTCCGCTCTTTGCGGTTCTACTTCTCCTGCACTTGGCTCTGCCTCCAGCTCTTGGCTCCGCCTCCTGCCTGTCTGCACTTGGCTCCGCCTCCAGCTCTTGGCTCCGCCTCCTGCGGTTTTGCACTTGGCTCCGCCTCCTGCGGTTTTGCACTTGGCCCCGCCTCCTGCTCTTGGCTCCGCCTCCTGCATTTCTGTTCTTGGCTCTAGCTCCTGTGCTTTCGCTCTGCATCCGCTCTTGCGGTCTTTATCTACTTATTCCTAGGTCCTCGTGTCTGAACAGGTTCTTACCCATTCTACATACCTGCCTGCAGACCGGTCCCTACCGGTTCTTCCAGTGTACCAGTCTTGTCTACCAGTCCTGCCAGAGAGCCAGCCGTGCCCGCCTGCCTACCAGAGAGCCAGCCGTGCCCGCCTGCCTGACAGTGTTCCTGTTGTACCCGTCTGCCTGCCTATGTGCCAGCCGTGCCCGCTTGCTTGTCTATGTTCCGTTCCCCGGTGGGATCAGCAGCCACAACCAGACTCCACCCTGGAGTGGTACCTGGTAGCTTCCTATTGCACAAGTCTGACCTCACCATCAGAGGCTCCAGCGAACACCTAGGAAGCTACTTAGTTACGCCCCTTCCAGGGAGGTTTGGTCTGTGGCACAGTGGGGCCACACACCTCCGCACTCCCGCGTCAACCAGTCTGGGCGCGAGCATGACAATGCCGTCCCCATAGCCCGGAGACGAGGAGGATGCCCTATTTCCCCCAGAGGTGACAGCGGCAAAACTCCTGACAGGTGCTGCCACCACCGGGGGGGCAACCGGACCAGTGACCACATCCACACCAACAGCATCACCATTACCCACCTCCATAACCCCCTCACCCTCTACCAAACCAGCAACCACACCACTAGACAAAGAATTTTCCTCATCCATACCCACCACCACATTCACTCCTGCTGGACCAGTGACAACAGGGGGTGACATTTTGACCTCTGCATCATCAGGCACAAGGGTCTGAGTCTCCCCCACAGAACTGGAGGCGACCTCACCCCTGGTCTTACGTATGCCCTCCGCATCATCAGTTGATATTTACCTCTGCTTTACTGTTGATACCAGGCGCTGCTGATCTTCCGCCGCTGTGGGGCGCCGCTAATCCTTTATATCAGCATCTTGTTGACCAGCGGCGCCAACACAGAACAGGACTTTGGTGGGAGGACCGGAGCTCCCAGCCCCAGCAACCCCCTCACACTGCCGCCGCTTCTCAACTAGGTCATCAGCGGCAACAGCATTCAGGGGCACCGAGGCTACCGGAGCTGCCCCTGACACCAGACCGCTCCCCCCTCCCACTGAGGAGCGCACCACAGTATCGTGGCCTGACCGTTCGCCCGCCGCCGGGCCGCCCTCACTGTCCAGCCTCTCGGCTGATGCACCTGCTGCTACGTCCCCGCTAGTACAAGCAGAGACGGAGCTCTGCGCCTCACTACCGTGCTTTGTAATCTCCCCGTGCCTTTACATCGGATCCACAGCAGAACCCGGGCTGGGCTGGGCAACGGGGCTTATACAGCGAGCTGACCCTGCAGCTGACTCAGGGGGTACAGGGAGGGGGTCATATACATAGCTTACTGCTTCCTGCAGCTTAGGTTTGATCTTCTTTACTTTTATCTTCTGGCCCCCAGGTGCCTCCTCTGGTAAATCATCACCAAGATGCAAGTTCTGAAGGCACACTGGGGACTCCAGGAGCTTGATCTCTGCCATTAGCGCCCCTCCCTGGCCGATGTCACTGTCCTCCCCAGAGCCAGCAGAACTGCGACGAGATGTCATTATCGCCTGTCCAGCAGGGAGCTCGCTGCACGTGGCTTGTGAGTGACTAAGCAGGCTGCCAGGTGGGGCTTTTTGCTGGTCATCCTCCTCCTCATCATCATCCACCTGGCACTCAGGCTGCAGCCCCATCTGCCTTTGCTCTCTGTTATCAGCCATTTCTCTGAATCGATCTTCATTAATAAGCTTTTCCTTAAACTGTCCACTTTTTTCTCTGATGAAAGCTTTTCTGACTTCAAGCTCATTGATGTCAACTTTCAGTCTCCTTACCTCCGCCTGGAGCTGATTCTTCCTCGGTTTGGAGGAACCTGCAGCTTTGTTGCTTGTGCAGTTCGACTCCTCCCGGAGCCTCCTCAGTGTCTTACTCGCCTCTTCATGCTCACGGAGATGGCTCATGACTCGGGAGGCATAGGTGGACACAGACTCCTGGGGTCTCTGCAGCGCCCAACCCTCCTCAGTGAGGTCGGCCTCACCTCCGTGAGCACTCAGCTTTCCTCCAGAAGGACCGCCATCTTGCACGCTAGCAGGCTTCTCCTCCATGGAAGCCTTGCGGCTTCTCTGGGTCTCTGCAGACCTGGGGGAGTAGGAGCCACATTGCTGCGACTCCTGGTGGAGCGTCTCACCCCCGAATCCTCTGATGTGCAGGCTGGTTGCTGGTTCCTTCTGCCCCCCGCCAGCCTGGTCCGGGAAGCAGAGGCCTGGGACTTGGCTCCCTCACTCATCCCAGGAAACCCACTCCCTCCCTGGGTAAGAGAGAGAGCAGGTCCCCGGGTGGAGAGGTGGTGGTTCCCAGGAGCTCAGGAGCACACAGCAGGTTCAACAGCGACCGCACCCACAATTAGCACAATGAGCAGCAGCTGAGCAGAGCTGCACCCACTATCCTGCTGGTGCAGTCACTGTGTACATACATTACATTACTGATCCTGAGTTACACACGTGGTCAAAATTGTTGGTACCCCTTTTTTTATGTCAGAAAAACCCACAATGGTCACAAAAAAACCTGAATCTGACAAAAGTAATAATAAATAAAAAATCTATGTAAATGAACAAATGAAAGTCAGACATTGCTTTTCAACCATGCTTCCACAGGTTTTTAAAAAAATGAAACTCATGAAATTCGCCTGGACAGAGATGATAGTACCCCTGAAAATAATGTGAAAAAACGGACATGTTAAATCGCGGTGTGTCCATTAACTAGCATCACTGGTGACTACAATCTTGGAATCAGTGAGCAGCCGGTATATAGGGCTACAGATACTCTCTGTGCTGTTTGGTGACATGGTGTGTATCACACTCAACATGGACCAGAGGAAGCGAAGTAAAGAGTTGTCTCAGGAGATTAGAAAGAAAATTATAGACAAACATGTTAAAGGTAAAAGTTATAAGACCATCTCCATGCAGATTGATGTTCCTGTGACTACAGTTGCACATATTATTCAGAAATGTAAGATCCATGGGACTCTAGCCAACCTCCCTGGATATGGCCGCAGGAGGAAAATTGATGACAAATCAGAGACAGATAATAAGAATGGTAACAAAAGAGCCCAGAAAAACTTTAAACAGATTAAAGGTGAACTTCAAGCTCAAGGAACATCAGTGACATATCGCACCATCCCTCGTTGTATGAGCCAAAGTGGACTTTATGGGAGATGACAAAGGAAGACACCATTGTTGAGATAAAAATCATAAAAAAGCCAGACTGGAATGTGCCAATCTACATGTTGACAAGCCACAAGGCTTTTGGGAGAATGTCCTATGGACAGAGGAGAGAAAAATTGAACTTTTTGGCAAAGCGTATCAGCTCTGTGTTCACAGATGGTAAAATGATGCATATTAAGAAAAGAACACGTTCCCTACTGTGAAACATGGAGGAAGCTCTGTTACGTTCTGGGGCTGCTTTGCTGCATCTGGCTCTGGCACAGGGTGTCTAGAGAGAAATGTGCTGCCCAGTGTCAGAAAGCTTGGTCTCAGTCGCAGGTCATGGGTCTTGCAACATGATAATGACCCAAAATACAAAGCTAAAAACACCCAAGAATGGCTAAGAGGAAACATTGGACTATTCTGAAGTGGCCTTCTATGAGCCCTGACCTAAATCCTATTGAGCATCTTTGGAAAGAGCTGAAAAATGCCGTCTGGAGAAGGCAACCTTCAGACAGGAGACAACTGGAGCAGTTTGCTCTTGAGGAGTGGGCCAAAATACATGTCGAGAGTCGCAGAAGTCTCAGTGACAGTTACAGGAATTGTTTGATTGCAGTGATTGCCTGAAAAGGTTGTGCAACAAAATATTAAGTTTAGGGAACCATCATTTCTGTCCAGGCCTATTTCATGAGTTTAATTTTTTTTTTAATTCTGTGGAAGCATGGTAGAAAAGCAATGTCTGACTTTCATTAGTTCATTTTCATAGATTTTTCATTGATTATTACTTTTGTCAGATTCAAGTTATATCTGTGACCATTGTGGGTTCTTCTGTCATTAAACGAGGGGTACCAACAATTTTGACCACGTGTGTGCATCCTGTATTGTACTCCAGAGCTGCACTCATTATTCTGCTGGTGCAGTCACGGTGTACAAACAGTGGCATGTAAAAGTTTGGACACCCTTGGTCAAAATTACTGTTATTGTGAACAGTTAAGCAAGTGGAAGATGAAATGATCTCTGAAAGGCTGTCACGCTGTGACAGTCTTCAGTAAGGAAGGGGGTCTCAAACTGTCCCTGGAACTGGGACGCTAACTACCCTGTCCCTGGGGTATTTTTAAAGTTAGAGAGGGACGAGTTTCTGACCTTACCACGCCCCTGTTAATGTCCTAAACTGTCCCCTCACCCAGGAGGCCTGGGAAAGATATGTTAGTGTATAAACACGTAAGACAAACGGTTACCAAAAAGCAACTTACATACAAAAACGCTCACCAAGGGTAGAGAGAAATATATGAAAGGATAGTGTTAGGGTTTGCGGAACGCACCGAATATATTTATTGATGGGATTGGTGCGTTCGCAACCCGGGATCCACCGTGCAGGAAAGATCCTGCTGCTAAGTGAATGGCAGCACAATATGGCGGTATGAACCAGCTCTGTTAACTTCACAGAGCAGCCGAGAAAGCAAAGCTCTGTGCCCTGTTAGACTCTCACAGAGGCACAGGCTAACTACCCAGATGAGAGCAGTCAGTGGTCATGCATGCACACAACACTCCTCGCCGGAGGTGCCAGCATTCTAGGGGCTTATTTCAGCCAGGTCCCTGAATACACTCATACACAATCTCCTCGCCGGAGGTGCCAGCATTCTAGGGGCTTATTTCAGCTGGGTCCCTGAACACATTCAAGCACATGACCACAGTGGCGCAAAGCACGTAACTTTGGAAGATACTAGCGCATGGCCGTGCGGCCATGCGAGCCTTAAATAGCTGCAGCATGTACAGGACCTTCCTAAAAAGGACCAATGACAGACTGCTACAGAGCCTGCCTACCTATAGGACCTTCCTAGAAGGACCAATAGATTTGGCTGCAGTACCTGAGCATGTGACCCTTGATCTCCACTGAGAGATCTTACCCTGGGCATGCTCAGTGTGAGCAAAGCAGGACTTAGTCCCAGAAAAGCCTGCTCACCGCAGATCAGTGCAGGGTACAATAGCAGAGCCTGGAGAGGCAGCAGTAACCCTTTGCACAGAATCAGGCTCAGTGAGACGATGGGACCGACGTCTCCGCTGAGCAGGCTCCACTGCGGCCGATGGAGAATGGGAGACCGCAGTAGACACGGATCGAGATTCCCCCTGTGCAGCAGAGGAAACTCGACTCCTAACAGATAGTAATGTACAAACTAGTTGTGAGCGAATATACTCGTCGCTCGGGTGGTCTCCGAGTATTTGTGACTGCTCGGAGATTTCATGTGACTGCATGATTTACGGCTGCTGGCCAGCCTGAGTACATGTGGGGGTTGCCTGGTTGCTAGGAATCCCCACATGTAATCAAGCTGGCTAGCAGCCGTAAATCATGCAGCTCAGGCGAAGAAAACTAAATCTTCAAGCAGTCACAAATACTCGGAGACCACCCGAGCGTGCTCGGGAAAACCCGAGCAACGAGTATATTCGCTCATCACTAGTACAAACCAAGTAGGGTAGGAATGTACAAACCAAATGGAAATAGGAAAATGGAGAAAGCATACTCCCAAAAACAGCAAATGACAATCTCCAGCAGCAACTACGAACTCCAACTTCATCACACCAACTCCAGCAAGCCAGGAAGTAAACTTTCACAGGCAGCGATGAGAAGGTGTGGCAAGGTTTTAAAGAGAGAGGAAATGAGCAGGTCAGGAGCTGCTGTGAGTTGGAGCTGCATGTCTCTAACCAGCATACAAAAAGTTGTTAACCTCTTCAGCGCCAAAGGAAACAAAATCCATTTGATATGAGGAGCAAAACACACAGGCTATATGGAAGAGCTGCAATTCACAATAGGTAGTGCTCGTCTAACCCCAGGTCTCCCAGGTGGACATGACACACTTTTGACAAAGGCCTATAGTTGAAGGTGACACATTTCCTTTGTATTCTAGGCAAAAAATATATGCAGTCATGGCCGAAAGTGTTGGCACTCTTGAAATTGCTCCAGAAAATGAAGTACCGTATAAGCCGACCCCCCTAATTTTGCCACAAAAAACTGGGAAAACTTAATGACTCGAGTATAAGCCTAGTGTGGGAAATGCAGCAGCTACTGGTAAATGTCAAAAGTAAAAATAGATACCAATAAAAGTAAAATTAATTGAGACATCAGTAGGTTAAGTGTTTTTGAATATCTATATTGAAACAGGAGCCCCATATAATGCTTCATAAAGTTTATCATGGCCCCATAAGATGCTCCATATTAAAATATGCCCCATATAATCCTGCATAAAGGTTAATAATGGCCCCATAAGATGCTCCATAGACACATTTGCCCAATATAATGCTGCACAAACGTTGATTATGGCCCCATACAGACACTTGCCCCATATAGTGCTGCACAAATGTTATGGCCCCATAGATGCTCCATACAGACACTTGCCCCATTATAGTGCTGCACAAACGTTATGGCCCATAAGATGCCCCATACAGACACTTGCCCCATATAATGCGGCACAAATGTTATGGCCCCATAGATGCTCCATACAGACACTTGCCCCATTATAGTGCTGCACAAACGTTATGGCCTCATAAGATGCCCCATACAGACACTTGCCCCATTATAGTGCTGCACAAACGTTATGGCCCCATACAGACACTTGCCCCATATAGTGCTGCACAAATGTTATGGCCCCATAAGATGCTCCATACAGACACTTACCCCATTTGCTATTGCTGCGATAAAAAAAAAATCACATACTCACCTCTCCATCACTCAGGCCCCCGGCACTTGCTATATTCACCTGTCTTCGTTCCATGGCCGCTCCATCTTCAGTGTCTTCTGCACTAACAAACAGGCAGAGGGCGCGCACTAACCACATCACCGCGCCCTCTGACTTGAGCGGCACTGCTGAAAACGCTGAAGACGGAGCGGCGCCCGGAACGGGGGGGGCAGGTGAATATCCCCCAGTGCAGCGCTCCCCATTATACTCACCTGCTCCTGGCGCGGTGCAGTCCCTGCTTCCCCGGCGCTGCTGCTTCTCCCTGTACTGAGCGGTCACCGTTACCGCTCATTACAGTAATGAGTATGCGGCTCCACCCCTCTGGGAGGTGGAGCCACATATTCATTACTGTAATGAGCGGTACCATGTGACCGCTCAGTACAGGAAGAAGCTGGTGCGCCGGGCAGCCAAGGACCTGCAGGGACCGCACCAGGAGTAGGTGAGTTTAATTAGACAGCCCCGGCTCCCCTTCCCCTGCTGACCCCTTGGTATGACTCGAGTATAAGCCGAGAGGGGGACTTTCAACCCAAAAAAATGGGCTGAAAATCTCGGCTTATACTCGAGTATATACGGTATTTCTCCCAGAAAATTATTGCAATTACACAACACATGCTTATTTCCTTTCTGTGTATTGTAACAACACAAAAAAAAAACAGAGAAAAAAAGTGGCAAATTGGACTTAATTTCTCACAAACCCCAAAATTGGGCCGGACAAAATTGTTGCCACCCTCAACTTAATATTTGGTTGTAAACTCTTTGCAATAAATAACTGCAATCAATCGCTTCCTATAACCATCAACAAGTTTTTTACACCTCTTTGGAGCAGTCTTCCTTTGCAAACTGCTCCAGGTCTCTCATATTTGAAGGGCCCCTTCTCCAAGCAGCAATTTTAAGATCTCTGTCAGGACTCTGAACATTTTTTACCTTTTGTGCATTACTGCCCTTTTCCAACATGGCATCTTTGGTCTCATGTGCACTTGTCTTCCTGCTATAAAACTCCACCCCAGCCTTCAGTCTGTGCTAGATTATTCTGCTTTGCATCCAGCTCCTGATTACTCCCTGGCCTTGCACCTGCACCTGCTCCTGTGAACCTGTGTTGGAGATCCTGCCACTCTGCTCTGAGTTCCTGCTGCATACACCAGTGTTCAGTAATCCTCCTTCATCTGCTGCTCATGTTACTTCCATCTGCATTTGCTGGACATGTAAGCTGTTTGCTGCTCTGCAAAACGTGAGACTATTAACCAGGCCTCCCTGGTTGAGCTAATATATGATTTGAACTGCCTATAAGCATATCTGTCTGTGTCTGGACTAAGTCAAGGATCTATTCATGTCAAGTTTCCTCAAGAATAACTGTGCTTCATAGACTTTCTGTTTGTTTGCATCTACCTCTGAAGTTTCCTATTGACTGCTAAGCTGCGTTTATTATTTGCACCAAGTGTTGTGGACTTGAGTTTCTCTCTGCACCTGTTTGAATCACCGTGTGATAATATAAACTTTACCACTTATAAAACTGTGTCCTGTTGTCTTGTTCCACGCAAAGAGTCTCCTGAATTATCCCCTATAATTATTACAATCTCTGCACAAGTGATCAATAGGATTTAGATCCGGACTAACTGCTGCCACTTCAGTACTCTCCAACACTTTGTTTCCATCCATTTCTGGGGTCTTTTTGAAGTATGTTTCTGGTCATTGTCCTGCTGAAAGATCCATGATGTAGGATGCAAACCCAGATTTCTGACACTAGGCACTACATTGAGACCCAAAATCCTTTGGTAATCTTCAGATTTCATGATGCCTTGTGCACAGTCAAGCCACCCAGTGCCAGAGGCAGCAACACAACCGCTAAAAATCTTTGAACCTCCACCATATTTGACTGTAGGTATTGTGTTTTTGTAGGCCTCATTCCATTTTTGGTTAACAGAAGAATAATAAGTTTTACCGAAAAGCTCTATCTTGGACTCATCTGTCCACAAGACGTTTCCCAGAACAATTTTGGCTTACTCATGTACATTTTGGCAACTGCAATCTAGCTCTCTGCCATAGCATTTAATTTCATTCAAATGTTGACAGATAATTCGCGCTGACACTGATGCACCCTGAGCCTGCAGGTCAGCTTGAGTTTTCTTGGAATTTGATTACAACAGTAATTGATTGAAAATACTAATTTTAACCAGGGGTGCCCAATCTTTGACATGCCTCTGTACATTACTTATCATGTACTAATCCTGCGTTTTATCCTGTATTAGGTTAAGTCTAGATGTAGTAGACCTTCCTAAATGCTGTGCATTTTCACAGCTGACTTTGCCTTTTGCAATGCATTGGATAAAGTCCTGCTTGCAAGTAGCCATTATGGTAGTGCAGTCCAGCAAATAGGTAAAGCAGTGGTTTCCTTAACCCCTTAACGACCGCCGATACGCCTTTTAACGGCGGCCGCTAAGGGTACTTAAACCACAGCGCCGTTAATTAACGGCGCTGTGGAAAAAGTGAATAGCGCCCCCCAGAGTCGGATTTTCTCTGGGGTCTCGGTTGCCGAGGGTAGCCGAGACCCCAGAGAACATGATTCGGGGGTTTTTTACCGACCCCCGAGTTGCGATCGCCGGTAATTAACCGTTTACCGGCGGTCGCAACAAAAAAAAAAAACGCGATGTGCCATTCAATTTCTCTGTCCTCCGATGTGATCGCACATCGGAGGACAGAGAAATAGGGTCCCCGATGGCCCCCAATAGCCCCCCGATACTTACCTACCTCCCCCGGTGCTCCTCGTGGGTCCCCATGGGCGCCGCCATCTTGTTTCCGGGAAAAAATGGCGGGCGCACGCGCAGTACGCCCGGCACCCGGCAGATCTTTGGGGTCTCGGCTGCCGGGGGTAGCCGAGACCCCAAAGAACATGATCGGGGTCGGTTTGCACCGACCCCTGTTTTGCGATCGCCGGTAATTAACAGTTTACCGGCGACCGCAAAAAAAAAAAAAAAAAAGCGATCTGTAATTCTCTGTCCTCGATGTGATCACACATCAGAGGACAGAGAAATAGGGGGATTCGGGGACCCTAACATACTCACCCGGTGTCCCTGGGTCCTCTTCTGTCTTCTCCTGCCAGCCGGCTTTTTCCTTATGGCGGGCGCATGCGCAGTGCGCCCGCCATCTGCTGCCATCTGCCGGCCGGCAGGAGAAGACGAGTTGGGGCTAAAATTAGGGTTAGGGTTAGGGTTAGAGTTAGGGTTAGGGTTAGAGTTAGGGTTAGGGCTAGGGTTAGGGTTAGGGCTAGAGTTAGGGTTAGAGTTAGGGTTAGGGTTAGAGTTAGGGTTAGGGTTAGGGCTAGAGTTAGGGTTAGGGTTAGGGCTAGGGTTAGGGTTGGGGCTAAATTTAGGGTTAGGGTTAGGGCTAGGGTTAGGGTTAGGCTACTTTCACACTAGCGTTTTTTGGCTTCCGTCGTAATGCGTCGGAGAAAAAACGCATCCTGCAAAAGTGCTTGCAGGATGCGTTTTTTCTCCATTGGCTTGCATTAGCGACGCATTGCGACGGATTGCCACATGTCGCATCCGTCGTGCGACGGATGCGTCGTGCTTTGGCGGACCGTCGGCACAAAAAAAGCTACATGTAACTTTTTTGTGCGACGTGTCCGCCATTTCCGACCGCGCATGCGCGGCCGGAACTCCGCCCCCGCCTCCCCTCACAATGGGGCAGCGGATGCGTTGAAAAAACAGCATCCGCTGCACCCGTTGTGCGGCGCTTACAACGCTAGCGTCGGTACGTCGGCCCGGCACACTGCGATGGGCCGAGTACGACGCTAGTGTGAAAGTAGCCTTAGGCTTCTATCACACTTGCGTCGGTACGGGGCGGTCGCAATGCGTCGGCCCGACGTACCGACGCACGTTGTGAAAATTGTGCACAACGTGGGCAGCGGATGCAGTTTTTCAACGCATCCGCTGCCCAGTCTATGTCCTGGGGAGGAGGGGGCAGAGTTACGGCCACCCATGCGCGGAAATGGTGGACGCGACGTACAAAAAAAAGGTTACATTGAACTTTTTTTGTGACGACGGGGCTAAAGTTATGGTTAGGGTTGGGGCTAAAGTTAGGGTTAGGGTTGGGGCTAAAGTTAGGGTTAGAGTTGGGATTAGGGTTTGGATTAGGGTTGGGATTAGGGTTACGTTTGGGATTAGGGTTAGGGGTGTGTTGGATTTAGGGTTTTGATTAGGGTTATGGTTAGGGTTGAGATTAGGGCTGTTTTGGGGTTAGGGTTGTGATTATCTTTAGGGTTGTGATTAGGATTATGGATCGGGTTAAGATTAGGGTTAGGGGTGTGTTGGAGTTAGGGTTGGAGTTATAATTTGGGGGTTTCCACTGTTTAGGTACATCAGGGGGGTCTCCAAACACGACAGCCAATTTTGCGCTAAAAAAGTCAAATGGTGCTCCCTCCCTTCTGAGCTCTGCCGTGCGCCCAAACAGTGGTTTACCCCCACATATGGGGCATCAGCGTACTCGGGATAAATTGGACAACAACTTTTGGGGTCCAATTTCTCCTGTTACCCTTGTGAAAATAAAAACTTGGGGGCTAAAAATCTTTTTTGTGGGAAAAAAAAATATTTTTTTATTTTCACTACTCTGCATTATAAACTTCTGTGAAGCACTTGAGCATTCAAAGTTCTCACCACATATCTAGATAAGTTCCTTAGGGGGTCTAGTTTCCAAAATGTGGTCACTTGTGGGGGGTTTCTACTGTTTAGGTACATCAGGGGCTCTGCAAACGCAACATAACACCCACAGACAATTCTATCAAAGTCTGAATTCCAAAATGGCGCTCCTTCTCTTCCGAGCTCTGCCGTGCGCCCAAACAGTGGTTTACCCCCACATATTGGGTACCAGCATACTCAGGACAAATTGGAAAACAACTTTTGGGGTCCAATTTCTCTTGTTACCCTTGTGAAAATAAAAATTTGGGGGCTAAAAAAATCTTTTTTGTGGGAAAAAAAAATATTTTTTATTTTCACTACTATGCATTATAAACTTCTGTGAAGCACTTGGGCATTCAAAGTTCTCACCACATAACTAGATAAGTTCCTTGGGGGGTCTATTTTCCAAAATGGGGTCACTTGTTGGGAGTTTCTACTGTTTAGGTACATTAGGGGTCTGCAAACGCAACATAACGCCCGCAGACAATTCTATCAAAGTCTGCATTCCAAAATGGCGCTCCTTCCCTTCCGAGCTCTGCCGTGCGCCCAAGCAGTGGTTTACCCCCACATATGGGGTACCAGCATACTCAGGACAAATTGGACAACAACTTTTGGGGTCCAATTTCTCTTGTTACCCTTGTGAAAATAAAAACTTGGGGGCTAAAAATCTTTATTATTATTAAAAAAAAAATATTTTTTATTTTCACGACTCTGCATTATAAACTTCTGTGATGCACTTGGGCATTCAAAGTTCTCACTACACATCTAGATAAGTTCCATGGGGGGTCTAGTTTCCAAAATGGGGTCACTTTTGGGGGGTTTCTACTGTTTAGGCACATCAGGGGCTCTCCAAACGCGACATGGCGTCCGATCTCAATTCCAGTCAATTTTGCATTGAAAAGTCAAATGGCGCTCCTTTGCTTCCGAGCTCAGCCATGCACCCAAACAGTGGTTTAACCCCACATACGGGGTGTCGGCGTACTCAAGACAAATTGTACAACAACTTCTGGTGTCCATTTTCTCCTGTTACCCTTGGTAAAATAAAAATTTGGAGGCAAAAAGATCATTTTTGTAGAAAAAATGCGATTTTTTTATTTTCACGGCTCTACGTTATAAACTTCTGTGAAGCACCTGGGGGTTTAAAGTGCTCACCACACATCTAGATAAGTTCCTTAAGGGGTCTAGTTTCCAAAATGGTGTCATTTGTGGGGGGTCTCCACTGTTTAGGCACATCAGCGGCTCTCCAAACGTGACATGGCGTCCGATCTCAATTCCAGCCAATTCTACATTGAAAAAGTAAAACGACACTCCTTCTCTTCCAAGCTCTGCGGTGCGCCCAAACAGTGGTTTACCCCCACATATGGGGTGTCGGCGTACTCAAGACAAATTGTACAACAACTTCTGGTGTCCATTTTCTCCTGTTACCCTTGTGAAAATAAGAATTTGTGGGCGAAAAAATCATTTTTGTGAAAACAAATGCGATTTTTTATTTTCACGGCTCTACGTTATAAACTTCTGTGAAGCACTTGGGGGTTCAAAGTGCTCACCACACATCTAGATAAGTTCCTTAAGGGGTCTAGTTTCCAAAATGGTATCACTTGTGGGGGGTTTCCACTGTTTAGGCACATTAGGGGCTCCCGAAACGCGACATGGCGTCTGATCTCAATTCCAGCCAATTCTGCATTGAAACAGTCAAACGGTGCTCCTTCACTTCCAAGCTCTGCGGTGCGCCCAAACAGTGGTTTACCTCCACATATGGGGTATCGGCGTACTCAGGAAAAATTGCACAACAAAATTTGTGGTTAAATTTCTGTTTTTACACTTGTGAAAATTAAAAAAAATGGTTCTGAAGTAAAATGTTTGCAAAAAAAAGTTAAATGTTCATTTTTTTCTTCCACATTGTTTCAGTTCCTGTGAAGTACGTAAAGGGTTAATAAACTTCTTGAATGTGGTTTTGAGCAGCTTGAGGGGTGCAGTTTTTAGAATGGTGTCACACTTGGTTATTTTCTATCATATAGACCCCTCAAAATGACTTCAAATGAGATGTGGTCCCTAAAAAAAAAATGGTGTTGTAAAAATGAGAAATTGCTGGTCAACTTTTAACCCTTATAACTCCCTAACAAAAAAAAAATTGTTTCCAAAATTGTGCTAATGTAAAGTAGACATGTGGGAAATGTTATTTATTAACTATTTTTTGTGACATATCTCTCTGATTTAAGGGCATAAAAATACAAAGTTTGAAAATTGCAAAATTTTAAAAATTTTCGCCATATTTCCATTTTTTTCATAAATAATCGCAAGTAATATCGAAGAAATGTTACCACTAACATGAAGTACAATATGTCACGAAAAAACAATCTCAGAATCAGTGGGATCCGATAAAGTGTTCCAGAGTTATAACCTCTTAAAGTGACAGTGGTCAGAATTGTAAAAATTGGCTCGGTCATTAAGTACCAAATTGGCTCTGTCACTAAGGGGTTAAAGACGTGAGAACAGATGTGCGGTGAACGTACATGGTGAGAAGCACAATAACAATCATATTAATAAGCTTTCTCTCTTATTTCCTGGTGAAATATTTCCAATCATGAGGATATTCTGATCCTTGCTGCCATCCTATAAGTTTTATTTTTCCATTCCTTGATATTTGCACAATTCCAGCATTTGCTAAACTGTTACTACTATCGTTTGTGGCATTTACATTTTTCAGCCCAGTGATGCAAGTAATATTTGTAGTCGACAACGCTTCACGTGTTTCCACTCCACAGACTTGCTCCGTTACACCTTTAATTTAGCAGCTGGAGATGTGTAGTCCAGTAACCAAGCAACCCACGCACCCAACGAGTCTAGATATAGCGCCTATCATATGTACTAAGGGTTTTGTGTTGTTTTTGTTTTTTTTAAACTCAGCTTTTTTATTTAACACTCCTCCATTTACTTTTCTGTTTCCCATTTCATATACTTTCATTTAAAACACTATTTTTTTTAATTAGATGGGACATTAGAAAAAAAAAATTCAAGGACATCTATAAATGTTCACTATTTTCATCCCATCTCACAGCATAAAAATGTTGCATACACTAAGGTAGAGAAACTGCAGCTACGTCCCCCTCCTCCCCCATTCTGTTTGCTCTATTATGGCATCTGGACAAGAGAGCGGGGTCCTACGGCAAGAGTGGATTGCAGCTAAGTAAGGCTACGTTCACATTTGCGTTGTTGGGCGCAGCGTCGTCGACGCATACCGACGCATGCGTCATGCGCCCCTATCTTTAACATGGGGGGGCGCATGGACATGCGCCGGTATGCGTTGTACTGCGTTTTACGACACATGCGTCATATAGATGCACAAGACGGCGCAGGGGACGCTACTTGTAGCGTTTTCCCTGCACTGAAAGTCCCAATCTGTAGGATCTTATGACAAAGCATGCGTCTCAAAACGCTGCGTTGTGTACATGCGTTGTTGGTTGCGTCGCATCGCCGACGCTGCGCCCAACAACGCAAATGTGAACGTAGCTTAAGACCATCTTTTACTCTGGCAGACAAATCCCATATGTGACTTATTTTATTTTATTTATTTTATTGGGCATCATACAACTTTACATTTAAAGAATATCTGTCACTTGACATAATTATGTAATTATTCTTTATTTTTTACCTGGTGTATAAGCCGCTGTTTTCCTGAATCCGGCGTTGTTTTTCTTTTCCTTATTATTATTATTATTATTTATTTATATAGCACCATTAATTCCATGGTGCTGTGTATGAGAAAGGGGTTACATACAAGGTTATAGATAGCGTTTACTGTAAACAAATTTACAATGACAGACTGGTACAGAGGGGAGAGGACTCTGTCCTGCGGACTTACATTCTATGGGATAATGGGGAAGAGACAGAAGGTCGGGGGTGCGGCAGCTCCGGTGGTGGTGAGACGGCAGCTCTGGTGGTGGTGAGGCGGCAGCTCGGGTGGTGGTGAGGCGGCAGCTCGGGTGGTTGGTGAGGTGGCAGCTCGGGTGGTTGGTGAGGCGGCAGCTCGGGTGAGGTGGCAGCTCAGGTGGTGGTGAGGCGGCAGCTATTGTGGTGGTGAGGCGGCAGCTCGGGTGGTTGGTGAGGTGGCAGAATGGTTATTGCAGGCTGTAGGCTTTCCTGAAGAGATGGGTTTTCAGGTTCCATCTGAAGGATCCGAGGGTGGTGGATAATCGGACGTGTTGAGGCGTGGAATTCCAGAGTATGGGGGATATTCGGGAAAAATCTTGGAGGCGGTTGTGTGAGTAACGAATAAGTGTGGAGGAGAGTAGGAGGTCTTGGGAGGATCAGAGATTTTCCTGAGATATTGCTTTGTTTTCCTTGTATGTAGACCTAGTCTTTTAATCCAAGAAGGCGTGGTCTTAACCGCTTTCCTGATGACTACACCTACTTGGCTAATATGACTTGATTTGTCTGCGCAGTAGCAGAGATTCTCCGGCACCTATGCAGATGATCGATGAAGACTCTTCCCATTGAAGGGCGGATAAGGTTGATATAACCGCGCAAGTGGACGGCGCATGCGCAGGATTACAGTGCCGCAACTGCACGTCACAGGTCAGTGTCACATGCATGGGAGGGGGGTGCTATTATAATGAAGAGAGGAGGCAGGGATTTCTTTCAGGCACTGCACACACTGGAGCCTGGAAGAAATCATTAACAAATAACATTAAAACTGCTTTTCTCAACATCTATACCGCAGCTATGAGACATACAGGTAAGCCTGGTTTAACCATTCTATTAATTGTATGTCCATAGTAATAGCTTAAATTCGTCCAGTGGGTGACAGATTCCCTAGTTTATAACCAGACTCAATAGCTAATTACACCTAAGTCTTCAGTGGCCGAACCTGCGAGGACAAGCAGATCATCAGGACAGCTTACTTTAGCAGACTTTTTGTCATTCTGAGATAAGTACAAACCATTACAAACATGTCAAAGCAAGAATCGCCAGGCTACGACTTGGACACTTTGCACACATCATACGAAAAGATCAATCACTGGAGAAGCAACAAGGAGAAGAGGAAGACCAGCAATAGCCGAGAAGACCCTGGTGGACCCATCTAGGCTTGCACAACATCGATCTTCCTACAGATCATTCATCCATCAAGTCTCCATGGCTTGAGATCGAGCTGAAGACCCTTAAATAATAATAATAATAATAATAATAATATGAGAAATTGTCTCATTGAAACTTACAGAATTTGGATTTAGTACCGATGTAGAATTAGTACTTTTTCCAGGACACTCGGGTAAGCATAAATTAACAACTTTCAGATAACAGAGAGGAAACCAGAAAGGAAAAACACTTGAAAACTCACAAATTAAAAGCTTCTGCGCTCAATTCTCCCCCATGGGTGAACCAGACTAGATTTCCAGAAAGGCGACAGAGTCTTGGGATATAGTGAAGGCACCAGAATCAGCATTTTCAGGTTAATTAAATACTATTCAGTGTCCATAAAGTATATCTGAAGTAATCTTTTTTACATTTTCCCTAATATAACATTATGTATATTTTAAATATCTAGAACAATTAATCATACACTTGGTCCCAGATCATATTCCTTCCATGTATATAATTTGTATACAGAGGTACCATCTGTAATAAGGCTTTCACTTGCATATCGATATGGTCACCAACTTTTGGCTTTTCATCTACTGCAGGCCTACAACTCCCAGCATACGATGACAGCTGCAAGCATAGAAGGTGCAATTTATTTTGCATGCTGTAGTGAGAAGCGTTGCTAAAATATTTAGCTTTAGTATAATATTTAACAATATTATTTCTTGTTTTATGTTATATTATTCTTTTTTTTTCAATAGTGCAGCTTTAGATACATACTATATAAATATTTATTTACAGTATATTTATATATGTACATACACATACACTTGACGCCAGGCCACATGTTGCCTGTGTGTCATCAGTATGCTACCATGGCCTGCAGCTTCTCCTGACTTGTCTCTCGTCGATCTCATCTGGCATGACATTAATTGGTAATTGCAAAATGAGCTGACATCAGTGGATTTTGATGATTTGCCCAAGTGCATTCAGCGCGGCAGAACATTCCTCAGACGACCATTAATACTATCATTGATAGCAGCAAAGGCGCATACGTGTGGGAATTTCTGCACTAAATAAAATAAATCAAGAAGTTTTTAAAATTCTGTTTCCATTTTATCATAATTTCGATATCATTAAAGGGGTTGTCCACTACTTTCAATTAACCCCCCTATGTATCCCCCCGGGGCCCCTGATGATTTGTGTAAATACCTTCTTTAGCCGTTTTCGCCTGTGAGCGGCGCTATGCTGGTGCCTGAGTCCGGGTCACGTGACCCCCAGGCTTCAGCCGCCGCTCATTTCCGCCGACGTCACGTCAATTTCCAGACTCTGGAAATTGACGTGACGTCAGTAGCAGGCGTGTCCCCAGGCTCCACAGAGAGCAGTCACTCAAAGAGTGACTGGGCTGTGGGCGGGGCTGAGGCTGCCTGCGGGGCTGTGCTGGGGGCCTGCGGGGCTGTGCTGGGGGCGGGCGGGGCTAGGCAGGGATGTGCGGGCGGGCGCCGGTGCTGTGCGGTCCCGGGCGCCGGCGATGTGCGGTCGCCGGCGCTTTGCGGTCCCGAGCGCCGGTGCTGTGCGGTCCCGGTCCCCGGGGCTGTGCGGTCCCGGGCGCCGGGGCTGTGCGGTCCCGGTCCCCGGGGCTGTGCGGTCCCGAGCGCCGGTGCTGTGCGGTCCCGGGCGCCGGTGCTGTGCGGTCCCGGGCGCCGGTGCTGTGCGGTCCCGGTCCCCGGCCATGTGCGGTCGCCGGCGCGCGTGTGTGTGTGTGTGTGTGTCTCTGTGTGCAGGCATCGTCCGATGGGACAACAAGTCCCATCGGGCTCTGCCTGCTACAGTGGCAGTGAGTGACACATTAGCCAATGATGGGACAGTAGTAGTCCCATCATCCGGCTAATGTGTTGAATGTAAAAAAAAAATAAAAAATACACATATACAGTACATACATACATACATACATACATACATACATACATACAACACACGACATGCGACGACACTCGCCATGCGACAACATGCACCATGCGGCGACACGCAACATGCGACGGCATGCGACATGTACCATGCAATGACATGCGCCATGGGACGACATGCGCCATGCGATGACATGCGCCATGCGACAACATGCGACATGCAGCATGCGACGACATGCGCCATGCAACTACATGCACCATGCGGCGACATGCACCATGCAACGACACTCACCATGCGGCAACATGCGCCATGCGACGGCATGCGACATATACCATGCAATGACATGCGCCATGCAATGACATGCGCCATGCGACGACATGCGCCATGCGATGACATGCGCCATGCGACAACATGCGACATGCAGCATGCGATGACATGCGCCATGCAACATGTGACATGCAGCATGCGACGACATGCACCATGCGACGACATGCGCCATGCAACTACATGCATCATGCGACGACATGCGCCATGCGACGACATGCGGCATGCGACGACATGCGCATACAGTACATACATACAGTACATACATACAATACATACATACATACATTACATACATACATACATATAGACATACAGTACATTAAACATAGATTACATACTCACCATCACTTGTCACTTTGATCCCCGAAGCCATTGTCATCTGTAAAAAAATATTAAAATAATAAACAAACACTATACTCCCTGATCCGCAGAAATCCAATTAAAGCGAGTGTCCCTCGACGATCTCCCGTGGAGAGCTGGAGCATCTGCTGATGCAACCACTCACCAGGGGCTCAAGGAAGACAATGAGGGGAGGAAGGTATCCTTCCACAATGTATTCCCCACAATGTATTCCTACGCCCCTGTGAGAAAATAGTCCCTAGTCTCACTTTATGGCATGCTGTATGAGAAAGTTCCCACGCAGCTTTTTGCCATAAAGTGAGACCAGTGAACTTTAGTAACCTCAGTGATACACTGCAGGAGCCATTGCCTCCTGTCAGTGTGTCACTGAGGGTCCTATAGAGCGGTGACATCAACCCTAACCGTAAACGTGACAGAAATACGTGGCACTTTAATACGTGACACTGAAATACGTGGCACGTGGCACTTACATACGTGGCACTTAAATCCGTGGCACTGAAATACGTGGCACTGAAATACGTGGCACTTACATAGGTGGCACTTAAATCCGTGGCACTGAAATACGTGGCACTTACATAGGTGGCACTTAAATCCGTGGCACTGAAATACGTGTCACGTGGTACTTAAATACGTGGCACTTAAATACGTGGCACTTACATACGTGGCACTTACATACGTGGCACTTACATACGTGGCACTTACATACGTGGCACTTATATACGTGGCACTTACATACGTGGCACTTACATACGTGGCACTTATATACGTGGCACTGAAATATCGTGGCACTATGTCAGAAAATGTTCATTAAACGGTTAGGGGTAGGGTTAGGGTTTGGATCCCTTTATCACCCTGATGGTGGTGGGTGGTGTTTCAGTGTTTTTTTCTGTTTTTTTCTATAAAAACGCATGCGTTTACATAGACAGCAATGCATTTTTTTGCCGCAAATAAACGCCTGCGTTTTTTTGCGGCAAAAAAACTATGAAACTGAGCTGTGAAATGATGAATCCGGCCTTGGAATCCGTTTTTTCATGCATGTTTCCATTCAAATCATGCACATTTTCCGTTTATTTACTTATTTCCAAAAACGGCATTAAAACCGCGCATAAACCGCACCAAAAAAAGCATCAAAACTGCACCAAAAACTGCATCAAAACTGCACCAAAAACTGCATCAAAACCTGGTGCAGTTTTGCAGTTTTGGTGCAGTTTGCAGTTTTGGTGTGGTATTGATGCAGTTTTTGGTGCGGTTTTGATGCAGTTCTTGGTGCGGTTTTGATGCAGTTCTTAGTGTGGTTTTGGTGTGGTTTTGATGGAGTTTTTGGTGCGATTTTGGTGCGGTTTTTGCGCAGTTTTGATGCAGTTTTTGGTGCAGTGTTGATGCAATTATGGTGCGGTTTTGATGCGATTTTTTTCAGTTTTGATGCATTTTTTATGCAGTTTTTTGCACGGTTTTGATGCATTTTTTAATTCGCTTTTGTTGCGGTTTTTGCGCGGTTTTTAGGCGTTTTGGTGCGTTTTTGAAAGGTAAATAAAGATGTATTATTGAACAAAAAAAAAAAGATTTGTGATGTCATTATTGTCCAACCTCCTCTTTTACATTTGTCCAACCCACACTCCTTTAAACACACAGATAGACAGATAGATGATAGATGAAATGGATAGACAGATCTACATATAGATAGATCTATAGATGCATACATCTATCTATTCATATATCTATCTGTAGATGTGTCTGGATATATATCTATTGATAGATGTATGGATAGCGTAGGGTGTGTGTCCACTGTCCGGATTACGTCCGAATGAGCTGCAGATTGTATGCTGCGTACTTGTAGTTCCATCGGATGATGCCTGCACACACACCCCACAGCCCCGCACACATCCGAAGAGCCCACAGACATCGCACACACCTGAACAGTCCCGCACAGCGCAGCACACATCCGAACAGCCCGCAGACCCCGCCCGCCCACACATAGACGCACACCGTCACCGCCCACACACTTCCATCCTCCCGAGCTGCTGCGTTTCTCGGACCCACATCCGCAGCAAAACTGCAGATCTTTTTTACATCTGCGGTTTTGCGGCGGATGTGCCCGACTCAATGAAAGTCTAAGGCCATGTTCACACATAGCGGTTTTTACCGCGGATCCGCGGCGATTTTGATGCTGCGGGTCCACAGCAGTTTCCATTTCGTTTACATTAACATATAAACCCTATGGAAACCGCAAACCGCTGTGCACATGCTGCGGGAAAAACCGCGCAGAAACGCAGCGGTTTAAAACCCGCAGCATGTCACTTCTTTGTGCAGAATCGCAGCGATTCTGCACCCATAGGAATGCATTGAACCGCTTACTTCCCGCATGGGGCTATGACCACGATGCGGGAAGTAAGCAGATCATGTGCGGTTGCTACCCGGGGTGGAGGAGAGGAGACTCTCCTACAGGCCCTGGGAAGCATAAATAGTGTAAAAAAAAAGAATTAAAATAAAAAATGATGCTATACTCACCTCTCAGCGCTGCACACGGCCGTCCGGTATCAGGGTTGGTGTGCGAGCAGGACCTGTGGTGACGTCGCGGTCACATGACCTTGATGACGCCTGGGTCACATGACCGTGACGTCACGAAGGTCCTTCTCGGCACAGCATCTTTGGAACTGGACCGCCGGGTGCAGCGCCGAGGAGATCGCGACGTCAGAGGGTGAGTATAGCCAATTTTTATTATTTTTTACATTGCTATTGATGCTGCATATGCAGCATCAATAGTATAGGCGGAAACCCGCAGCGGAAATAGCGGAACAAACCGCGATAAATCTGCAGGGATAACCGCAGCGGTTTTGCCCTGCAGATTTATCAATTCCGCTGCGGGAGAACCTGCAGAGCACACCGCAGAGTGTGCACATAGCCT
Organism: Ranitomeya variabilis; assembly: GCF_051348905.1. NCBI lineage: Eukaryota > Metazoa > Chordata > Amphibia > Anura > Dendrobatidae > Ranitomeya > Ranitomeya variabilis. Next base: position 597,303,177 of record NC_135233.1, read on the forward strand.
AAAGGTGCAGAAACGCTGCAGTTCCGCACAAAAGAAGTGACATGCTGCGAGAAAAAAAAGCTGCGTTCCGGTGCGGCCTTTTCCGCAGCATGTGCACAACAAGTCTGCGGCTCCCATTGACTTACATTGGTTGTGCACTACACTGCGGATTTGATGCAATTCAGTGCGGCAAAAAAACGCTGCGGATCTGCAATCAAATCCACAATGTGTGCACACAGCCTTAGCATTTAGGGAACCGAGCAAAAAAGCCAAGCAAAAAACAACTGTGGGATTGCACTTTTTTTGCCATTTCATTGCACTTTGAATTTTTTTCACATTTTCTGCTACACGACATGGTAAAACCAATGGTGTCGTTCAAAAGTAGAACTTGTCCCGCAAAAGATAAGCCCTCACATGGCCATATTGACGGAAAAATTATGGCTCTGGATAGAAGGGGAGCGATAAACGAAAACAAAAAAGCTGCAGGGGTGAAGGGGTTTAGAAACATGGATATGGACATATCTATGGAAATAGACATATATCTGTATGTATCTATCTATCCCATATCTATCTATCTATCTATCTATCTATCTATCTATCTATCTATCTATCTATCTATCTATCTATCTTTCCCTCTATCTATCTATCTTTCCCTCTATCTGTGTGTAATGGAGTGTGGGTTGGACAAATGTAAAGAGGAGGTTGGACAGAAATGACATCACAAATCTGTTTGAAGCTAGAGGAGGGAGAGGAGGGAGGGGTTGGGTGTGTTTTGGAGAGGGTGTGCTAGGTTCAGGCTTAGTAGCAGTGCAATGCATCATGGAACTTGTAGTATTAGAGCACAATGACTCAGGAGAAAGGAAGTTGTCGATTAACCCCATGAGAGCTGAATCCAGCACTAAAGTGGGCTGCTACAGCATGATAAAAGGTAATATTGCTAAAATAAACACAGTAGATGTTTTCAGTGGCACATAATAGCAAGATTTATGAAAAAAAAAAAAAAAGGTTATAGTAGTGGACAACTTCTTTAACATGTCCATCCATCCTGTGATTTGCATAACTCTACAACATTTCTTTCTTGGTGTTGCAATTTGAATGTTGAAGAGTGTATGTGTATATAAATATAAATAAATATATAGTATTGTTATTTGTAATTTTTCATATCAGTTTATTTCTACCTTTTAATTGTAAGAAATAAATAACTATTTATACCTTAGCTGCCATATGTTATAGATATCTGATAAATGAACATCTGATGATCTATGTGGCCCATTTTCAATATTAAGGTGACCTATTGATGACAATTATCTGATGAAGGGTTTGGTGCTTATTGTATTGATGTTATTTTTTTGTCATTTATAAATGTACAGATTTGACATATTAATAAAAAAAAAAAAATCTAATTAATATAGTTGGGTGTTCTGGTTTAATATCGTTCCAGGCTTGGCCGTAAACACTGGGTAAAGTCCAATTGTAAGGTAAACTAACATGATATTTCATATGTTCCAGCAAACTTTAAAAAACACTCAAGCATTCTTATTACCTGCTGTCAGTTCAGTGATTTACAGAGGCAATAAAACACTGTATGGCTCTCATTTGTCATGAGGTTCAGCTCTCCAAAAGCTATATTCTAAAGCGGTAAAGCTGAGTGATAAAATGAGTTCTTTTGTTCTATAACCAAGACCTATTCCTTCTATTTAAAAGCCTTGCTCTGTTACATCCCAGCTTTACCTACCTTCCTACGTATTAATAAAAAATGCTATGTAGCCGATGTATCAGATAGAAGTTACTATTGTTTTGTTATCTACTATATAATTGTCTAAGGGGTACTTCCGTCTTTCTGTCTGTCCTTCTTTCTGTCGCGGTTATTCGTTTGCTGATTGGTCTCGGCAGCTGCCTGTCATGGCTGCCGCGACCAATCAGCGACGCGCACAGTCCGGAAGAAAATGGCCGCTCCTTACTCCCCGCACTCACTGCCCGGCGCCCGCCTACACCCCTCCGCTCACCGCTCACACAGGGTTAATGCCGGTGGTAACAGACCGCGTTATGCTGCGGGTAACGCACTCCGTTACCGCTGCTATTAACCCTGTGTGACCACGTTTTTACTATTCATGCTGCCTATGCGGCATGAATACACTGTGTTCCAAATTATTATGCACAAAGAGTTTAGGAGTGATAAGGTTAGAATTTTTTTGTTTGTCATTTAAACTCATTGATGGTGATGTGTGTCAGGGCTCTTTATATCACTGAAAGCAATTGCAGATACCTGTGCAAATTAGTTTGGCAGGTGTGTCCAAATAAAGGCAAGACTACTTAAAAAGGCTGTTCCACATTATTAAGCAGCCTACATTTTTTGCCAAAATGGGAAAGAAAAAGGATGTGTCGGTTGCTGAGAAGCAACAAATTGTGGAGTATTTAGGTCAAGGCATGACTACAATCAACATTGCCAAGACACTTCATCGTGATCATCGCACAATCAAGAAGTATGTAGCTGATTCCCAGCACACACGTGTGCGTGCTGATAAGGAAAAATTGAGGACTCTTTCCAACAGGCAATTGCGTAAGGTTAAAAGAGCAGCTGCAAAAATGCCTTGTCATAGCAGCAGACAAGTTTTTGAAGCTGCTGGTGCCTCCAACGTCCCCAGAACAACAAGATGCAGGGTCCTTCAGAGGTTTGCAGCTGTGCGTAAGCCATCCTGTAGACCACCTCTATCCACTGCACACAAGCAGAAACGGCTCCAGTGGGCCAAATGATAAATGAAGACTGACTTCAGAAGACTGAACTGTTTTGTTCACCGATGAGTGCCGTGCAACGCTCGATGGTCCAGATGGATGGAGTGGAGAATGGCTGGTTAATGGACACCCCATGAAAACACGGCTAAGGTGCCAACAAGGAGGAGGTGGAGTAATGTTTTGGGCTGGAATCATGGGGAGAGAGATTGTCGGCCCCTTTATGATCCCTGAAGGGGTAAAGATGAACTCCATAATCTATGTGGAGTTTCTAATACAACACTTCCTGCCATGGTTCAAGAGGAAGAACCAGCAGCAAGATCATTTTCATGCATGATAATGCACCGTCTCATGCTGCAAAAAACACATCTGCATCTCTGGCTGCTATGGGCATAAAAGAGGACAAACTTATGGTGTGGCCACTATCTTCCCCTGACCTCAACCCCATTGAGAACCTCTGGAGCATCATCAAAAGGAGTGTCTATGATGGCAGGAGGCAGTTCACATCTAAGCAACAGCTCTGGGAGGGTATTCTGTCCACATGCAAAGCAACTGAAGCAGAAACCATCCAAAAACTGACAAATTAAATGGACGAGAGAGTTCAGAAGCTTCTTTCGAACAAGGGGTCCTATGTGCAAATGTAACATCACCTAGAATAAAGTTTTCACTTGAAAACTGTTTGATTTGATTTTGTAATAAGCTGATAATGCTTATAACTTCACAATTGACCATTTTTTTTGTTTAAAATTAAAAAAAAGGTTGAAAACTCTGCTGTGCATAATAATTTGGAACATGCATTTTAAGTGTTTATTTTTTTTAAAAAAGATACTGTTTTCATAGGCATTTTGTTCCAAAACATTGCAATTATACTAGAATAGTAGATGACTGGAAAATAACAATAACTGCAATTCAGATAGGTAATTTAGAGAAAATATGAGGAAATATTATTTGCATAATAATTTGGAACACAGTGTAGTAAAACGATCTAATGTTTAAAATAATAAAAAAAATAAAAAATCGTTATATACTCACCGTCCGTCGGCCTCTTGATCGACAACAGGCCTGCCCGACACTCCGGTGACCGCTCCATGCTGCGATCTCGCGAGATGATGACGTAGTGGTCTCGCGAGACCGCTACGTCATCATCTCGCGAGACCGCAATGCACTCCTGGGACCGGAGCGCGCGAGGAGCGTCGGTAAAGGCCTCGCTTGGATCCGGGAGTTCCGGAAGGTGAGTATATACCTACTTTTTATTTTATTTCTTTTTTTTAACAGGGATATGATGCCCACATTGCTATATACTGCATGGGCTGGGCAATATACTACATGGGCTGTGCAATATACTCCGTGCGCTGGGCAATATACTACATGGGCTGTGCAATATACTCCGTGCGCTGGGCAATATACTACATGGCTGTGCGATATACTACGTGGCTGGGCAATATACTACGTGACTATACAACGTGGGCTGCGCAATATACAACGTGGGCTGCGCAATATACAACATGGACTGTGCAATATACAACGTGCGCTGCGCAGTATACAATGTGGGCTGCGCAATATACAACGTGGGCTGCGCAATATACAATGTGGGCTGCGCAATATACAGCGTGGGCTGCACAATATACAACGTGCGCTGCGCAGTATACAACATGGGCTGCGCAATATACAACGTGGGCTGCGCAATATACAACGTGGGCTGCGCAATGTACTACGTGGGCTGCGCAATATACGTGGGCTGCGCAATATACTACGTGGGCTGCGCAATGTACGTGGGCTGCACAATATACTACGTGGGCTGCGCAATGTACTGCGTGGGCTGCGCAATGTACTGCGTGGGCTGCGCAATGTACTGCGTGGCCTGCGCAATGTACTGCGTGGCCTGCGCAATATACTACGTGGCCTGTGCTATACACTACGCATACATATTCTAGAATACCCGATGCGTTAGAATCGGGCCACCTTCTAGTGTTACTATATTACTAATATTGATGGAAAAAAAATTATCAGTAATGTGGAGAAAATCACAACAAACAAGTTTCCAGAACTATGATATCGATGACCTATTCTTAGGGCTCTGTGCAGACAACAGTAGTTTCAGTTCAAGTCAAAATGTCGAATCACACTTGTACCAATGTTACTCAATGAAGCCGTGCACATGTCTGATTATTACCTTGGACTGAGAAAAAAAAAATCGCAGCATCCATGCACGATTTGTCTCTGGTAATAGAATCGCGCTCGGCTATTGAAGTCTACGGGTCCGAGGAAAAAATCGGACCGCACTCAGATGACGTTCAAGTGCGGTCTGAATTTCGCAGATTAAGAGAATGGAGAAGATGGAGAAGAGATCCCACTCTGATCATAATCTGATGGAGAACATACAGACCTGTGACCCTAGCCTTAGGATAGGTCATCACTATCAGATCAGTGAAGGTCCAAGGCACCTCCATCAATCCGCTGATAGACTATCCTTCATCCGCAGGAAGTAAACCTAGGGCAGCAGGTTGCGGAGGGCATTCATGCTGCCCTAGGCACTATAAGTGGTACACTCCTTACTGATCAGTCAGACTAAGGGCTTCTTTTTCAGGCAGATATGCTCTTTAACCCACCAGAAAAAGTGCCAAATATATGTTAAAACAATGAACTCATTCTTCAAGATGACTTGCTGTCCATATGTTCAGTCCTTTTGAGTTTTTTTAATTAATTTTAGGTTCCCTAAAGGTACCGTCACACTAAACGATATCGCTAGCGATCCGTGACGTTGCAGCGTCCTGGCTAGCGATATCGTTGAGTGTGACACGCAGCAGCGATCAGGATCCTGCTGTGATATCGCTGGTCGTTGAAGAAAGTTCAGAACTTTATTTGGTCGTCAGACCGGCGTGTATTGTCGTGTTTGACACCAAAAGCAACGATACCAGCGATGTTTTACACTGGTAACCAGGGTAAACATCGGGTTGCTAAGCGCAGGGCCGCGCTTAGTAACCCGATGTTTACCCTGGTTACCAGTGTAAAATGTAAAAAAACAAACACTACATGCTCACCTTCGCATCCCCCGGCGTCCGCTTCCCACACTGACTGAGCGCCGGCCGCAAAGTGAAAGTACAGCACAGCGGTCACGTCACCGCTCTGCTGTTAGGGCCGGGCTCAGTCAGTGCAGGAAGCGGACGCCGGGGGACGCGAATATAAGTATGTAGTGTTTGTTTTTTTTACATTTTACGCTGGTAACCAGGGTAAACATCGGGTTACTAAGCGCGGCCCTGCGCTTAGCAACCTGATGTTTACCCTGGTTACCCGGGGACCTCGGCATCGTTGGTCGCTGGAGAGCGGTCTGTGTGACAGCTCCCCAGCGACCAAACAGCGACGCTGCAGCGATCGGCATCGTTGTCTGTATCGCTGCAGCGTCGCTAAGTGTGACGGTACCTTAAGGCATAAAGTGGCTAAAAGATGTGGTGACCAGTCCATTGCAAGAAAAGGTAATTCAGAACAAAATGACAACTATACGTCTTGAAGCGACTTCTGTCTGAAAAACTCTAGGCATTTGCAGATGTCTAAAAGAAGATGTGTGCACATATCCTGACAGTGCCCATAACCTTCAGATTCTAGTTAAGACCCCCATACACATCAGACTAAATTTGGCCAAATCCACCGATGTAAATAGGTTCCACTGACAATCCAATGTGTATGGCTGGCTCTGACTAATGATTGGGAGATAAGAATCTAGCATGTCCGATTTTGGACTGTAGACCCTTTTGTTCTTTAAATTATACAATTCTGCCAGAGATATACAGCAGCAGCTCTCGTAGAGAACACAGGAACACTTGGCAGAGTAAGCCATCCTGTATATGGGAGAGCAGGGCAAGATACCTGCCGGCCGAACAATCGAACAGCTGTCTATAGTGTATGGGGGCTTTAGTCAACTTCTTGTTCAGCTGACAAATATTCAGACAGCTGTATTTTTACTCCAGCACACTGACCTTATAATGTTTTTATATCAAGTTTCATAAATTTAAGATTACAACATCTACATGGCTTCATCACCAGAACCACTGTCAGTACAGTTAATCACCAAAACCACCGTCAGTACAGTAGAGCATCAGAACCACCGTCAATACTGTAATACATCACCAGAACTGCCGTCAGTGCAGTAAAACATCACCAGACCCACCGTCAATACAGTAATACATTACCAGAACCACCGTCAGAACAGTAGATTACCAGAACCACTGTCAATACTGTAATACATCAACAGAACTACTGTCATTGCAGGAAATATCACCAGAACCACCGTCAATACAGTAATACATGACCACAACCACCATCAGTGTAGTAAAACATCACCAGAACCACCGTCAATACAGTATTACATCACCACAACCACTGTCAATGCAGTAATACATCACCAGAACCACCGTCAGTGCAGTAAAACATCACCAGAACCACCGTCAATACAGTAATACATCACCCCAATCACCATCAGTATAGTAATACATCACCATTACCTACATCAGTAAATGAATACATTGCCAAGCTTAGTACAGCAATCAATTGCAATGTCAGGTCAGCCCCACACACAACTCCCAGTATGCCCTTAACAATGGTAAGCAGATGCTTGAAGTTGTTGTTACCAGCCATCATGAAACTGCAGACCGTACAGGTGCCACAGTACTGCTTGTTCCAATGCAGGAGCTTTATTAAAGCGAACCTGTCAGCAGGATTTTGCTAAGTAAACCACAGGCATTGTAAGATTGGCAGTGTTAAAATGATGTAGAGAAAGAAGATGTGGATCCAGCTCCAGGAATAAAATGTAGAAACTTTATTAGTTCACATTAAAATGCTGCAGATTGGTTGTTCATCACAGGCTGTTTCAAGTGCGGTTCGCACTCTTGCAAAACCTGTACTTACATGAAAAAAACCCGCACATTTTAATTGTGTTTAACCACTTTTTCCATAAAAAAATTCCTTAATTGTAACTCTGATCATGTGGTTCACATTGTAGAATGTACTGAGTGTAAATTGTTCTATGTTGGATCTACTATTAGGAAGTTCAGAGAAAGATTCAGGGAACATCTTTATGATATAGTACATCCCACACTCCGACATGTTTCCAATGTATCTAACCACTTTATTAATAGTCATAACAGGCAAACTATGCATCTCAAGACATTTGCCATTGAGCAAATACCAAAAGACATACGTGGTGGTGATCGGGAATAGAAACTGCGCGATAGGGAGGCTTTCTGGATTTTCAGACTCAACACCAGAGCCCCTTTAGGGTTAAATCTAAGAAAAGAGATCATGCTCCACTACTAACGAATCTTGTGGGGTTTTTTTTGTTGCTTTTTTTTTATTTTCATTATTTTTGTGAAATTGCACATTCTTTATATTTATATTTACTTCTGTCAACCTTTTCGTTATGCAGTTTTAAATTTGTTCACTTTGTTGAGTTCATCACGTTTGTATCTGTATCACGTGTCCATTTTAGTTGCACTCACCTGCTGTGAACATTCTTATTGCAACCTGTGTTTCTATCAGCATACTGAGGACTAAGGGCACACTTGTTGCTCGAAACGCGTCCAGTCAGGTGCTGGTTGCTCTCTGTTACCCACCATGCCGGTCATGTTTCAGCAGCATTTTAATGTGAACTAATAAAGTTTCTACATTTTATTCCTGGAGCTGGATCCATATCTTCTTTCTCTACATGTTGACCAGTGTTGTGGCAGCAACACTTTGTTTCCGTGCTCGGACTGATACTTACTACATCGCACAGATGAACTAAGGGTGAGCTGAAATATACCTTTTTTTTTCTGTGTTAAAATGATACCTGGGGTGAAGAAATATCTCGTAGTTCTTGTGTAATCAGTTTTAGAAGTTTTCAGTTAATGAGATGCCCGTGCTCTGGGCCTGATCTGTAGCCAGAAAATCCAAGTAAAGACCTGCCCACAGGCCGCGCCGAAGCACAAACATTCTATCTCTCTCTGTCTCTATGATCAGGAACATGTTTTTACTATGGGACGGGCCTGTCCAGGGAGAGTTGGGAGGCCTCCATACACATCAGCTGATGTACATCCAATGTGTATGGGGGCCTTTAGATAGCGTTTGGTCAACCGCTATTCCTTCTGACTCTCCCATACACTTGGACCCTCAGCTCAATAGATCATACATTTGTTTTTAATCGAAAAATCGTAATAAGCCACTGTAAGATGTCTCTGGTGGTAGCTTTTCTCCTGTGAGAACAAAGAATCAGGTATGTTGAAATTCAACATGTCCGACTATTCGTTCTCCTAAAATCTGCCATTGGTGTAGAGTCAGAATTGTAAAGTTTTCAGATCTCACCACAAGTACAGTTTTCTGACAAAGCCAGCCATTGTTTTATGACAACAACAACAACAATTTTCCCGTATTTTCAGCACTCAGTAACAAGGTTGTAGCTTGACCTTCTTTGAAAGCTTTTCTGCCTCTAGCCATTTCCAAATACCCTGGCAAATGAAAAGTGACTTCTCTGTGCCCCCTCTGGCACTCATCACCAGGGGGCACAAGTTTGGGAAGCCCCCCCATCTGCACCCCTGTAGTAGTGTATCTAAAACATACATTTCCCTTTAAGGCAGAGAGAACAATTTTTTTTTTTTCAATAATGTTTTTATTAAACTTTTTTAACAATACAAATATAAAATTTAGACAAAAAAGGGGGGGGGGGTCAAGGAAAAACTGAAACAAGATATCATTTGCACATTGTCGTATCAATCAGTCAATGTTACGTCACATCTCGAGCAATACGGTGTGAGTAAATAAAATAATTTGCATAAACATGACAAATAAGCAAAATGACTAATTTTGAAAGATCTGTTCTTGGGGGGGGGGGGGGGGAGGAGAACACCTGGGGGAAATGGGAGTAGGGGGAGGGGGGGAGGGGGAAGGGGGGAGAGCACACGGCTTCCACCTCTACATCCTCAGGTTTGCATGCCCCAATCCACGAATCATCCTCACAGAGGCGGACGACCTGCTATTGTCTGTTCCAAGAACCAAGTAGTCATCTTAAAACAATCTCTGATTCCTTGCTTAGTGTGAGCCGGAAGAATCGCTATAAATGGTTCCCATGTGTCAAAGAATGTCTGAGTCCGTCTCTCTTTCTGAAGAGAAGCATCTATCCAGTCCATTCTAAACAGAAAAGCAAGTTTCTCTAGGAAAAGTCGCAATGTGGGCACTTTAGGCGCCAACCAGTTTTGTAGAATTGTTTTACGAGCTGCAGCTGAGATAATAAAAAGGAATTTTTTACCATGGTATGGAATATGGACGTCGTTATCTGTAACATGACCAAAGAGAGCCCAGGCCGGAGTAAGTGTGATGTTATATGAGGTGTGCGTCAACACAAAGGTATGTATACGCTGCCAGAACAATTGAATTTGTGGACAAGCCCAGAAGCAGTGAAAGTGGTCCGCTTCAGGTTCCCCACATCTAGAGCAGGCCGGACTCGCCAGATTCCCCATCAGATAGCTACGTTTTGGTGAAACATAGGTCTTGTGTAGGATCTGTAATGCCATTTCCCAATAAGAGACAGAAGGTATATATTTAAGTGCTTTCTGTAATGCCCGCAAGATAAGAGATGGCGCAAAGGAGACATCATCCACCTGCCATTTTGTAATTCCTACCCCCACGGTATCATACTGTAGCAAAGGACGAAGGAATGTATAGTACTCCGAGACCAGGCCCCTATTCTGAGTGCATGTATTCAATTTGTTCAGTAATTTGTCCTGCCAGTCATTGTCATTGAAAGTGTGTATGACACTATGTGCGTAGCTTTGCAGCTGCATGTAGTGGAAAGGGTGTGCGCGTATATAATCAAACAAAGTGCATGCCTGAGCAAATGAAATGACGGTCTTTGTCTGTATGTCAACTATGTCTCCAATGGACCGTAAACCCTCTCTCTGCCATCTAGAGAAGATGGGGTGTGCCTTTCCATCATGGAAACCAGGATTATTGGAAAATGATTGTGCAAGTGAAACACCACTGGATAAATGCAGCCTCCTACGCACCACCACCCACGTTCTCCACATTGACATGAATAAGGGGTTATTTTTGTGGTCTGATGTTAGCGAGGGATAAGGGGAATGTAATAAGCTTACCAGGGACCCATTACCTATCAGAGGTGATTCTACGGCATTGGATGAATAAGTGGATGTACCGTTCAGCCAGTCTCTAAGGATCCGCATATTGGCTGCCAGATTATATAATTTAACATCTGGGAAATTGATTCCCCCATTAGTCTTAGGCTGTTGGAGGATGTACAGTCCAATTCTAGGTCTCCTTCCCTGCCATATGAAATTGCGGAATAGTCGATTGATGCTGCGTTCATCTACGGGTCTTAGATAGAACGGTAAGACATTAAACAGGTATAGCAGTCGCGGGAAGGAGATCATTTTTATTAGGTTTGCCCGACCTATAAAAGAGAGGGTGAATTTGCTCCACGCATTTAAGTCGTCCTGTAATGATTTGATAAATGCCTGCAGGTTAGTCCGCTGCAGTTCTGTTGGAGATCTAGTAATTTGAACACCCAAGTATGTAATAGATTGGGTTTTCCACTGGATAGGGTAACCTTGAGTCCACATAGGTTTTGCAGGTCCCGTGAGCATCAGAGCTTCAGATTTTGTCACATTTATTGAGAAACCTATTATTGCTCCCTTTTGCTCTACTATTGAAAGCAAAGGGCCCAAATTGACCCGAGGTCTTGACATAAAGATTAAAAGGTCATCTGCGAAAGCCATCGTTTTAATTTCAGTATTCCCAAATTGTAATCCCTGAAGACCTGGCCACTTCTGCAAGTACCTTAATAGTGGGTCCAGTGCCAGATTAAAAAGTATCGGTGAGATTGGGCATCCCTGTCTTGCTCCCCTTTCCAAAGTGATTGGAGGAGATAGTAAATTATTTATGGATAGTTTAGTGGTTGCGTTATGTTGTATGATGTGGAGAAATCTAAGAAAAATATCGCCAAAGCCTCTGTGCCTTAAAACCGTGCTCAGAAAGCTCCATGATATTGAGTCAAATGCCTTCTCAGCATCAAGGCTGAGTAGCAGTGAGGGAGGACAGTTTTGTTGTTTAGCAAGAACTGTTGCGGCCACAGCCGTCCTAACTCCCAGGGCAGAGTGGCGGCCCCTTGTAAAACCCAGTTGTGAGGGTATGAGTAAACCTAGTAAAAACTCTTGCAAGCGATCCGCCAGGATTTTAGTGAGTATTTTGTAGTCTACATTTAGTAGGGATATCGGGCGATATGAGCCTACCTCAAGAGGGTCTTTATTTGGTTTGGGTAGAAGAATTGTATGGGCTTCATGAAAACCTTCCACTTGTTCCCCCTGTGTGTATATGGTATTAAGTAAGTCCACCATCATGGGGATGATATTTGGCTGCAGCATCTTGTAATACTCAGCAGTTAGACCATCAGGTCCTGGTGACTTGTTATTGTGTAGGGACTTGATCGTCGACTGCACCTCCTCAATAGTTATTGGAGCTGACAACTGCTCCCTTTGCAGAGAGAACAATTTAACTGGAAGGATCATTGATCCTCCTTTGCCTGCAGATAAATAAAAAAACATTTATCAAAAGTTGATTTTAACCCCTTAAGGACTAAGCCACTTTGTAGGTCAATGACCAGGCCTTAATTTTGAAATCTGACCACTGTCACTTCATGTGGTTATAACTGGAACGCTTCAATGGATCCCTGTGACTCTGAGATTTTTTTTTTTGTGACATATTGTACTTTATGATAGTGGTAAAATTTCTTGGATATGACTTGCATTTATTTGTGGGAAAAAAAATGTAAATTTGGCAAAATTTTTGAAAATGTAACAATCTTCAAACTTTTAATTTTTATGCCCCTAAATCAAAGCGTTATGTCACACAAAATAGTTAATAAATAACATTTCCCACATGTCTACTTTACATCAGCACAATTTTTGAAACATAATTTTTTCTTGTTAGGAAGTTATAATGGTTAAAAGTTGACCAGCAATTTCTTATTTTTACAACAAAATTTACAAAACCATTTTTTTTAGAGACCATCTCACATTTAAAGTGACTCTGGGGGCCTATATGATAGAAAATACTCAAAAGAGACACCATTCTAAAAAATACACCCCTCAGGGTGCTCAAAACCACATTCAATATGTTTATTAACCCTTCAGGTGCTTCACAAGAACTGAAGCAATGTGGAAGGAAAAAATGAATAACTTTTTTTTCAACAATTTTAATTCAGACTCAATTTTTTTTACTATCTCAAGGGTATCAGGAGTACATGAACCACAATATTTGTTGTGCAATTTCTCCTGAGTACTCCAATACCCCATATATGGAGGAAAACCACTATTTAAGTGCACGGCATGGCTCGGAAGGGAAGGAGCGCCGTTTCATGTTTTGAACGCAAAATTGTCTGGAATCGAGATTGGATGCCATGTGGCGTTTGGAGAGCCTCTGATGTGCCTAAACAGTGGAAAGCCCCCACAAGTGATGCCATTTTGGAAACTAGACCCCTCAAGGGACTTATCTAGATGTTTGGTGCGTACCTTGAACTATCAGGCGCTTCACATAAGTTTGTAACGTAGAGCCATGAAAATTAAAAATCACATTTTTTCCTCAAAAGTCATCTTTTAGCACCAAATTTTTTTTATTTTAACAAAGGTAGCAGGAGAAAATGGACACCAAAAATTGTTGTACCATTTCTGCTGAGTACTATGATACCCCATGTGTGGAGGAAAACCACTGTTTGGGCGTACAACAGGGCTCAGAAGAGAAGGAGCCCAGTTTTCTGTTTTCAACACAAAATAGGCTGCAATCGAGAGCGGATGCCATGTCACTTTTGGAGAGCCTCTGATGTGCCTAAACTGTGGAAACCCTCCACAAGTGACGCCATTTTGGAAACTAGACCCCTCAAGGGACTTATCTAGATGTTTGGTGAACACCTTGAATCCCCAGGTGCTTCACATAAGTTTATAACGTAGAGCCGTGAAAATTAAAAATCCCATTTTTTCCACAAAAAACATCTTTTAGCACCAATTTTTTTATTTTAACAAAGGTAGCAGGAGAAAATGGACCCCAAAAATTGTTGTGCAATTTTTCCTGAGTACGCCGATACCCCATGTGTGGAGGAAAACCACTGTTTGGGCGCACGGCAGGGCTCGGAAGGGAAGCAGCACCGTTTCATGTTTTGAATGCAAAATTGGCTGGAATCTAGAGCGGACCCCATGTCGCATTTGGAGAGCCCCTGATGTGTCTAAACTGTGGAAAACCCCGACAAGTGACACCATTTTGGAAATTAGACTCCTCATGGGACTTATCTAGATGTTTGATGAGCACTTTGAACCCCGAGGTGCTTCATATAAGTTTATAAAGTAGAGCCGTGATAATTAAAAATCACATTTTTTTTCACAAGAATCATCTTTTAGCGCCATATTTTTAATTTTTACAAAGGTAGCAAGAGAAAATGGACGACAAAATTGTGCAATTTCTCCTGAGTGTGCTTTTGAGGCACAGTGAAGACACCACAACCCTAAATTTGTATCATAGGGCAAAGAGGATCCATTGCAAAAAAAATGGTAAAACTATGAATTTAATTTCACAGTTACTTTGAAATAAAATTCATATTTTTACAATTTTTTTTTGCAATGGATCCTCTTTGCCCTATATGATACAAATTTAGGGTTGTGGTATTATCATACAGTACAGACCAAAAGTTTGGACACATCTTCTCATTTAAAGATGTTTCTGTATTTTCATGACTATGAAAATTGTACATTCACACTGAAGGAATCAAAACTATGAATTTACACATGTGGAATTATATACTTAAGAAAAGAGTGTGAAACAACTGAAATTATGTCTTATATTCTATGTTCAAATTAGCCACCTTTTGCTTTGATGACTGCTTTGCACACTCTTGGCATTCTCTTGATGAGCTTCATAAACACACATAAAATGTGTTCGAACAAATAAGTGATTTAAGATTGTATTGATAATTTTGAGGCACAGTGCTAAGCTCAAAATGGAAGGAGCCCTATATTATAGTGCATATTTTACTATTATGGTTTGAGGGTGCCATGACCCACTGGGAGAGACCCTGAGGTGCCAGAACAGTAGAACACCCCATAAGTGACCCCATTTTACAAAATACACTGAGGCTGCACTCCCAGCCGGGCTGATCTGCGGTGTCCTCTGGACCGTGGGAAAATGCCAGTGATGAGGTCACTGCAGTTCAAGTTCAGTGTCTTCACAGCAGATCACCATGAAAATGTTATCAGTAGGGGGTGTGACCACTAAAAGTGCCCAGGGCAGCATGAACACCAAATATGGCCCTGGGTACCGAGGTGTGCTACTGTAACTCATGAGTCAGTGGGCAGGAACAACTGTTAATACTAAGGGACTGTTGCTGTGCACAAGACAGCGGAAGCAGAAACCAAACCCAGTTAAGTAACGGGGTCCATGCTATCTGGAGGGCCCACCCTGCCCAGGTTTTAATTTACGATATCTGTGTTTTGCAATGTAAACTCTCCACAAAGTGGAGTATTATACAGCTGGAACCCGAGTCCAACATCTCTGATCGCAGCAGTTTAACCTTTTAGATGCAGCTGTCAATTGTGACCACTGCATTTAAGAGGTGGAAATGGGGAAGGAATCCCTTTTGACCCTGATTGGCTCCCACATATCATAATTCCGGGGTACTGATGGTGATGGCATTGTCATTGCAGTCGGGAACTACTGAAATCTTTCCTCTCTGCCATGTTTGTACACTTATGCAACCAAGCCTGTGGTATTTGTATAATACACTGCAATATTGCAGTGTTTTGTACAAGGAATCAAGTAATCCCTGGTTGAAATCCTTATAAGGGCAAGTAAAGAAAGTAGTTAAAAAAATGAAAATATTATTTTAAATAAAAAGATCTCACAGTTCATGCTAGGCCCCTTTTCTTGGAATGTAATTAAAATATACAAAACATTAAAAAGTTAGTATATTTGGTATTGTAGAGTGTGTGACTGTCCAAACTAATGAAGCAGTGTAATTGTTATTCCATGTGATGAAACCCGAACTGGAACCAAAATTGAACCTGAAAAAAAATGGAAATTTTAGAATTGCTATTGTTTTTTAATTTAACCGCCCCAAAAATGGAATAAAATGATCAGAAACTAGTATGAGACCCACATTGGTAATGAGAAAATCTACAACACCCACCACAAAAATAAGCCTTAAAACAATGCAATCGACTAAAAAAATTAAAAAGTGATAGCCCTTGTAAGGTGAGGAGGAAAAATAAAAAGTGAAGAGGGGCCCACTGGGACTCAGTCGCCCAAAAGGTCTCATGAACCTGGAGCCGACCCTGGCTGTGACTACTGGAAAGGTGAAGGTGCTAACATTGAATTGAGAATTGGGGAGATGACTCTGACTACTGAAGAAATAAAGCAGTGCTGCTGTGACTACTAGGGAACCAATGGTGGCATGCTATGCTTACTGGGGAATTGGAGGTAGGGTTAGCACAATCTTTTTGTCTATAGTTGAAGGGGGAGAGAGGACATGGGTTTAGTTTTTAAATGTGTTGTAGCCAGTTCCTAACTTTTTGAGCTTGCTGTAATCAATTTTCTGACCTTTGGTGGCATTTTTTGTGCAATTGTTGTGTCCTTTCCATTGATACAAACACACTATTTTGCTTTCGTGTTTTGATATCAGTTGTAGCCTATGGCCTTAAGCATAATACATAGAGAGTAATGAGGAATAAAATGCAAACATTTCATGGATCCGGTGACAAGTGATAATGAAGAAACTATGTACATGTGATGGATAACAGGATCTGCTTGCTACATTTTTCCTAATGCTTGGGACTCAATAACATTGGCTGAGTTTTTAACTCCTAATTGCTGAAGATTCTGCTCATACTTATCAGATTGCTACCTCATCACCCACACTCGGTAATGCATCTTTGTTAAGGGTACTGTCACACATTGGCACTTTGATCGCTACGACGGTACGATCCGTGACGTTCCAGCGATATCCATACGATATCGCTGTGTCTGACACGCAGCAGCGATCAGGGATCCTGCTGAAAATCGTACGTCGTAGCAGATCGTTTGGAACTTTCTTTCGTCGCTGGATCTCCCGCTGTCATCGCTGGATCGTTGTGTGTGACACCGATCCAGCGATGCGTTCGCTTGTAACCAGGGTAAACATCGGGTTACTAAGCGCAGGGCCGCGCTTAGTAACCCGATGTTTACCCTGGTTACCAGCGTAAAAGTAAAAAAAAACAAACAGTACATACTCACATTCCGGTGTCTGTCCCCCGGCGTTCTGCTTCTCTGCACTGTGAGCGCCGGCCGACCGGAAAGCGAGCACAGCGGTGACGTCACCGCTGTGCTTTCCGGCTGGCACAGACACAGTGGAGAGAAGCAGAACGCCGGGGGACAGACACCGGAATGTGAGTATGTACTGTTTTTTTTTTTTTTACGTTTACGCTGGTAACCACGGTAAACATCGGGTTACTAAGCGCAGCCCTGCGCTTAGTAACCCGATGTTTACCCTGGTTACCCGGGGACTTCGGCATCGTTGGTCGCTGGAGAGCTGACTGTGTGACAGCTCCCCAGCGACCACACAACCACTTACCAACGATCACGGCCAGGTCCTATCGCTGGTCGTGATCGTTGGTAAATCGTTTAGTGTGACAGTACCCTAACAGTTACACAAGAACACATATGGGAGGCTTCCTGCTGAGCCACAACCGAGCTATTGAATTGAATGCTATTGAATGTTGCAGCCTCAACAAGACCCTTTAAAGCCACAAGATGATTTTGGTTTAAACTCCCTCCTACCTCTACCCTCCCCCACCCGAATGTCATTGTGAACACGTTTGGTGTTTTATACTGGGCTGGCTCCAGGTTTTCATGGGCCTCGGGCGAAAAGTCTCAGTGGCCCCTTTAACACATAATTCATGATGCACAGATACTGCAGAGAAATATAGGTGTAGTACAATGCCAAATATTTCACTTACTTCTTACATTACATGAGTGATATCAATACCTCCGAAACTGGAGAGTATAGTCCTCCATACAGTATTATGGGCACCACATAGTGCTCCATACAGAATAATGAGCCCCATATATTGTTCCGTACAGAATAATGAGCCCCATATAGTGCTCCGTACAGAATAATGGGTCCCATATAGTGCTCCATACAGAATAATGAGCCCCATATATTGCTTCATACAGAATAATGAGCCCCATATATTGCTCAGTACAGAATAATGAGCCCCATATAGTGCTCCGTACAGAATAATGGGTCCCATATAGTGCTCCATACAGAATAATGGGCCCCATATAGTGCTCCATACAGAATAATTGGCCCCATATAGTGCTCCATACAGAATAAAAAGCCCAATATAGTGCTCCATACAGAATAAAAAGCCCCATATAGTGCTCCATAAAGAATAACAAGCCCCATATAGTGCTCCATACAGAATAATGAGCCCCATATAGTGCTCCATACAGTATTATGGGCACCACATAGTGCTCCATACGGAATCATGATCTCCATACAGAATAATGAGCCCCATATATTGCTTCATACAGAATAATGAGCCCCATTTAGTGCTCAATACAGAATAATTGGCCTCATATAATGCTTCATACAGAATAATGAGCCCCATATAGTGCTCCATTCAGAATAATGGGCACCAAATAGTGCTCCATACAGAATAATCAGCCCCATATACTGCTCCATACAGAATAATGGGCCCCATATAGTGTTCCATACAGAATAATGAGCCCCATATATTGCTCCATACAGTATTATGGGCATCACATAGTGCTCCATACAGAATAATGAGTTCCATATATTGCTTCATATGGAATAATGAGCCCATGTAGTGCTCCATACAGAATAATGAACTCCATATATTGCTCTATACAGTATTATAGGCACCACATAGTTCTCCATTCAGAGTAATGAGCCCCATATATTGCTCCATACAGAATAATTGGCCCCATGTAGTGCTCCATACAGAATAAAAAGCCCCATATAGTGCTCCATACAGAATAATGGGCACCAAATAGTGCTCCATACAGAATAATGGTCCCCATATAGTACTCCATTCAGAATAATGAGCACCAAATAATGCTCCATACAGAATAATGGGCCCCATATAGTGCTCCATTCAGAATAATGTACACCAAATAGTGCTCCATACAGTATTATGGGCACCACATAGTGCTCCATACAGAATAATGGGCCCCATATAGTGCTCCATACTGAATAATGGGCCCCATATAGTGCTCTATACAGAATAATGGGCTCCATGTTGTGCTCCATTCAGAATAATGGGCCCTATATAGTGCTCTATACAGAATAATGGGCCCCATATAGTGCTCCATTCAGAATAATGGGCACCAAATAGTGCTCCATACAGAATAATGGGCCCCATATAGTGCTCCATTAAGAATAATTGGCACCAAATAGTGCTCCATACAGAATAATGAGCCCCATGTAGTGCTCCATACAGTATTATGGGCACCACATAGTGCTCCATACAGAATAATGATCTTCATACAGAATAATGAGCCCCATGTATTGCTTCATACAGAATAATGGGCCCCATATAGTGCTCAATACAGAATAATGGGCCCCATATAGTGCTCCATACAGAATAATGGGCCCCATATAGTGCTCCATACAGAATAATTGGCCCCGTATAGTGCTTCATGCAGAATAATGGGCCCCATATAGTGCTCCATTCAGAATAAGGGGCACCAAATAGTGCTCCATACAGAATAATCAGCCCCATATAGTGTTCCATACAGAATAATGAGCCCCATATAGTGCTCCATACAGTATTATGGGCACCACATAGTGCTCCATACAGAATAATGATCTTCATACAGAATAATGAGCCCCATGTATTGCTTCATACAGAATAATGGGCCCCATATAGTGCTCAATACAGAATAATGAGCCCCATATATTGCTCCATACAGTTTTATGGGCACCACATAGTGCTCCATACAGAATAATGGGCCCCATATAGTGCTCCATACAGAATAATGGCCCCACATAGTGTTCCATACAGAATAATGGGCCCCATATAGTGCTCCATACAGAATAATGAGCCCCATATATTGCTCCATACAGTTTTATGGGCACCACATAGTGCTCCATACAGAATAATGGGCCCCATATAGTGCTCCATACAGAATAATGGGCCCCACATGGTGCTCCATACAGAATAATGGGCCCCATATAGTGTTCCATACAGAATAATGGGCCCCATATAGTGCTCCATACAGAATAATTGGACCCGTATAGTGCTTCATACAGAATAATGGACCCCATATAGTGCTCCATTCAGAATAATGGGCACCAAATAGTGTTCCATACAGAATAATCAGCCCCATATAGTGCTCATACAGAATAATGGGCCCCATATAGTGTTCCATACAGAATAATGAGCCCCATATATTGCTCCATACAGATTAATGAGCCCCATATAGTGCTACATACAGAATAATGAGCCCCATATATTGCTCCATACAGTATTGTGGGCACCACATAGTGCTCCATACAGAATGAGTTCCATATATTGCTTCATACAGAATAATGAGCCCCAATATGATGGTCCATACAGAATAATGAGCCCAATATAGTGCTCCATACAGAATAATGAGTCCCATATATTGCTTCATACAGTATTATGGGCACCACATAGTGCTGCATAAAGAATAATGAGCCCCATATATTGCTTCATATGGAATAATGAGCCCCATATAGTGCTCCATACAGAATAATGAGCCCCATATATTGCTCCATACAGTATTATAGGCACCACATATTGCTCCATACAGAATAATGAGCCCCATATATTGCTTCTTACAGAATAATGAGCCCCATATAGTGCTCCATACAGAATAATGAGCCCCATATATTGCTTCATACAGAATAATGGGCCCCATATAGTGCTCAATACAGAATAATGGGCCCCATATAGTGCTCCATACAGAATAATGGCCCCACATAGTGCTCCATACAGAATAATGGGCCCCATATAGTGCTCCATACAGAATAATGAGCCCCATATATTGCTCCATACAGTTTTATGGGCACCACATAGTGCTGCATACAGAATAATGGGCCCCATATAGTGCTCCATACAGAATAATGGGCCCCACATAGTGCTCCATACAGAATAATGAGCCCCATATATTGCTCTATACAGTATTATAGGCACCACATAGTGCTCCATTCAGAATAATGAGCCCCCATATAGTGCTCCATACAGAATAATGAGCCCCATATATTGCTCCATTCAGAATAATGAGCCCCATATATTGCTCCATACAGTATTATGAGTATGGGCACCACATAGTGTTCCATACATAATAATGAGCCCCATATATTGCTTCATATGGAATAATGAGCCCCATATATTGCTTCAAACAGAATAATGAGCCCCATATATTGCTTCATACAGAACATTGGGCCCCATACTGTGTCGGCCATCTGTGAGATAAACGTAAGGAAGCAAAATCGTGACTGAAAAGTGGTGTCAAATTTATTTTGCCTTTTCTCCATTTTCGGAGACATGTCGTGTACTTCATGTTTTACTGCAACATGTGACAGAAATCGACTTTATTTCCCATATATTTTGCACTTCATGGTTGTGCACCTCTGTGGATCATAATTATGTTATATTAATGAAGAATAATGATTATAGTACTATTTATTCAGTTACTGGGCGCTTTAGGGGGAGTATGTAAAATCTAGTGATACACAGAAAGACAGATGGTGAGGAGAAGTAAAGCAGTGGCCCACAGCTGACTGGTGGCATTTTGTTCCTGCCCTCATCAGCCTGGGATACCATGGAGCCAGTGTGACCATCAGGGAGCAGAGCAGAGAACAGATGTGTGTGTGTCACTGGCTGTAATTGCTTCTCTGACTGACTTTTGGGAAAAGTCTGAGGTAAAAGTCATTTCTCTTTGGGTCTAAGGGTGTGTTTCCACGTTCCGTAAAGGCAGCGCTTTGGATGCAGCAGATACCTGCTCCGTCCAAAGCGCTGCTTCTTTTGTACGCGCGGTGATTCCGCATGTGTTCATTGAACCGTGCGGAATCACCGCATCCTATACATAGACTGTGATATTTATCTTGTGGAGACTGTGCATCTCCGCAAGATAAATAGACATGCTGCGGTCTATAAAGACGCACCGCATGTGCGTATATGCAGGTTTGCCACCTGTGTCTTTGAACACATCGTGGAAATGGGATTTCATAAAATCCCATCCACTATGCTGTAACATCTGGACGCTGCGGCTGTATACAGCGTCCAATCCGCAGAAAATACTCCACGTGGAAACATACCCTAAGGGACATTGGTGGCGAATAATATAAATATAATACAGGATTATACAGGATTGTGCAGAAATGGAATAACCTGTGATATGTAAACTCCCCCACACTGCTGGCTCATTTTAACAACTTTCCCTGAGGTAAAAATTAGGACAAGGATGAATGGACGGATAGATTAGAGATTTGAGTCAGGCAGATAGATATGACTGGGTAATAGGTAGATAGATAACAGATAGATAGATGATAGATAGATAAATAACATATAGATAGACAATAGATAGATAACAGATAGATAATAGATAGATAACAGAATAGATAGATAATTGATAAATAGATAGATGATAGATAGATAATGGATCGACAGATGATAGATAGATAGATAGATAGCTAGATAGATAGATAGATAGATAGATAGATAGATAGATAGATAGATAGATGATAATAGATAGATAGATAATAGATGATAAAAAATAGATAATGGATAGATGATAGATAATAGATAGATCGATGATAGATAGATAATAGATAAATGATAGATAATGGATAGATGCTAGATAGATAACAGATAGATAATAGATCGATAATAGATAGATTGATAACAGATAATAGATAGATAATTGATTGATAAATAGATAGATGATAGATAATGGCTAGACAAATAATAGATAGATAATAGATAGATGATAGAAAATATATAGATAATGGATAGATGATAGATAGATAGATAATAGATAGATCGATGATAGATGATAGATAAATGATAGATAATAGATAGATAGATAATGGATAGATGATAGATAGATAATAGATAGATCGATGATAGATGATAGATAAATGATAGATAATAGATAGATAATGGATAGATGCTAGATAGATAATAGATAGATCGATGATAGATGATAGATAAATGATAGATAATAGATAGATAGACAATGGATAGATGCTAGATAGATAGATGATAGATGATAGATAGCTAATAGATTGATAGATAATAGATGATAGAAAATAGATAGATAGATAGATGATAGACAGATAGGTAAATGATAGATGATAGCTAGATAGATAGACAGACAAGAGGTAGATTGACAGATATGAGATACTGTCGGTAGACTGAAGATGAGCAAACTGATTCGCAAGACTCTGGTCCAGCAGCCAAGTCGGTAGTCCATGGCCACTTGACAGGAGCCCTGTGAACTTCCTTCTACTAGCTGGAATGACTGGTGCGTCTTCTGATTTATAGGCCGATGTTGTCATTGTCATGATTGACAAAACGCATGCATGATGTCAGAAGGGGCCTACTAGTCCGAAGAAGTATCGTAGATGCCAGAAGGTAGAAGAAGGTCCACATTGCTTCCATTCAGGTTGCCAGTTCCTAGGGCAAGGCCAATATTTAGCATTTCCCCAGTTCATAGACCGTTAGCATTATAAATCCCTTCCAACAATCCGGCCCCTTATCCTGCTGTATTTTTTTCCATTTTCAAAATGCTATTTTTTTTTATTTATTTTTTTTTAAATGTTCTTTTTATTTACCATATTTATTTGTCACTTTTTTTTTTTTTACTTATCCAAGCTCTAGCCTTATTCCTAGTTAGGTTAGAAAAGTCAGAGACTAAGATGACAATGCTCACTTCATCATACTGAGAGCGTCATCATCTTGGTCGCTGCCTGCCTATGCAGAGTGCAGCAGCCAATGACAAACTAATCTTACCTTCTGCGCTATGCACAGGAACTGGTGGCAGTGGGGGATTAATTTAGACTTTGCACCCCCTATTGAGGCAAATGCTCCTGTAGCCACCCCCTTAATGCTAAGAATAAAGAAAGGAAGGCACAGTCTGTACAGTACAGACCAAAAGTTTGGACACACCTTCTCATTTAAAGATTTTTCTGTATTTTCATGACTATGAAAATTGTACATTGACACTGAAGGCATCAAAACTATGAATTAACACATGTGGAATTATATACTTAACAAAAAGTGTGAAACAACTGAAATTATGTCTTATATTCTAGGTTCTTCAGAGTAGCCACCTTTTGCTTTGATGACTGCTTTGCACACTCTTGGCATTCTCTTGATGAGCTTCAAGAGGTAGTCACCGGGAATGGTCTTCCAACAATCTTGAAGGAGTTCCCAGAGATGCTTAGCACTTGTTGGCCCTTTTGCCTTCTCTCTGCGGTCCAGCTCACCCCAAACCATCTCGATTGGGTTCAGGTCTGGTGACTGTGGAGGCCAGGTCATCTGGCGTAGCACCAGGTTTGGATTAAGGGTAGCCAGGGCCCCGGGCTGTTCAGACACTGTGCCCCCCCCCCGGTCATGTGACGGGGGTCATGTGACGGGGGTCATGTTATACCCGAACCAGATTATTCCAGAAAAATGGCCGGGCCCTACTCTACTGTAACCTGTTAAATATTTGTTAAAATCTGCAATACAATTTAGGTATATTTTGACCAATAATATCACATACAAGGAACAAATACCACCGCGCCATCACCAGACCACAAATTACAACCACAGTGATCGAATAATATCACATACAAGGAACAAATACCACTGCACCATGTCAAGACCACATATTACCACCAGTTGGTGACCAAATAGCACATTCAAGGGACAAATACCACAACACCATTTCCAGACCACATATTACCACCACATAGTGACTGAATACTACAATACTGATCAGTAATTAAAAAAAAAAAAAACAAGACACAATACTATCACCATAAGTGCCAGTATTCACAGGAGATCTGTACTTAGTATGCAGTGTCTGTGTAGAGGTAATACAGAGATCACTGGTGGTATTATACACAGGAGCTCTGTATATAATGTATAGGTAATACAGTGATCACTGGTGAGGTGACATTGTACACAGGACCTCTGTATATAGTATACAGTGTATAGTGTCAGTGTATAGGTAACACTGACTCACCAGTGACGTCTCTAGGTGAAGTCCTCCATCTTTCATCCAGCACAGACCGCCATCATTTCTTCCAGCCAGGACTCGTTTCTGCAGGAAATAACACAGTTATCTCGAGCTCTGCTTGCAGAACACATTACTTAATTTTTCACTCTGCACAGTAACAGGACCGCCCCCCCCCCCCATTTAAAACAGTATACTCAAAAAATAAAATAAATACATCACTGCAGTAATAATATCCCTTAATTAGCCCCTATGGTAATAATATTCCCACACCCTGGCCCCGTTTGTCTCATTCCTGGCTCCAGCCATATGTTCTCCCATCCTGCACTCATGAGTATCCATTCTACCCCATGTGATCTCCCCATCCTGCCCCATCTGTCTCCATCGTATCCATCCTGCCCCATGATCCAATCCTGCCCCATCTCTTTCATTCTGCCCCGTGTCTCCAACCATGCCCCGTGTCTACATTCTGCCCATGCCTCCAGTCCTGCCCCAGTGTGTCCAGCAATCTGCCCCAGTGTGTCCAGCATATTACCCCCAGTGTGTCCAGCATATTACCCCCAGTGTGTCCAGCAATCTGCCCCAGTATGTCCAGCATATTGCCCCAGTATGTCCAGCAATCTGCCCCAGTGTGTCCAGCATTGCCCCCAGACAGTGTCTCCAGCAATCTGCCCCAGTGTCTGACTCCAGCATATTGCCCCCAGTGTGTCCAGCATTGCCCCCAGTGTGTCCAGCAATCTGCCCCAGTGTCCAGCAATCTGCGCCAGTGTGTCCAGCATATTACCACCATTGTGTCCAGCAATCTGCCCCAGTATGTCCAGCATTGCCCCAGTGTGTCCAGCATATTACCACCAGTGTGTCCAGCAATCTGCCCCAGTATGTCCAATTGTCCAGCATTGCCCACAGTGTGTCCAGCATTGCCCACAGTGTGTCCAGCATTGCCCCAGTGTCTCCAGCATTGCCCCAGTGTCTCCAGCATTGCCCCCAGACAGTGTGTTCAACAATCTGCCCCAGTATGTCCAGCATATTGCCCCAGAGTATTCAGCATTGCCCCCAGTGTGTCCAGCAATCTGCCCCAGTGTCTCCAGCATATTACCCCCAGTGTGTCCAGCAATCTGCCCCAGTATGTCCAGCATTGCCGTCAGTCTGTCCGGCAATCTGCCCCAGTGTCTCCAGCATTGCTCCAGTGTCTCCAGCATTGCCCCAGTGTCTCCAGCATTGCCCCCGTGTCTCCAGCATTGCCCCCAGTGTGTCCTCCAGCATTGCCCCCAGTGTGTCCTCCAGCATTGCCCCCAGTGTGTACTCCAGCATTGCCCCCCAGTGTGTCCAGCAATCTGCCCCAGTGTCTCCAGCATTGCCCCAGTGTCTCCAGCAATCTGCCCCAGTGTGTCCTCCAGCATTGCCCCAGTGTGTCCTCCAGCATTGCCCCAGTGTGTCCTCCAGTATTGCCCCAGTGTGTCCAGCAATCTGCCCCAGTGTCTCCAGCAATCTGCCCCAGTGTCTCCAGCAATCTGCCCCAGTGTGTCCTCCAGCATTGCCCCAGTGTGTCCTCCAGCATTGCCCCAGTGTGTCCAGCAATCTGCCCCAGTGTCTCCAGCAATCTGCCCCAGTGTCTCCAGCATTGCCCCAGTGTCTCCAGCAATCTGCCCCAGTGTGTCCTCCAGCATTGCCCCAGTGTCTCCAGAAATCTGCCCCAGTGTGTCCTCCAGCATTGCCCCAGTGTGTCCAGCAATCTGCCCCAGTGTCTCCAGCAGTGTCTCCAGCAATCTGCCCCAGTGTCTCCAGCAATCTGCCCCAGTGTCTCCAGCATTGCCCTCAGTGTGTCCAGCATTGCCCCCAGTGTCTCCAGCAATCTGCCCCAGTGTCTCCAGCAATCTGCCCCAGTGTCTCCAGCATTGCCCCCAGTGTGTCCACCGTTAGCTTATCAAAAAAAAACAAAAAACAAACATCTCACCTGACCAGCGATCCAGGCGGCGAGCTCCCTCCAGCAGCGCACACTCGCCGGCGACTGACAATGACGTCAGACGCCGGCGACATGTGCGCTGCGGGCGGCCGACTTCAGCTGCCAGCCTCCAATTGGCTGGCGGCTGTTGTTAACTATTGACGTGCAGGCGCACGCCCGCACGTCAATAGGAACCCGCCGCAGCGCCGGGAGGGGCCCGGTGAGCAGATGAGAAGGGGCCCGGTGCGGGCCCCCTCTCTCTGCCCACCGGGTCCAGGCGCACATAAATGCCGGCGCCGGCGGGCATTCACAGTACTCGGGCGGATTATCAGAGGGTCAATCTGTGCGGTAGCCCAGGGCCCCCCCAACACCACTGGACCCTGGGCTACCGCCCATATTGACCCTCTGATAATCCGCCCCTGCGTAGCACCCCATCACTCTCCTTCTTAGTCAAATAGCCCTTACACAACCTGGAGGTGTCTTTGGGGTCATTGTCCTGTTAAAAAATAAATGATGGTCCAACTAAACGCAAACTGGATGGAATAGCATGCCGCTGCAAGATGCTGTGGTAGCCATGCTGGTTCAGTATGCCTTAAATTTTAAATAAATCCCCAACAGTGTCACCAGCAAAGCACCCCCACACCATCACACCTCCTCCTCCATGCTTCACGGTGGGAACCAGGCATGTAGAGTCTATCTGTTCACCTTTTCTGCGTCGCACAAAGACATGGTGGTTGGAACCAAAGATCTCAAATTATGACTCATCAGACCAAAGCACAGATTTCCACTGGTCTAATGTCCATTCCTTGTGTTCTTTAGCCCAAACAAGTCTCTTATGCTTGTTGCCTGTCCTTAGCAGTGGTTTCCTAGCAGATATTTTACCATGAAGGCCTGCTGCACAAAGTCTCCTCTTAACAGTTGTTGTAGAGATGAGTCTGCTGCTAGAACTCTGTGTGGCATTGACCTGGTCTCTAATCTGAGCTGCTGTTAACCTGCGATTTCTGAGGCTGGTGACTCCGATAAACTTATCCTCAGAAGCAGAGGTGACTCTTGGTCTTCATTTCCTGGGGCGGTCCTCAGGTGAGCCAGTTTCTTTGTAGCACTTGATGGTTTTTGCCACTGCACTTGGGGACACTTTCAAAGTTTTCCCAAGTTTTCGGACTGACCTTAATTTCTTAAAGTAATGATGGCTACTCGTTTTTCTTTACTTAGCTGCTTTTTTCTTGCCATAATACAAATTCTAACAGTCTATTCAGTTGGACTATCAGCTGTGTATCCACCAGACTTCTGCACAACACAACTGATGGTCCCAACCCCATTTATAAGGCAAGAAATCCCAGTTATTAAACCTGACAGGGCACACCTGTAAGTGAAAACCATTCCCGGTGACTACCTCTTGAAGCTGATCAAGAGAATGTCAAGAGTGTGCAAAGCAGCCATAAAAGCATAAGGTGAAGAACCTAGAATATAAGACACAATTTCAGTTGTTTCACACTTTTTTGTTAAGTATATAATTCCACATGTGTTAATTCATAGTTTTCATGCCTTCAGTGTCAATGTACAATTTTCATAGTTATGAAAATACAGAAAAATCTTTAAATGAGAAGGTGTGTCCAAACTTTTGGTCTGTACTGTAGGTCAAGGTTTTTGTTGAGTAGTAGTAATCTTCTACAGCTTGTACCATCTACAGCTTGGCTCATTATTGTACATCAATTATTTTCTGCTCTGGACGTCTCCCCGATAATTCAGCACTACAGAATATATTGGTATATGCAAATAGCAGCCGGTTACAGTAAGTAATCAGTTATTAGCCAGTTTTATGTACAGAAGTCATGTAATTCTCTCAAGGAATAAGCTTCCTCTGTTACTCCGCAGAAATAATGAACGTTATAACTCACTAATTACATATCTGGAAAGAATGCTTACGCACTGTGAAATTAATATATTGCACAAAGAAAAAAAATCAAACGCTAGTTTAGGCCGTCTCATCTTTTTCTGGGCAGTTTTTCTTCATTTGCAAGAAAATGTTGTCACCGTCATATGAAACATGGATGCGTTCTCTAACTGATAATAAGTCATTTTTATTTTTGACTGCTTATTGGATTTTGGAAAAGGTTAATTTGTTATCCAGTAAGCTCGGTGGAGGAAGATTACTGCAAATGTAATATTATCAAATCTCCTATTGGGGGTATGAAGGGAACACCACAAGGGTGTACTATAACTTGATCAAATTTGGCCTAGTAAGTTCATTTATTAAGGTGAAGTGATTACAGCCTGCAGAGTTAATTTTAATATGCTAATGCATCCCAGCAAGTTGGGAACTTAGACAGAATGATACAATTATGGGGAATTTATGTGTAGCGGGAGGCTCCGTAAGGTCATCTGTAGATTCTATTAACCCAGCATGTAGGGGGATCATCCTAAAAATTCCGTTTTCTTAGAAATGAGCTGTAGATGAAAGCTCCGCGCACTTGAATGACCTTTCAATAAGATTTAAAAAATTTAATTTTTCACACCCTGCTTTTGGTTTAATGGTAAGATGCAGTTTTCTTTGTTGGTTAAGTTGCAGGACTTGCAATACGTCATGAAGATCCAAGCATAAAATTGTACACATTGTGTATTTGGTGCGGATTTTACCAACAGATTTTATGTCTGTAAAATTGGCAGCATTTTTAAGTACCAGCAAAGTTGTTTAATTACTGTGTGATTTATATATTTTTTTTTTGTGAGGTGAATATAGAAAAAAGTGATTTTTTTTAAACAGTTTATTTTTTTATTTTTTTATGCTGTCTACGTTTTCATCCTTCGAGTTTTTACAGTCATGTACATACCTAAAATGTATAGGTGTCATGACTGTCAGATGCCACAGGGTCAAAAAGGCTACCTCCGACAGACTTGGCACAAGTCAGGTAGCAAAAACGAATTGACTGGAAGTGGAAGTCAGAGACCTAGGGGTTTAAATAGCAGGCAGAAAGGAGCAATATAGAACAGACATTTAACCCCATACTTCCCTGATCTCATGGTACCAGAAGTCCCAGAAATAAAACAGGGCTGATTCTGTCAAGTATCAGCCGCAAAAAAGGCGCAGCGCCACCACCTAGCAGCCAAAGCCGAAACCAGCAATTGGATTTTTTTGTGAGGTATGTGCAATTAAAATGTATTTTATAGTGATTAATGACATTTTTTGGGGGAAAGAGGGGCTCCTGGCTGACAATACATTTTACTACTGCTCAGTTTTTCACTGTAACTGGGGCAACTTGTAGGAGTTTCCAGTTCTTACCTGGGGCTTCTAAATCCCAGGAGCTATTCTACACATGTCAGATACCCAGCAATCATGTAATTAGTAGGACCAGTAAAGTAGGCATAAGCTCCTCATGCCCTTCAGTCTCAGGATCAGTAGAGGTCCCAGCGTTCAGACCCCTGATGTTTATACAGTAAAACAGTGGTGGGCAACTAATGTTTTGCGGGACAACTTAAGAGACTGTCACTGTTATGGAGTGCCAAACCAAAAGGTGAAATTAATTCTGCATAATATTAATTATTAGTATTTTGTATCAATATTAATTTTCTCACTTAATATTGGGTAGAATTAAGTATGTTGACCATCTGCTAGTGCCAGACATTATGATGTCCCCATAGACCTCCAAAACAGTATGATGCCCCTACAGCCCCCTCACACAACATGATGTTCCCATAGCCCAAAAGACAGTATGATGCCCCCACAGTATGATACTCACAGTATGATGGTCCCCAAATAGTTTGAACCACCACCCAGCTCCCTCACACAGTATGATGCCTCGCACAGTTGCCCAGACTGTATAATCCCCCACAGACCACCACACGCGGTATGATGCCCCACAGCCCCAACATAGTACGACGGTCCCACAGTTCCCCCAAACAATATTAAGCCTCTCCAGCTCTCTCACATGGTTTAATGACACCAGAGGACCCCAGACTGTATAACCCCCACAGGCTCCCACTCACAGTATGATGCCTCCACAACTCACGCACAGTAGGATACCCCAAAGCCTCAACACAATACGATACTCCCAAAGCTCCCCCATACAGTATGAAGCCTCCCTAGCCCTCTCACACTGTTTGATGCCGTCACAGACCCCCAAACTGAATAATCGGCACACACAATAGGATAGCCTCCGCTTATCACACTATCAAATAGCCCTTTAGCCTACACACATTATAATGTCTCCATAACCTGACACATAATATGGTGCACCTATAGTAGCTTTTTCCCATGAATATTGACTGACAATAAAGAAAAAAATAAAACTGCTAACCCTTCTCTGTTCCCCTCTATGCACGCTCAGGTCTGTGTTGTGTGAACTGAGGGTCCACGCAGCAGGTGGATCTAGTGATGTCCTTGCACCTACTGAGGACCCTCAGATTCACAGTCTGAATGGTGGAGCAGGGAGTCCTCAGCTCCCTATTCCACAATTGTATTGTACTGTATCTGCATCCTAAGGATCTATATCTTATACCTGTAACAGCCACTAAATCTTATTCCACAATTGTATTGTACTGTATCTGCATCCTAAGGATCTATATCTTATACCTATAACTGCCACTAAATCTTATTCCACAATTGTATTGTACTGTATCTGCATCCTAAGGATCTATATCTTATACCTATAACTGCCACTAAATCTTATTCCACAATTGTATTGTACTGTATCTGCATCCTAAGGATCTATATCTTATACCTATAACTGCCACTAAATCTTATTCCACAATTGTGTTGTACTGTATCTGCATCCTAAGGATCTATATCTTATACCTATAACTGCCACTAAATCTTACATAGTGCACATTGTAGAACAGATTATTTAATTTTATAATAGAAAAGCTTTTTTGTTGCAGCACTTAGTAGTCTCTTTAACATTTTAGGCCCAATTAGGTGAGCCAATATTGGAGAATCGTTGATTAGAACACTCGTTAACCAATCTGCCGATGCAAACATGCCAACAATCATTCACTGAACGAGCACAACGCTTCTTATAGGACTGTTACCATTAAGGAATTGTCCGCTTCTGGGGAACTATTTTTTTTTAACTTAAATTCATATATTTGGAATATAATAATAATTTTTGCAATTTGGTTTTATTTAAAAAAAATGTTGCACTGTTTGGCTTTCCTAGGCTCTTTGTTTCTCTGCACATTCAACTTTCATGTGGTCTGTGGTCATAAATCAGTAGATAGTTAGAATTGCTGTCATAGTGAGCTCCCTGACAGATTCTAATTTAACTCATTCTGCATCCAGCAATACCCAGTGCAACAGAGACGCCAAAAAAATTACAACAATGCAAATTATGTTATGAAACCCAATTACAAAAATGATTTTAGCTAAAAATACATGCATTTAAGTAAGAACAAAAACTTTAACGTTTTCTGCTAAGTTAGAATTTATCATAAATATTTAAGAAATCCAAAGTTTCGGTTTACACTGCTTGTATATTATTTAATATCCTTTTGATAACGAAACAGCAGAGCAAAGAACAGGAATTTTTGTCAGAGCAGCGTAACCGAAAAATGTAGGCCTGTATCTTCAAGGCTTGATATATAACCCCATCATACCTTTCCTTTAATATTTAGTTTAATAATTTAGTTATGAATATGATATTTTTTTGCCCAGAAGGGGGCAGAAGAGACTGATTAAATCAATGGCTGAAAAGCATTAAAAATTAATTTTGTGATTGCCCTTGATAATGTTTCTTCGGATACATGGAAAAGAACAACCTTATTGTAAAAGTTTCTAAGATAGGAGAGAGAATGTCTTAATGGTTGGCGGGATGTTCTAGGCAGCAGCGATCATCATTTTCTCTCCTTTTGTAAAGGTAGATATGAATTGTAATTTATTATTGCATTGTCTGCCTGAGGCATCTCATTTCTACAGAGTCAGGGTTTTTAGGCGGGTTTTATGTATAAAGTGCTATATCTGGGCGAAGAAGAGAAAACATCTTCCGTAAGGTAAACTCGGAGACTCAGGAAAACATTTGTTAAATTCATAAAGATCCATGAAATAGCTAAGAGTGACTTTGGAAGTATACTTAAAGGATGGCTGTGATTCCCACCAGTCCTGATTACGGGGATCCCAAAGAGGGGGAGCGGGCATGTGGGACCATCGCACCGTTCACTTCTATGGTAATGACGTGTGCATGGATTTGAAGGGGAAATGGAAATGTAGACGTGTACTGGATATCTTTCAGACTGTGTTTATATGTCTTCTGGGGAGTGTATTATGATTTTGTTTTTTCTTACTTTTTTCATTTTTTTATTTCAGCCAATTGGCCATAAGTTGCCCATGACTGTGTGTGAATGCCAGCAAGTGGTAAGTCTAATGCTTAAATCTATGTCTATGAATAACATTCTACAATACAAGTGATTCTCCATCCAACTTTTCCTTAAAGGGGGTCTGTCAGCGCAGAATGACTCCAAGTACAGATGCTCGTGCACCTTTGGCGCGACCAAACATTTAAGTGCACCTTCCCACCTACTTGGTTTCCATCTATCTCGGCCCATCTCCAGCACTATGTAGCCAGAGCTGTCAATCAAAGAAGAAAGGGGTGGGGAGAAGAGCGGAGATGGACAAAATACAAGGTGCAACAAGCGCCTGTATTTGGTCTAAAAACTCATTCTGTGCAGACAGTTTACCTTTAAAGGTAACCTGTCAAATAAAAAATGATGTTAACCTGCAGATATAGCATTAATCTGCTGGCTAATAGAGTTCTAAAGTTTAATCATCACTTCACTGTATATAAACGGCCACAGGGAGGAAATTAACTTTATTCCTCCCGACAGCCCCTGCCTTTCAGTCATAGAGGTGCGGCCGGCACGACTTCAGTCATCCTTCAGTACATAGTGAGCCGCCCACCTGGCACTGACTGACAGCAGAGTCTGTAGTGCATCAGTGCCATCCTTTCTCAGTTTCCATCTTGGATATTATGTATGGTTGACTCTGTGCATCATTGTTCTGCCATAATAATTATCAGTATTCTCCATACAATGTATGACCAATCATTTTAGAATAAAGGCAGTGTCAGAGGGTGCTCGCAGTCCCTTGGTAGCTCGCAGTGTCAGAGGGTGCTCGCAGTCCCTTGGTAGCTCGCAGTGTCAGAGGGTGCTCGCAGTCCCTTGGTAGGATAGAGCACTTGGGGTTTGTCCACGTTGGGCGTGAATTGAGTAAAAAAAAATCTGATACTGATTTTGCCAAGAATCTGTTGCATACTGATTTTTCACAAATTTTGCTGTGGATTCTTTAATGACGTAGATAAACCAATAGGCCACCTTAAGCACAATATACGTAGTAATATACAGTATAAGTGCGAGAGCACTCGCTGCATCCCGCGCACAAGACATACAGAACATGGATGATGGCCACAGCAATATCACATGGGATATTAACAACAGTGAATTCATAGACAGATAAGATATATAGGGATGATGTCTAATAATGTGGTCTATGGTCACAGTGCAGGGACCACAGAGTATTGCCATATAGTGCTAATTCACAAAGTGATGTCACAGATCAGGAACACAAAACACTGATGTCTGTAGTTAAATACTGTGAAGTCTTAGGCTACTTTCACACTAGCGTCGGGAACAACCCGTCGCTGTGCGTCGGGCCGACGTTCCCGACGCTAGCGTGGTCTCCGCCGCACAACGGGGGCAGCGGATGCATTTTTCCCACGCATCCGCTGCCCCATTGTGAGGTGCGGGGAAGTGCGGGGAGGTGGGGGCGGAGTTCCGGCCGCGCATGCGCGGTCGGAAAAGGCGGACCGTCGGGAGCAAAAAACGTTACATGTAACGTTTTTTTCTCCCGACGGTCCGCTACCACACGCCCAAGCATCGCAAAACGGACGCGACGTTGGGCAATGCGTCGCAAATGCGTCGCTAATGTTAGTCTATGACGAAAAAACGTATCCAGCAAGAACTTTTGCTGGATGCGTATTTTCGGCAAAACGACGCATTTGCGACGTATTGCAGTTAACGCTAGTGTGAAAGTAGCCTTAGGAAAAAGTTTTACACATAATGAAAAGAGATTTTAAAAAAAGTCATGTCACTACTAAAGCCCAAAGCTATAGAGATGTAACCGTCCAAAGATAATAATCAAAGCATCATAATCTAAGAATAATGTGTAGAGAAATAATAAACACCGGTATTTCATTATATGCCAGTGCCGGCTGGGCCCCTGTCAGGCTGTAGAGCCCGGATAAAACGACTCATCCTCTTCAAGGAAAATTAATGATGCACCTAAATACCCTTTTGCGCAGTCAGCAATATATTGCCTGTTCCCCCTTCTCCTCCGTGTTGTCCTATGTTAAATGGAATATCTTTTACACACAAATCTAAGTTGAGCAATGTCTGAATGTCTTTTTCTGATGATTTTTCTGATGACTCTTTTTAAGATTAAATGTTCTTAAGAATAAAAGTGGCAGGTAAATGTATAAGGCATCTGATGTTACTTTTTTTTTTTTGCTTGGCAGTAGCAGACTGTTGTTCCATTATAGATTAGTGTTTTGCAGCATGCCATCACTGCCTTGAGGGCCCAATCATCTTATCCAACCTCTAAAATTAGCTGAGCGCAATATGTCTGCAATCTTCTGCAATTAATACATCAGAGAATTAGCTCCTAACTCTTTACTGTATGGAAATGACTCCCATATTAAAGCCCAGTTCTAATATCCCCATTCTTCCCATAGTCAAGCAGAAGGACCTATTGCGGCTCTGGTCACACTGGGCAGTTTTTGAGCAGTTTTCCTAGTCAAAATCAGCCTGTATTGAAAAGTAAAGTATAATTATTTTTACTCTTATATCAGAGTAACTCATTAAGTCTATGTTCCCATGTGCAAAAAGGCGGCTTTTTTTCTTCTGTTTTTTTTTTTCTGCAAGTGTCAGTGCCAAAATATCCAATAGCAACCTGCTATGTTTATTGTTTTCTTCAATTTTTTGCAGCATTTTCCCCCTTTTTTATACATTTCTTTGGAGCAGACTTGAGCCTGCATTCTTTATACATTTTTTTAATGCATAAACCCTGAGATTCTGCATTTAGAAACAAAACGGTGTTGTTGTTTTTTCAGGTTCCCCATAAAAGCCCATAGTAAAAAAAAAAAAAAACACCAAAAAATTGCACAGTTCATCAGCATCCTTAAACACATCGTGGGTATGAGTTTTTATTAAATCACATCCATTTTGCTTGAACTGTTGGATGCGGCAGATTTGCTGCACAACAAAAGTAGCAGAACAAAACGCTGAGTTTGCAATTAGTAGGCGCATTGCCGAAATGTCATTCTATGGACGACTTTACGACAGTTAATTTATACAAAACCAGTGCCTTTTGGCAAGCACAAAACATCTCTAAAAAGTTACTAAAACATCACAAATGTACAACCCAATTTTGCCTATTTTCTTTATGACCTCATTCCGAGCCCTTTTTCTCCGCTTACAGGGCACAGCTATAACAGCATCATGCATATTAACTGCAGGGAAAGGGGTAGAAGCATAATAAAAAGGACATTGGAAATGTAATGCTGGAGGCTTATATTGCCATGTCTGTTAAGTGGAGACCATCAGGACCACCTTGGAGGACACATGGCGATTGATTGCCATTGTCTTGCAAGGCAGTGGTGTGCTAAGTGAGGACTTTGGCTGAACAGTGATTCTGTGAGTGTTTTGACAGCCATATCTGATATAATTCATAGCAGCCTCAGCAGCTGTCCTAATGCACCGTAACGTTTCCTGTGGCTCAGACCCAATCCATGCATGTGTAGGAGATGGGGAGGTTTGTTGGATATAACTCCATGTGTTCAACCAAAGCCATAGAGAGAAAAAAAATGATAAAAATACAGTAGCATTTGTGGTTGGATTTTGTCCCAAAGATAGAATTGTTCATAGTATATTTTACTCTAAGTCTCACCATAAAAGAGGTTTGCAAGTCAAGCTTTCAGTAGGGTAGTATGTCAGTACACAAAATAAATCCTAATGAGCTCCAAGGGGTCCTGTAAGGGCAGGTTTATGTCATGAGAGATAGCCCCTAGCGATGTATTATCGAAAGAAGGAAGAAGATACATTCAGTGCGGGTCTCTTTAGTTCTGCAGGATACCCATTGGGTTTAATCGATGATCAGTCATGCCTTGCAGGGATAATATGTAGATTCCACCTTCGATTATAGCAGATGGTGATGGCTCCCAGCAGCGTGGTCCCTCGCACCTGCAATGAGAAATGTATAGAGATAAGCCAAGTCACAAATTTAGTTTCAGGTTTGCCTGGCAAATTTGATTCGGTTCTAATATACGGTAATTCGTCCAAATCATAATTGCTATGAAAAGAAAAATGTAAAGACCATATGGCCTCATATGGCATACTGATTGTCTTCATATCCCCCACACACACACACTTAATTGTACGTTTGGTAGCTTATTCTACATACGGTAGTCGCTTTAAGAGATTGTCTGCTTTTCTCCAATGTTCTGCAATTTTCCATTATATGCGTCCCATTAACATTTTCTCAGCTTGGTTGACAGCAAATGAAAACATTCTTGCTTATTCCAGTGGATCGAAACCCATACAGATCTAATACTTCTCACAGCTGACAGTTTAGACTCCTTCATTCTAGATGGTCCACTGTGAGCTAGAAACATCAGCACCAATCTGTAATAATTATAGGGGATAACTCAGGAGACTCTTTGCGTGGAACAAGACAACTACAGGACCCAGTTTTATAAGTGGTAAAGTCTATATTATCACACGGTGATTCAAACAGGTGCAGAGAGAAACTCAAGTCCACAACACTTGGTGTAAATATTAAACGCAGCTTAGCAGTCTATAGGAAACTTCAGAGGAAAATGCAATCAAGCAGAAAGTCTATGAAGCACAGTTATTCTTGAGGATACTTGACACGAATAAATCCTTGTCTTAGTCCAAACACAGATAGATAAGCTTATAAGGCAGTTCAAATCATATCTTAGCTCAACCAGGGAGGCCTGGTTAATAGTCTCAGGTTTTTGCAGAGCAGAAACAGCTTACATATCCAGCAAATGAGATGGAAGTAAACACGAGCAGCAGATGAAGGAGGATTACTGGAAACTGGTGTATGCAGCAGGAACTCAGAGCAGAGTAGCAGGATCACCACACAGGTTCACAGGAGCAGGTATATAGCCAGGGAGTAATCAGAGGTCAGGAGCTGGATGCAAGGCAGAATACACAAGCACAGACTGAAGGCTGGGGTGGAGTTTTATAGCAGGAAGACACAGTGCACATGAGACCAAAGACGCCATCTTGGAAAAGGGCAGTAATGCACAAAAGGTAAAAAATGTTCAGAGTCCTGACACAATCTTACTTCTGGACTGTTTTTCACAAGGTATCAGTGCAGATAAAATTTATCAGCCTAAGCTGTGAGAAGTTGAGAGGTTGTCCAACAAGAAATAAATTATTAGTTAAGCCAGCCCCCTTCTCCATCACAGCTGATGCAGAGACAGAGATCGTTGCAGGCTTAACTATAACATCGCAGTACACAGACTGGCTGGTGGCTCTCCTGAACAGAGCGTGATGGCTGCATAGAAATACATGCTATCATGCTCGGGTCAGGAGAGCCGTCAGCCAGTCCGAGCATTACAATATAATCGTTGTCCATGTCATACGACCGTCCAACTGCGCCCTTAAACTGATCCTAAAGCTGAAGTCAGACATCCGTGTGTTATGGTCTGCGTATAGACCACAACTTCTAGACCGACCGTGGGTCTCCAGACCCGAATTCAACAGACTTTTTTCCCTCCTTTTTTTTTATTAAAAATATTTGTATTTGTTTTCGTAATAGATTTAAAGTAACTTACAAGTGAAAAAATATAGTCAAATGCTTATTACAGGTTATAGAATATTGGAATATCAAAGAAATTGCACAACTTACAGGAGCTTTATGCTTAGCATTATTAATTACGGTAATTATTAATTAACTATGTTATATTAAATACATGTACAGTAGATATATGAAGAATGTTGGAATATATCACCCAGATGATGAAGTATATTAGGAGCACCTGTGATTGGGAACCCTGTAGAAGAATAATCAAACACAGTCCCCAAAAAACCTAAACGATGTTCTTTTGTCGTAGTCCTTTTCACGTCTTCATCCTCAAGATACTCAGTCGCCCTTAAGTCTTTTGTACTGTACCACTCAGTGTAGGGCAGACTATGTATCGGATCTCCTCCCTTGTCTAGTGGATTTCAACAAACTTTTTTCTCTTGTAAAAGAATTTTCTTGCGTCGTGTTCTTTATGTCTCACCGTATCAAGTTGGGCAACACCAAACAATAGTTTCCATTGTAAAATGAGAGCCGCCATTTCCGGCCGGAGTCTTTGGGCTTAAGCACTGTTGGAAGGGTCACCATAAAGCTGTGGGCACATTTTGGGCACATTGGCACTTCCTGCTCTACCATCCTCTGTTTTTAATCCTCTAAAGTATGTGCAGGGTTTTCAGCTCTATAAATATTACCATTTAGTGACAATAAGCATAACACTGAGAAATGGAAACAGAATACTGAAAAGTTGCATGCTTTTTTATTATAAATTGGGATTGGTGAGGTACAGTTTTGCAGACAAATGAAACAAAGAAGGTTTGAGCGAGGACACCCAGGTTGAGGTATTAGCATATTTTTTTATGACTTCATGGTGGATCAAAGGATTCAGTAAAATTAGGAATCCGCATTGTAATTACATGGCTTCCTCAGCTTTAACCATGTTTGCTCTCATTTCTGCATAGACCTAATTTGCATTGGACACAATTGATAATGTGTGTATTATTTATATACTATGTTTTTACTTGCATATAATCTGCAAGCCCTGGTTTCAATTAAACATGCATTTTCAAGGCAGTGGAATCATTTGGCGCTGCCGAGGCATTAAATTGCCTCATGCCATCGAAAACATATTGTGCACATTGCCTTCTGGGATGGATAGAAAATAGGCATGAAAGGCTTTGGCGGCAGAGGCAGAAGTAATCGATTAGCTTGTCAAGACTAAGTTGATTTAACTTTTTTTTCTTCTTTCTTAACAAGCTGGAAACCATGAAAAGATATTCCAAGCTGTCCCTTAAAGTGTGGAATTGATCTAACATTTACAGAAATACGAGTGGGAATAACTGCACAGAATGAGTCTGCCGTTGTGGGACACAAGCTGGTTTTTGTTATATGCTTTTTAATTTTTCCTTCCCCCTTTAAGTGCCAGGCATTAGCCGGTCTACCAGTCGGGAATGGCAGTTTACCCAAATGGAAGAAAAATATTGTCTATGTGATGTCATAGGTCAGGAGGCCGACAGACACCTGTTTTATTAGCCCTCAGAAAGTAATTCAAGTAGTTGACACCTTGAAGATTTATTCGTGTAATAGAAGCATGTACATTAGGGCTTGCGCTTTCCTGTATTCTAGTTTTCCTTTTTGTACGAATTAACTTATTCTGACTATCACCTGTGATGTAATACGAAGCGCTGCTCTCTTGTAAAACTGCAAATTCCGCCCTGGAAATGAAAAGCAGTAAAAAGGGAATTGATTTTTTTTCTTTCTCTTTTGATTCAACTTTTAATCCATTCTCTGATTATTCATAAGTAAGACCTGTTTACTGAGATGTTAACCCAATATATCTTGCCTTGTATTGAAGGAAGTTTTGTCTGCTGGTTACTAAAAGAAATATATCACTTGACATTAAATTGCTGGCAGTGACATTTGATGGTGGCACGGCTCATTGTTTATGGAAGCACAGGAAGCACCATGGCCCCTTCAGACAGCTGATGGAAAAGGGTGCCAAGAACTAGGCCGGAGTCACACTGCCATACAATACTTGGGCGCATTCATGTTTCCTTCAATTGCAACCAGTTGTCCTGTCCCTGCAGCTGAAAAACACCCCATAGCATGATGCTGCCACCACCATGTTTCACTGTTGGGATTGTATTGGGCAGGTGATGAGCAGTGCCTGGTTTTCTCCACACATACTGCTTAGAATTATCAACAAAAAGGTCTATCTGTCTCATCAGACCAAAGAATCTTATTTCTCATAGCCTGGGAGTCCTTCGTGTGTTTTTTTAGCAAACTCTATGCGGGCTTTCATATGTCTTGCACTGAGGAGAGGCTTCCGTTGGGCCACTCTGCCATAAAGGCCCGACTGGTGGAGTGCTGCAGTGATAGTTGACTTTGTGGAACTTTCTCCCATCTCCCTACTGGATCTGTGGAGCTCAGCAACAGTGATCTTGGTGTTCTTCTTTACCTCTCTAACCAAGGCTCTTCTCCCTCGGTTGCTCAGTTTGGCTGGACGGCCAAGTCTAGGAAGACTTCTGGTTGTGCCAAACTTCTTCCATTTAAGGATTATGGAGGCCACTGTGCTCTTAGGAACCTTGAGTACTGCAGAAATCCTGTTGTAACCTTGGCCAGATCTGTGCCTTGCCACAGTTCTGTCTCTGAGCTCCTTGGCCAGTTCCTTTGACCTCATGATTCTCATTTGGTCTGACAAGCACTGTGAGCTGTGAGGTCTTATACTGACAGGTGTGCGCCTTTCCAAATCAAGTCCTATCAGTTTAATTACACACAGCTGGACTCCAAGGAAGGAGTAGAACCATCTCAAGGAGGTTCACAAGGAAATGGACAACATGTGACTTAAATATGAGTGTCTGAGCAAAGGGTCTGAATACTTATGACCATGATATATTTCAGTTTTTCTTTTTTATTAAATTTGCAAAAATTTCTACATTTCTGTCTTTTTTAAATCAAGATGGGGTGCAGAGTGTACATTAATGAGAAAAAAATGAACTTATTTCAATTTACCAAATGGCTTCAATGAAACAAAGAGTGAAAAATGTAAAGGGGTCTGAATACTTTCCGTACCCACTGTATATAACCTTCACTGATGCAGCACAGTATCCGTGAATAAGCACCAACACAAAAAAACTGCAAACATTAAAGGGCATTACACTGAACATTGGGGTAGTCCTGTCTGTTTAGGATTTTATATGTCATAAAAGATCTGTGATGCATCTGCGTTGAAACATAGGCGGCGAATATGAGCAGACTGTAAAAACACTTCATTTTGCTAATGTTTGGTTTCAACCACAAAGCCCATGAAAATACATTAAAATAGCCATTTACGTACACTTTAATCAATAAGAGTTGCAATTTTCTGATGTTCTAGGCTAATTTATAATCTGCAGTAATTAAATATAATTACATTTGAGGAACTGTGAACATCGTGGTTTAGGCTAACATTCAGATTCTAGCAAAGCATGCCATATTCAGTCTCATTTACATTTCTTTTTATTTAGTTTTATAGCGTATCTGATGCAGCCTGCTTGGAGATTTATGCCCTATCTTGAGCTGACTTTAGATCTTTTGGTTTTATGCAGTTTTTTTCTGACTGATGGGGCAGATGATTTTAGTAGTATTGATAAAGTGATCATTACATCTATCATATCTCATCTATCTTACGTACAGGGCAGTCACTAGCCCAATGTGTATGGAGTGGGCTCAGGGTGTGTGCGGCATCCGAGAGGTTGGAAATGGGATGTCATGGTATTCAGGGATCTACAGAAAGCCATCTTGTCCACAATATTTGTATACGTGTGTACGTTTGAACTTGGTATCATCATGTGCGTAACTTTCCAATTGATTAAAAAATTATAATATTTATTCCATAAGTTGACCACTGAAATGAAAAAAAAGCACAATATGGCAGAATTGCTGTTTTTGGTCACTTTGTCTCCCTAACAAAATGGAATAAAAATAAATCAGAAAGTTGAATGGACCTCAGAATAAAACGAATGTAGATTTCAGCCAAAAATTAAGCCTTGATACAATTCTATACATCAGAAATAAAGAAGGCGAGAAGGAAAAATCAAAAAGGAAGAGGAGCCCAATGGTAGTTTGCCCACATAAACCTAGAGCCTACTCTGTTAATTCATATGCCTTATATCAAAATTACATTTATGTAATTTATCATGCAAGATCTGAATTAGTCTTCAAAAAGTCAATTTTTCTGAAGTTTGTAATGCTTAAAATGAATGAATTCTCCTAACATACAGTACCTATTAGCTTCACATTCAGTCTAATAGCTTAAAGAACTACTTTAATATTTTAGTGGAGCAGAAATAAGTTCAGAACTGTGGTGGGCACTTCTCCACTTTTTTATTGGTAGGACTTAAAGGAGTTACCAGGGCTTTAAAATTGATGGTATGTTCTTAGGGCAGGTGACCGTGTATTCTTTCATCCGAGAGAATCGGGCCGATTATCCTAATCAAACGCTGATCAGAGTGTGATCCGATTCTCTCATAAGAGGAAAAGACAATGAAAAAAAAGTCTCAGTTTTCTCTATTCTGTCAGTCCGTTTCAATCATACTGTACTCCGATGTCATACAAGTGCAGCCTTACGGTTTCCACGCACTCTGACTTGCATGGCCAAGTGCAATCCAAATATTGCATTGCGACAGCACATCTAATGATTTCCTATAGTGTCGCTTTGTGACCTGCGACTGTGACACCAATGCTTCCGATCGTGCTGGATGGTTGCAAGTCTCACGTGACTCACTTGCCATATACTTCAATGCAATTTGCCTGCGACTTCCCTGTTATTTGGCCTTTTTTTTATTTACAGCACAGCCACTGCTCTAAAATAGTTGCAAAGCAGAAGTTGCAAACAGGTTGCACGAATGTTTTTGTTGCAGGATTTTTCAGAGAATTGCTAAAATTTCAAAGTGCTTGTAAAACTAAGCAATTTTACATTCTACTTCTCATTAGAAATCTTCTCTATTATCTGTTGTGTATCCGTGGTGGCTCATCTCCTAAAAGATAAAAAAGTTTAGAAAACCTCAGGTGGGTGCGTGCATTTATGGGGTGATAGAAGGAGGTAGCTGTTGGCCAAACACATTTTTATATTTTCACTATCAGTTGTGACAACATATGTTCTTTGAAGAGCTAGGTTACTAGAACGTGACATCATGTAATCGGGGGTAAAGATGCAGGACATCTGGTAGAGAACATGCAAAAAATATATATGTCACAGAACGTCA
Source organism: Ranitomeya variabilis (assembly GCF_051348905.1). Classification (NCBI taxonomy): domain Eukaryota; kingdom Metazoa; phylum Chordata; class Amphibia; order Anura; family Dendrobatidae; genus Ranitomeya; species Ranitomeya variabilis. Next base: position 597,347,152 of record NC_135233.1, read on the forward strand.
ATACAGTATGCATCAATATATATCACCTTCAATAATCCTATGTGAAAATGTAACCAAGCCTAATTTTCACTTCCTCGGCCCTCACCAATTACTCCGTCAATCTCTGTATTGATTCATTATCTGAGCGCACTGTTTATTTCTCACATCTTCTGGACATGACATTTCTGCTCTTATTTTCACATGTTGAGCAGGATGGAGGTCAGCCAAAGGCTGAAAAATACCTATTTGTACAAGCTGCCACCCGATGAACAAGTGGCCATGTCTTCTGATGTGTGATTTAAATGTGTCTTCTCACTCATAAAATCACTCTGTTAATTAAACCTGATTTTTTTTTATGAGCGAAGTTCTGTTCTATTTGCTACCAATAACCATTGTGCAATGTCATAAAATTGTCTTATTAGTGAAAGAGAATGAGTTGGACCATGAAATGGTATGACGTGTAATACAGCATGGGTGATTAACCACTCTCTGACTTAAGGAGGTTGAGTCCTTCATATTCAGGAAAAGGATGGCTATTTTATTTTTGTCATTGTGCTGAAATTTAATATTTTATTCTTACTTCTATCCAACTTTTTGATCCTTGTAAAATGTATGCCTTTTTTTTTTACAGGTCTGTAACATTTCCCAGAGCTTTGTTGACATAAAACTAGATATTATATACTTATAATTGTCCTGTGGCCCTTTTTATTCCATAATATTTTGGAAAATTAATTATTTCATAGTCCCAAAAATAGGATTTAAAGTAGTTGTGCCACAAACGAATATATAACACTTATCCATATGATAGATGATAAATGTATGATCACTGTGGATCTAACCACTGGGACTCCCACCGATCATGAGAACAGGGACTGCCTACGTCCCCTGTATAATTGAAGCATTAGGTCAGTTTCACACTTCCTACATACACAGTCTAAGTATGCATTCACCTTGAAGTCCAGACTTGTCCATAAGTTTTCTGACCCGAACTCAACACAGTCTCATAAGCATACACTCCTCAACACTGAAATTGTAACACGAGGAAGGTAAAGTTATGGCATTATGGAAATCACAGAATGCATAGACATGTTAATGATATGCAAATCATTAAAAAATGGAAACAAAATTTTCAAAACATCTTGATTTATTTAATATCAAGTATGTGCACTACACACAGAAATCCTGGCACTTACAGCTTTGGTTGCTTTCAACTAGGTTATTAATGGTTATCTTAGGAATGTTCTGCCAAGCTGAATGCCCTTGGTCATGAAAATCATCAAGATCCGCTGCTGGCAGCTGCCTATGCAATTGACGACCAATCACGTCCCAGTTGTACTCAATGGGAAACAAGTCCGGAGACACTGCAGGCCATGGTAGCACGTTAAGGCCATGCAAGCTGTTCATAGTGGCATGAGAAACATGCAGACTAACGTGTGGAAAAACAACTCCTGGGACACTTTTGAAAAATGGCGCCACCATTGGTTCCACAAACAAATCAAAGTAAAGACGAGCTGTTAGTGTACGTGGAATGAAGTCTAAATGTGTCCAGTTACCATACATTATGCCAATCCACACCATAATCCTTGGAGTTGACTGGTGTGACGTTTCCTCGTAAAGGGCTCTTCATGGGTTCTCAAAGTGTCCCTGGAGACACTTTTTGCTACGATCATGTTGCTTATGCTACTATGGGCAGCCTGAGTGGCCTAAACGTTCTCCCATGATAATCTTATGGGATGGATGTCGTTCATTGGCTATTGTGTACGGAGCTGCCAGCAGAGGATCTTCATGATTTTCATTCCCCATTGATAGCAGGAAAGGCATCTAAGTACTCGTATTTCTGCGCTTGGTGTTGATACTCGTTACTGAAAAAATTGAAACGTTTTGAAAATGTTATTTCCATTTTTTCATCATTTGCCTGTCATTAACATGTCTATCCATCTTGTGATTTTCATAATTGCACAACTTTTCCTTCGTGTTGTTGCAATTCCAGTATTGAGGCTATTGAGCTAAGACCCATGGACGTCTTAGTCCATTCTCAGTCCTTTTTTTTTTTTTAAGTTGTATGTCTTTTTATTATCATATTTTTATACCTTTTCCTTATTGTAAGCATTGAACCTTTTGTTATTAAAGTATAAAATTTTAAGAAGTTGATCCTTGAATGTTCTAAAGAATCCATAGCCTAAAGGTGTGTGAGCCTTATGAGTGATAGACATATTTTTATTAGTATTATTATTAGTCCGGGACTCATCGCCCGTGTATTCGATGAGTGGTGGCAGCGCGTATGAGCGGATGTGTGGCCTGGGTCGGTGTGTGATTTATGCTCCCATTACAGCATAGGACAGAGGTTGAATGCTGGACTGAGAGTGGGGAGATAGATTAACCCTTGCAGGCACAACCCCAAGTCACGTGTGAGAGCAAGCACGTGACGAGTAAGTGACACCACAGAGTAGGGAAACGTGACCGAGGCCCAGTGCTATCACATCGGGAGGGCGGTAATGTCACGATGGAGGCCCAGTGCTATCACATCGGGAGGGCGGTAATGTCGTGATGGGGGCTGGCTTTGCAGCGCTGAGAATCTCACCCACCTGTCCATTCTCTTTCCCCATGTGCTGACTTCTCCCATCTGTGCTCTCTTGAGATCGCAGAGGATATGTGAGGTAAAATATTGTTTAAAAACAGTCAGTGAAATATTTTCCCTCCCCCAATGTCTCCTCTGTGATCCCCTGCTGTAATGTCAGTGTTGTCTTTTGTTTCTTCGTTCAGCAGAATGATTCACTGCGTGGAAGTCACATTATAAGTGCCGACATATGTGTAGATCAGCGATTTATGATATTTCAGTGGAAAATTCAGAATATTCTGTTTTAGAAGAAGTTCATATATGAGTTTTTAGAATTATAAACAGATTATTATGTTTTGTATCATTTCTCAAATACCTTACGTGATCGGAAAAATCTATCAGGAACACTCAAAATGGTCCGAGGGACAAAACCTTTGTAACACAGTGTTATCTATGGATTTAATATGGTGTCAGGTGGAGGTGTCATGGCGGCACAGTGGTCTCTGCCCGGCACTGGACGTAGGTACAAGATGGTGTTTATTTGGTCAGATACAGGAGGAATCGGCCATTTTACAAAAGATCAAATATAAATAACCTGGGACGACGCAGACGGTGGAGCGCAGAGATGGCGGCCGAGCGCTGCAGTCCCGTCTGTGGCCCCCACAGGGTGGGGCGGACGCTTGACGTAGCACTTAGTAGAAATCAGCCATTACTTAACATTCGGGTGTGAGAACACAACGCCCGTAACCCTAGGGACATAAATACAGAGAGCAGGGGGCCGGGACTGCCCCAAAACACACGACCCGATGGATAGACATGGCTTCCATCCCAGGGGCAGAGCAGCGGGGGCCATGGCAGTGTTGTGGGGGACAGAGCAGAGCAGCGGGGTCCACGGCAGTGTTGTGGGGGCCACAGCAGAGCAGCGGGGCCCGCGGGTGATGACATTTATCACATAACAGGAAATATAAAAATACATTAGTGAGCGGAGAGCAGCTCTGAGCCTCAGTCCAGCGCAATCACGTCCTCGTCCGGCTCCATGCGCTTCCTCTTGTTGCTCACGGCCTCCTCTTCAGACAGCTTCCTCTTCAGCGTCACGGCCTCCATGTTGATGTCGCTGCCGCTCGGACTATCCTCCTCCGAGTCCACGATTAACACGTCGTCTGCTTCTTGCGCTGCGGATGTTGATGGTTGTGCTCCGTCGTCGCTGCCATTGGTGATACTTTTCCCGCTATCCTTCGGGGGTTTCTGAGGGGCTTTTTCTGGAGCGTCGCCGACAACCTCAAACTCCACATCCTTCTCCAAATCTTCACTCTGTAGCACATTGATCAGCAGGGTGTAGTCCTGCAGAAAGTCGTCCGCCTGCAGCCGGGTGCCGTTCCGGATGCCGAAATCTGACAACTGTCGACTGTTGTTTGCTTCCGTCTCTCCCTCCTCTGAGGAGATGAGGATGGTGCCTTTCCCGTCTTCAATCTGCACGTCGGCGGCCACCATGCCGAACTTCTCCTTTATTATCTTGTCCTGCAGAGTCTGCACTGTCACTTTGTGAACATTTAACTTGACGGTGATCTCGGGGCGGCTGGCGCACACGTAGCAGTTGGCGTTGGGGGGGTCCAGCACGCACGGCACCAGCAGCTTCTTGCGGGGGTTCGGCTGCTTGTTCAGAAACACCGTTCTACACTGCTCCAGGTTCCCCGACAGGATCTTCAGCCCCTCCAGCACGATCAGCCCCGATATGACGGCGTTGGTTGTGGCGATCGCTGAAATGATGTTCCCGGCCATTGACTTTATATCAAACCGGCTCTTCATGGCCATACTGAAGATGTACATCCGGAGGTTAGCAGCGGAGGTGACGAAATCCATCGCTGGGGGGGTCGTCCTTGTCCCAGACGAGCTCAGCGCCGTCTCCCTTTTTCGATATCTGATCCCTTAAAGTCTCAACACTATGAGAAAACAGCTGAGCGTAGCCAGCGACGTCCAGAACCTGCTGGTCCTTCAGGCCGACCCCTGAGGACGTCGTCCTCTGATCTGCAGAATCTTTCTCGCTGCTCTGCAGGCCGGCCCAGTCCAGGGGCACCGGTGGCTTCCTTTTCCTCCACAACTTGTCCATAGTCAGAAGATAGCGAATATCATCTTTGAAAAGCTTGTTAAAGAGCTTGACGGGGTCGTAGCCGGTGGACTTGGCCCACTGCTTGGTGGAGACGCGTTTGATGTCCCCGTCCTCGTTGGAGGCGTTGGCCCTCTGTGCAGCCTCCGTGGGCTCCCAGGAAGCCTCCGGGTCGGCAGTGTCTGGGGAAACTTCCTGATCTGCATCCTCCTCCCCCGAATAACTGGTTGAGCAGGTACTTTGCCCACACGATGCAGTGGATGGGCTCGGAGGGAGTGTTGCGGATGGTGCAGCCGGGGAAGGTCTTCTGGGTGGGTGTGGGCTGACATTCGTAGCACTCTGTGACCCCCTTCTTGATGACGGTGACCTGGCCAAGGTACCCGGCTGTGCCGCTCTCTATCAGGGGGACGTCTGCCGCCAGACACATCCGGTTCACGTGGTTCCGTGCAGCTCTGTTATCCAGGGCGTTCATCACCAGCGTGAACTTCTTGAAAAACTCAACATCGTATTCGGCATTCATGATGCTGTCATGATAGGCGGTGATACCGGCCCCCGGGCAGAACTGCAGGACGCTCTCCTTGGCCATCTGCGCCTTTGATCTTCCCACATGTTTCTTCTGGAACAGAAATTGCCGGTTGAGGTTACTGACGTCAATCGTGTCCAGATCAATCACGTCCAGGTTGGTAAATCCGGTGAGTAGAAGGTTCTTCAGTAACTCGCAACCGATCCCTCCGGCCCCGACCACCAGCACCCGGTAGCCGGACACCGCCTCCGCCAGCTCCGTGCGTAGCGCCCCGGTCACCGCCATCCTCAGCCACCGCCGCCTGCCTCACAGCCCCATTCTCAGTCCTTGATTGCTGAACATGTCAAGCTGGACTTAGTGAAAATGTGAAACCAGTGCTCCACAAACTGGATGGCAAGTTCAGTTCTCATCTAAACCAGATTGTAGTACAAATCCAGATCATGCAGTAAAGAAATGTGAAGGAATATTAGGGTGGATTGCTCTTCAAACATAGAAACAGATTTGGACAGGCTGATCTTCTCATGAGACCTACGAGATGAATGGCAGCTCATCACCATAAGTTCCATTATTTTCCAGCAGATGTTTGGCTGTTGACTGTCAGAATAAGTGTGAATGCATATTACGCTCTGTTCACATCTTGTTATTTAGACACATCGGGAGTATTCCCCTATGTGGCCTCTGATGTAGGCCACTGTATGGTCAATGATTTTCATAGTAAAGAAAATCTGCTGCCCCCTTAGGCTAGGTTCACATTGCGTTAGGGCAATCCGTTTAGCGCTAGCGGATTGCGCTAACGCAATGTTTTTTTCGGGGCCGCGTTTAGGGGTCGCGTTAACGTCCCCGCTCTAGCAGATCCCCGATCTGCGAGAGCGGGGAACGGACCTCGGGCGCGCCGTGAACGCTGCAAGCAGCGTCCGCGGCGCGTCACAGAAGAACGGCACATCGCTAGCGCGAGCCGAAAAAGGCACGCGCTAGTGATGCGCTAAGGCGAAATTTACATTACTGTCAATGGGTGTGCTAATGGACCCGTTGCACGGCGTTAATTGCGACATTTTCGCCGTGCAACGCTGTCCGTTAGTATGCACACATTAACGCAATGTGAACCTAGCCTTATGAGGAACATATAACTGTAATCACTGTTAGCAGGAATAGCAATCTGTATTCTTCAGTAAAGATACAGTAGATAATATCGTATATATTATATACTGCATTTATGCCCAACTGTTTTAATTACTGTTATAGGTGCTTTTTATATAATGAACTGATGTATATATCAGTACAAGACCGATAGGTGATTGTGCTAAATTGATGGTCTTATTAATTGCTGCAGTTTTACAGACGATTTATTAAACATGGAAAGGAAAATACTAATTAATCCATGATAATAAGGACAAGTCCCCAGTGACGGTGGCATGAATAGTATTTACTGCTGACAGCATTGCCCTTGGGCTGCAAGTAGATGATTTTCTACTGCTGGAATTCGAAATGTTAGTGCCAACTTGCCGAGACGTATGAAATGTGATGTGCTCCAAATAAACGCTCAAAACTGTTGATTAATAAATGTTAGCGTTAAAGGGCCCTCGGTGGTTGATACCTTTTAATGGCTAACTGAAAAGATGGTTACAAATTGCAAGCTTTCGAAACTACTCAGGTCTCTTCATCAGTAGTCCTGCGTACTCTCGAAACCTTGCAATTTGTTACCAACTTTTCAGTTAGCTATGAAAAGGTATCAACCACGGAGGACTCTCAGTTCTAAATATTCACTATCCACTGGCTAACACGGTACCAAGAGATACAGTTATATGAAAAAGTTTGGGCACCCCTATTAATCTTAAGCTTAATGTTTTATCAAAATAGTTTTTTTTGCAACAGCTATTTCAGTTTCATATATCTAATAACTGTTGGACACAGTAATGTTTCTGTTAGGGCTAGCGGAACGCACCTAATGAATGTATATATTTTATTAGGATAGATGCGTTCGCAGCCCGGGGTCCACCGTGCAGGAGAACCTGCTGCTAGCAAATAGCAGAACTAAATGGCGGTGTTAGCTAACTCTGTTACTTCACAGAGCAGCCGTGAACTCAAAGCACTGCACCCTGTTAGACTCCACAGAGGCACAGGCTAACTGTCTAAACAAGAACAGTCAGTGGTCTTGCATGCACACGAAACTCCTCGCCGGAGGTGCCAGCATTCTAGGGGCTTATTTCGGCCAGGTCCCTGAACACACAAGCATACAAACTCCTCGCCGGAGGTGCCAGCATTCTAGGGGCTTATTTCAGCCGGGTCCCTGAACACATTTATACAAGACCACACTGGCGCAAAGTACATAAATAAAAGCAATACTAGCGCATGGCCGTGCGGCCATGCGGGCCTTAAATAGTTGCAGCACGTACAGGACCTTCCCAGAAGGACCAATGAGAGATTGCCACAGAGCGTGAGCACCTACAGGACCTTAGCTGCAGTGTCTGATCATGTGACCCTCGATCTCCACTGAGAGATCTTACTCTGGGCATGCTCAGAACGAGAAAAGCAGGACTTAGTCCCAGAAGCGTCTGCTCGCCACTGCCCAGCACTGACTTCCATGGCAGAAGCAGGAAAAGCAGCAGTAACTCTTCGCACAGAGTCAGACTGAGCGAGACGCTGGAACCGATGTCTCCGCTGAGCAGGCTCCAATGCGGCAGGAGAAGAATGGGAGACCACAGCGGAGATGGCCCGAGATTCCCCCTGTGCAGAGACGGGAACCCAACCCCTAACAGTTTCTGCCTTGAAATGAGGTTTATTGTACTAACAGAAAATGTGCAATCTGCATTCAAACAAAATTTGACAGTTGCATAAGTATTTGCTCCTCACCAGAAAAGTGACATTAATATTTAGTAGATCCTCCTTTTGCAAAAATAACAGCCTCTAGTCGCTTCCTGTAGCTTTTAATGAGTTCCTGGATCCTGGATGAAGGTATTTTTGACCATTCCTCTTTACAAAACAATTCCAGTTCAGTTAAGTTTGATGGTCGCCGAGCATGGACAGCCCTCTTCAAATGATCCCACAGATGTTCAATGATATTCAGGTCTGGGGACTGGGATGGCCATTCCAGAACAGTGTAATGGTTCCTCTGCATGAATGCCTGAGTAGATTTGGAGCGGTGTTTTGGATCATTGTCTTGCTGAAAGATCCATCCCCTGCGTAACTTCAACTTTGTCATTGATTCATGAACATTATTGTCAAGAATCTGCTGATACTGAGAGGAATTCATGCGTCCCTCAACTTTAACAAGATTCCCGGTGCCGGCATTGGCCACACAGCCCCAAAGCATGATGGAACCTCCACCAAATTTGACTGTGGGTAGCATTTGTTTTTTTTGGAATGCTGTGTTTTTTTGCCGCCATGCATAACGCCTTTTTGTATGACCAAACAACTCAATCTTGGTTTCATCAGTCCACAGGACCTTCTTCCAGAAAGAAATTGTCTTCTCCAAATGTGCTTTTGCACACCTCAGCCGACTCTGTTTGTGGCGTGCTTGCAGAAACGGCTTCTTTCGCATCACTCTCCCATACAGCTTCTCCTTGTGCAAAGTGCGTTGTATAGTTGACCGATGCACAGTGACACCATCTGCAGCAAGTTGATGCTGCAGCTCTCTGGAGGTGGTCTGAGGATTGTCCTTGACTGATCTCACCATTCTTCTCTGCCTTTCTGATGTTTTTCTTGGCCTGCCACTTCTGGCCTTAACAAGAGCTGTACTTGTGTTCTTCCATTTCCTTACTATGTTCCTCACAATGGAAATTCACAGGTTAAATCTCTGAGACAGCTTTTTGTATCCTTCCCCTGAACAACTATGTTGAATAATCTTTGTTTTCAGATCATTTGACAGTTGTTTTGAGGAGCCCATGATGCCACTCTTCAGAGGAGATTCAAACAAGAGAACAACTTGCAAGTGGCCACTTTAAGTAGCTTTTCTCATGTTTGCTTACACCTGGCTATGAAGTTCAAAGCTCAACGAGGTTACAAAACCTAAAAAAGTGCTTTAGTAAGTCAGTAAAAAGTAGGTAGGAGTATTTAAAACAACAAAAATGATAAGGGTGCCCATACTTATGCACCTGTCAAATTTTGTTTGAATGCAGATTGCACATTTTCTGTTAGTACAATAAACCTCATTTCAAGGCAGAAACATTACTGTGTCCAACAGTTATTAGATATATGAAACTGAAATAGCTGTTGCAAAAAAACCCAATTTTGATAAAACATTAAGCTTAAGATTAATAGGGGTGCCCAAACTTTTTCATATAACTGTATATCTTTCCAGAATTAAAGGGACTCTGTCACCTGAATTTGGAGGAAACAATTTTCAGCCATAGGGGTGGGGTTTTCGGGTGTTTGATTCACCCTTTCCTTACCCGCTGCTGCATGCAAGCTGCAATATTGGATTGAAGTTCATTCTCTGTCCTCCATAGTACACGCCTGCGTAAGGCAAGATTGCCTTGTGCAGGCATGTACTACGGAGGACAGAGAATGAACTTCAATCCAATATTGCAGCCAGCATGCAGCCAGCGGGTAAGGAAAGGGTGAATCAAACCCCGAAAACCCCGCCCCTATGGCTGAAAATTGTTCCCTCCAAATTCAGGTGACAGAGTCCCTTTAAAGGGGTATTTCAATATTATCAAGTTGGCATCTCCCACTTTGTTTTCTGATCAGTTAAGGGTCTAGCCTTTAGAAGCTAGTGTAGCACTAAGTCACCTTTGTTGCCGAGCATAGTGACACTTCCATAAATCTGGATGTGCAGAGAATTACGGCTTGCCCTATTCTCTTGAATGTGGCCGCTCTGCAGTTTTCTGCCCAGAAGATTACTGGGGCACTGGTGTTCAGGGTAGAAAAGTGAAGCAGCAGGTGAACAGTGGTAAATACTCACTCAATTTCTGTATTGACTAGGAGTCTAATAAACCAGTGGCATTCCACTACTGGTGGCAGGCCACATGACCTTTATGGGGACCGTGATCATGGGGGGGAGATTCTGCTGAAAATCCCATTCCCTGCCTGGCATCCACCCACATCTCCCACTATAAAAATGTGGAAATGTATGGAGTGGGCTCATGTGCTAAATGCTCTCCATACCCAACTGTTTTACAGAACACAACCCCAAGTAACTGATGACATTGGATCTGGTTCTTATTGTAGCAGTTTAACCCCTAGATGTCATGGCCAACAGCAGCCAGGGCATCTCAGTGGCTTGTTAGGGGCCCGAGTTCGGACATTTGCTATGAGGCCTCTAGATTTATATGTACATCCCTGAAAAAGATCGAGATGACACTGCCCTTCCCATTCTTGATGGCTTCAATATGGCTACCTGTCTCTACCCCACTTTGAAAAGTTATGCATTTTTGGCTGTTGAGTAGTGATGAGCGAGTGTGCTCATTACTCGAGTTTTCCATGCATGCTCGGGTGCTCTCCGAGTATCTTGGGCATGCTCGTAGATTATGCTTGTGTCCCCGCAGCTGCATGATTTGCGGCTGTTAGACAACCTGAACACATGCAGGGATTGCCTGTTTGTTAGGGAATCCCCACATTTATCCACATTTATTCATTCATGCAGCTGCGGGGGGACACAAACATAATCTACGAGCACACCCAAGATACTCGGAGACCACCCGAGCAAGCTCGGAAATCTCGAGTAATAAGCGCACTCGCTCATCACTACTGTTGAGAAGCCATTGGTGGAAGGAGAGCTCCGTGCCAGTCAGCATGTGATGTGTTCCTGGGTTAAGAGAAAGAAAACAGGACTTTCCATATTAAACACTATTTTTGGATCTAAGACCAGAGGGAAAGCCTCCCAGCCAAGCTCTAGTTAGTCCTATCTAAATACGATCTAAGTGGAATCACACTCTCACAGGTTTGTAGAAACGAAAGAGAGAGGAAAAAAAACCCCACAAATAATTTTTTTTCTATAATGAGTTGGCAGATAGCATAATTAGACATCTGCCTTTATTTCCCTTCATACTATCACTTCAGAGCTGCGCCAAAAAAATGAACTCATTTATATCAGGTTGGTAATGCTCCTTCTTTCTGCTCCAACAATTTATCACAAATGTTAATCCAGCAAGCGGTAAGTGGAAAATAGAGAAAGGAGATTTAAAATTAGCCAGGAAATTTTGCACAACTCTCATTAAAATTGTAATCATGCATAAAATGAGATAAATGAAAATGTATCTAAAAGTGCATGGAAAAGCCATTTTCCTGTATGATACAGGATTTAATAGACTGGATTTTAATTTAGTCAGTTTGCTACAAAAATCCCTTCAGGCTAAATAAAACAGTTTTCCCTCCCAGTTATTGTACAGACAGCTAATTTTCTGTTCCTCTCCTTCTAATATTTAATCTTATCTTTTGCCTGTGAGGGGTTTCAGTATACAGAGAATTTGTTTCTTTAACAACCCCCCATATTTGCATGATAAATGATGGTAGGTGGAAATACGATAAGGCAAAGCAGAACGCTTCTTTATTTTTGTTTAAATCCTGTCTTATTGCATCTTTTGTCTATGACAAACCCTTTAGTGATGCATTCCTCTTCACTTTGAAACACTGGAAAAATATAAAAATAAAAAATTACATACCAATCTCTTCATTAAACTAGCAGCATTTGGGGGAAAAAAAAAATCTGGTATTTACATAGAATATTCGTCTACGCCTGGAATCCTTTCATGCATCCACTTGCAAAGTGAAATTTAGGCAGCGGATTTATGAAGCTCTTGTCAACATGGGAAGTGCAGAAAATTATTAATTATGTTGTCGTCAAATCATGTCGAAAAAAGTACGAGGTATTAAGAATTTCTGTATTTCACTCAGACTGGAGCCACAATATTATGCTAAAATTGTAGAATATTAATGTATACTCTAGGGATTTCATCATGGCTTAGGCTATCAGAAAGACCACAAGTATCGCTTATGTGCGTCTCCTCCGTCAGGATTTAGGAAGAACGCTTCTCTCATTAAATTTAGGGAAATAGAAATAAAATTATAGTAATGTTTGCCTACATTTCACTTGTGCTAGGAGACTTATCTCATTAAAATTAAATCTATGGAAGCAGGCTTATGAGAGCCTCCACGTGGGAAAGGTTTGGCACCAGAAGTGAAGTTAGCAGAATGCCCACTCCAGTATGTAAGACCATCATATAAAGTGAATTTGTTATTTATCTCCGTCATCTCCATTTTATACATATTGTCCCTGGTTACCCAGTGGTACTAAATCTCTGAAGTTTCAACATTATGTGCTCCTTGATGTAAACCCTTCATAGTCTATCTAAATGCATAATGGTTAGTCGTTGCCCTCTTCTTCCTCTTGTCCTCCTCTATACACTGTGTTCCAAATTATTATGCAAATTGGATTTAAGTGTCATAAAGATTTAATTGTTTTTTTAAAAATAAACTCATGGATGGTATTGTGTCTCAGGGCTCAATGGATCACTGAAATCAATCTTAAACACATGTGATAGTTAGTTTTCCAGGTTATTCTAATGAAAGGAAGACTACTTAAAAATGATGTTCCACATTATTAAGCAGGCCACAGGTTTCAAGCAATATGGGAAATAAAAAAGGATCTCTTTACTGCTGAAAAGCGTTAAATAGTGCAATGCCTTGGAAAGGTATGAAAACATTAGATATTTCACGAAAACTTCAGAGTGATCATCATTCTGTGAAGAGATTTGTGGCTGAAACAGAGCACAGACAGAGCTCATGCAGATAAAGGCATAATGAGGAAGGTTTCTGCCAGACAAAGTCATTGGATTAAAATAGCAGCTGCCAAAATACCATTACAAAGCAGCAAACAGATATTTGAAGCTGCTGGTGCCTCTGGAGTCCCTCGAACCTCAAGGTGTAGGATCCTTCAAAGGCTTGCTGTTGTGCATAAACCTACTATTCGGCCGCCGCTAAACAGTGTTCACAAGCAGAAACGGTTGCAGTGGGCTCAGACATACATGAAGACTAATTTTCAAACAGTCTTGTTTACTGATGAGTGTCGAGCTACCCTGGATGGTCCAGATGGATGGAGCCAACAAGGCTGCGACGTCAGCAAGGAGGTGGAGGAGTCATGTTTTGGGCTGGAATCATGGGGAAACAGCTGGTAGGGCCCTTTAAGGTTCCTGAAGGTGTGAAACTGACCTCTGCAAAGTATATAGAGTTTCTGACTGACAACTTTCTTCCATGGTATAAAAAGCAGAAACATGCCTTCAGGAGCAAAATCATCTTCATGCATGACAATGCACCAGCTCATGCTGCAAAGAATACCTCTGAGTCATTGGCTGCTATGGGCATAAAAGGAGATAAACTCATGATGTGGCCATCATCTTCCCCTGTCCTCAACCCTATAGAGAACCTTTAGAGCATCATCAAGCAAAAGATCTATGAGGGTGGGAGGCAGTTCACATCAAAACAGCAGCTCTGGGAGGCTATTCTGACTTCATGCAAAGAAATACAAGCAGAAACTCTCCAAAAACTCACAAGTTCAATGGATGCAAGAATTGTGAAGGTGATATCAAAGAAGGGTTCCTATGTTAACATGTAACTTGGCCTGTTAGGATGTTTTGGAGTTAAATAGCTTTTTTGTTCAGTGAATGTGACCTCCTAATGCTGCAGATTCCACAATTGAGCATTTTCGCTTCTTTAAAACATCAAATGTTTAGAAATTGTACTGTGTCTAATAATTTGGAACAGTGCATTTGAGGTTTTATTCATTTTGGAGATTATACTGTTATCATTGGGAGGTTTCTTCAATAAAATTCGATGTATACTCTAACGGGTGATGACTTTTATTAGCCTGACTGTCATTTGCACCGACCATTTAGGAAAATCCGAGAAAAATGTAATTTGCATAATAATTTGGAACATGGTGTAGATATGAACAGCCTAGTACATGGTGTTAATTTTCACTGGGAGAATCTAGATTATTGAAAATTTTATGAATTAGGCAAACCCCAATTATGCTCTGGACCTTTTTTTTTAAATAAATGAACTGAACTAAGAAGTCAGAAGATTTGTAAAGATAAATCTTCTCTTTAAGGAAACCTATCACATTGGAAAAGCAGAGAAGGTTGTCATGTAATAAAACGAAAAAGCAAAAAAAGTAAACTAGCTCACCGGGTTTAGATAGACTTAATCCAAAGCACAGACCATGCTTCAGTGTAACATTGTAATGAAAATCCAAAAAAGCATCACGTTTCATGCCATGATTACTAGTCAGTTGAAACGTGTGAGCTCCATACCTCGTTTTATGATGTTACTCTGTTACAACATGTTTTTATTCAGTATTCAATAAAGAAGATTTTATGTTCTATCCTTGTGGCTGGACTAACGGTAAGTACACACAGGGCATTTGTGCTGCTTTTTTTTTCTGCAGCAAAACCTGATCTTCTTGGCAGGAAAGAAGCTGCGCCAAAAACACAGGTTTTGGTGCATTTTATTGTCTCGTTTTTGGTGCGTTTTTTTCATGTGTTTTTTTTTCTCTTTGTGCATGCCAATAAAGTTGAGTGCACACAGAAAAAAAACAACTTCCTGTAGGTAGATGGAATGAATACATAGAATGAATTGATATAATAGATAGATAGATTACCTGCGGTAACCTCTGCACTGTCATTTTCCCACGGTTCAGAGGTTACCTCAGGTCAGGCTGTGAGGGAGCGCATGCTCAGTGCCATCACCCCCGATAACTGAAGGAAGTGCCGGGAGCATCTCCTTATTTCCCAGTGATTTACAGCCGGGAGCGGTCGCATTAGCAGAGCTCCCGGTTGTAAATTTTATCTCCCCCAGATATGGATTACTGCATGGGACACTCGTTATATTGGACTGCGTCAAACCAGGGAGTATTTCTGTTGGTTTATTATTTTTATTTTTATTTCAGGAGATAGAGGGCTTCCCTTGGAATGGCAGAACAATAAAGATGGCAAAACTTTGTGGTGTTTTATTTAATTAAAATACTTTTTTCTTACTGTGTTTGTTTATTTAACCCTTTAACTGCTATAGGATTAGTAATGGATAGGTGTCTTATTGACGCCTGTCCATTTCTAAGCCGGCTTAAGGTCACCGTACAATAGTAAGGTGACATTAATCCCTCATTACCTCGCTTGCCACCACTACAGGGCAAGTGGAAAGAGCCTGGCAAAGCACCAGAATTGATGCATCTAATAGATGTGCCTTTTCTGGGCAGCTGTGGGCTGCTATTTTTAGGCTGGGGGGCCTACATCAATTGCCCCTTACCAGCCCCCAGCTGTCTCCTTTAGCAAGGCTGGTTGTCAAAAATAGGGGGGACCCCACACCGTTTTTTTAAATTATTTAAATAATTTAAAAAAAAAAAGCATGAGGACCCCTCTATTCTTGATAACCAGCCCTGCTGAAGCTGACAGCTGAGGGTTGCAGCCCGCAACTGTGAGTTTTGTCTGGCTGGTTATCAAAAATAGTGGGGAACCCACGCTGTTTTTTTTTATTTATTTATTTATAGCGCAGGAGCGGCAGATGAAAACTCCCATCCGCCGCTCCTGCTCTCACTATAATTAGTGGCTGTAGGTGTCAGGTGATGGGAGAAGTAGTCCCATCAGCTGACACCAGTAATCGGAGGTGAAGTTTATATCTCCGATCACAGCTGAGAGCTCCCCCTGTCGTCTGACAGCATGGGAAGCGCGGCTCTCTGACCGGCTGGGAGGATTTCACCGCTGATCAGAAGCGGTGTTTGCGGCGCTGTCATACATATGACAGCCCAAAAATTAGTAAAGACCAGCGCTCTATCCGGGTGTAATAATCCAAAGAACAAATTTATTAAGCCATGTCACAGCAACGTTTCGACCATAAGGTCTTTTTCAAGCATAACAAACAATGTAAGGGGTCAGCTTTAAATAGCGTGAATGCCACACAGTACACCAATCGCTATCAAGCCACCTCCCACTACAACATTTATCACATTTAAAATACAATAATAGACATCAGATACACATATAGTAAAAATCCACCACCGCAGATATAATCACCATATACCAGTGATGGCGAACCTATGACACGCGTGTCAGTGCTGACACGCGTAGTCATTTTCAGTGACACGCGGCCGCCGGCCGTGGCCCCATAGAAATTGCATCCTTAAATTGCATGGCAAGCCGTTCCGATTTTTTATCGGATCGGATGCCATGCAGGAGGCCTGTAGGCCGAAACAACAGAGCTCCGGCGCAGAGCGTCTAGACCTGGGACTTCCGGTAGACCCGGCGCAGCTCCCGGAAGTCCCAGGCCTAGACGCTCTGCGCCGGAGCTCTGTTGTTTGGGCGGCAGGAGCAGGAGGTCGGCGGCGGGACAGGAAGGCTGGCTGCACAGCGGAGGGGGCAGCCTGCTGCAGAGCACGGCCGGCGGAGAGCACGGAGCGGAGCCGTGGAGAGCTGCTCATCGCGCTTCACTCTCCGTCACCGCAGCCAGCAATGCATGGCCTCCCAGTGGCAGGAGGAAGCAGGCGGACTCTGGCCACGGCTCACGCTCCCAACCGCCTCCCGGGGGGGAAACACACACACACTTGAGCCATTACTGACGGAGCTACGTGTGCTCCGAGGAAGCGATCCCAGGCCAGTTCAGAGGAAAGGAAGTGAACAAAAATCCTCAGAGGAGCTCATCACACGCTATGTATGGAGGGCACCTGCCATTGTCGCACACTGCCCCTGGTGCCGCCACTAGAATGACTGGGGGTATTGTAGAGTACACCAAGGTCCGGAGGGAGAAAATCACAGTACTTTCACTAATGTCCTGGACAGTCACAGGACACCTATAATTATAAGCTAGTGATTAGCATCTGCCCTGCACCCCAGCATCAGTGTACAGGAGGGACCCATCATCTGCCCTGCACCCCAGCATCAGTGTACAGGTGGGACCCAACATCTGCCCTGCACCCCAGCATCAGTGTACAGGAGGGACCCATCATCTGCCCTGCACCCCAGCATTAGTGTACAGGGGAGACCCATCATCTGCCCTGCACCCCAGCATCAGTGTACAGGTGGGACCCAACATCTGCCCTGCACCCCAGCATCAGTGTACAGGTGGGACCCATCATCTGCCCTGCACCCCAGCATCAGTGTACAGGTGGGACCCATCATCTGCCCTGCACCCCAGCATCAGTGTACAGGTGGGACCCATCATCTGCCCTGCACCCCAGCATC
The DNA here is from genome assembly GCF_051348905.1 of Ranitomeya variabilis. Taxonomy (NCBI): domain Eukaryota; kingdom Metazoa; phylum Chordata; class Amphibia; order Anura; family Dendrobatidae; genus Ranitomeya; species Ranitomeya variabilis. Next base: position 597,364,479 of record NC_135233.1, read on the forward strand.
AGTGTACAGGTGGGACCCAACATCTGCCCTGCACCCCAGCATCAGTGTACCGGTGGGACCCATCATCTGCCCTGCACCCCAGCAACAGTGTACAGGTGGGACCCATCATCTGCCCTTCACCCCAGCATCAGTGTACAGGTGGGACCCAACATCTGCCCTGCACCCCAGCATCAGTGTACAGGAGGGACCCATCATCTGCCCTGCACCCCAGCATTAGTGTACAGGGGAGACCCATCATCTGCCCTGCACCCCAGCATCAGTGTACAGGAGGGACCCATCATCTGCCCTGCACCCCAGCATTAGTGTACAGGGGAGACCCATCATCTGCCCTGCACCCCAGCATCAGTGTACAGGGGGGACCCATCATCTGCCCTGCACCCCAGTATTAGTGTACAGGGGAGACCCATCATCTTAGTTCACGGCACCCCACACAAGTTAAATAATAGCAAGACCAACAAAAGAAACCAACTGACAGATGAACAAAGAAGTCTCTAAGCAAGTAAGTTAATTATAATTATACATATTTGTTATTTAAACTATACATGTCGCAAAATTATGTTTTTTTTATCAAGGTGACACACCACCCAAGTTATGTTCGGTTTTTTGGCGAATTTTGACACACCAAGCTCAAAAGGTTGCCCATCACTGCCATATACACAATGTAAAAAATATGCATATATTTAGTGTTTCACAGGTTGTTTACCATCCCTCTAGCCAATCAGCATAATGTATCAGCTGTTTTCATGAGGATAATCACCCAATCCAAGGAGAGCCATAAACTTTTATACAAGATGGATTAGACCAATGGGTTTCCTATCAAGTCGGCGCCTAAATATACCTGATACCTATTCATGGTCACATTTCAGCAAGGGATTCGCAGTCCTACCAATGGGATGCCGCGTATCATACCTCGCCAACATCATCATATCCCTGCGCCTTAACCACGTCATCCATCGCGGTCTCTCACCAGCCACCAGCCCCACAGACGTCGCATCATGTGTGCGCTACCGCACACCAAGCCGGGGGAGACCGCCGCATAAATGCAGCGAGACCCAGCCGGCAAGAGTACCCGCCCACACATACAACAGCAGCATCACGTGACCGTGGCCGGGAAGGATCACCTAGATGATCTGTGTACACAAAACCACCGCAGCAAACACCATTGTTAAGGTACCTTCACACGAAACGACATCGCTAGCGATCCGTGACATTGCAGCGTCCTGGCTAGCGATATCGTTTCGTTTGACACGCAGCAGCGATCAGGATCCTGCTGTGATGTCGCTGGTCGCTGAATAAAGTCCAGAACTTTATTTGGTCGTCCGATCGCTGTGTATCGTTGTGTTTGAAAGCAAAAGCAACGATACCAGCGATGTTTTACACTGGTAACCAGGGTAAACATCGGGTTACTAAGCACAGGGCCGCGCTTAGTAACCCGATGTTTACCCTGGTTACCAGCGTAAAAGTAAAAAAAACAAACAGTACATGCTCACCTGCTCGTCCTCCAGCGTCTGCTTCCTGACACTGAGCGCCGGCCCTAAAGTGAAAGTACAGCGGTGACGTCACCGCTGTGCTGTTAGGGCCGGAGCTCAGTCAGTGTCAGGAAGCGGACGCTGGAGGACGAGCAGGTGAGCATGTACTGTTTGTTTTTTTTACTTTTACGCTGGTAACCAGGGTAAACATCGGGTTACTAAGCGCGGCCCTGCGCTTAGCAACCCGATGTTTACCCTGGTTACCCGGGGACCTCGGCATAGTTGGTCGCTGGAGAGCGGTCTGTGTGACAGCGATCAAACAGCGACGCTGCAGCGATCAGCATCGTTGTCGCTATCGCTGCAGCGTCGCTTCGTGTGAAGGTACCTTTAGTCTCCAATAGAGCGCATATATCCAAGGGATCAAAACATAACAAAACCTCATGTCAAGAGCCAAAAAATGCAACATATACCCCAAGATTTGCTATATTATATATTTTTTTTACAAAAAAAACAAATAAGCAAAAAAAGTCTGAAGATATAAGGAGTGGATGCCAAAACTAAGTAGTCATATATGACTTAACAATTGTCCAACTCTGGCACAAATCATCTTCAACGGACCCAGTCCCTCAGTCAACCGTGCAACCATAACCACCTACAAAACAGAAATAAGGTGAATATATAAGTACTAAACCGCGGAGTAGATAAAAAATTAAAAACATTACCGATGTAAACTACACAGATCCTATCCATATGATAATCCTAGAACACACAGGTCTGTAAATTAAAGTCTATGTTGAGACCCCTAAGTTGTAAGGATCCAAACATATATATCCATTTTAATTCCTTCTTCTTAAGTAACTGCAGTCTGTCACCCCCCCTCCTAAGGACTGGAACACTATCAATAACCCTGAATCTCAACTGATTTACTGAATGTTTGTGTTCGAGAAAATGTTTTGGTACTGGTAACTCAGTAAGACCCGCCCTTACAGTACCATGGTCATCTCACCCACATAGGTGAGCCCACAAGGGCACACAATCTTGTACACAACATAACTTGACGCACAAGTATACCTCTCTCTTTTAGGAAAATCTTTTTACCAGTATGGGGATGGCAAAAAAATTCCCCTTTCAGCATGTTGTTGCAGCATGCACAGCCCAAACATGGAAAATTACCATATCTAACTGTGCTCAGAGTCTTCTGTATTGAGATTTTTGATGTCCCAATATCGGATCGAACCAGTCTATTAGAAGTAATCGTCCCCAAAAAGGAAAAAAATTCCTTCTGAGGATGAACTCAAGCAGTGTGAGGACAAGCCTTGCACACTCCGGAGCCACGTCAGAGCCTGATAGCATACAGGAAACCGCCTCCAAACCCTTCTCATGTTCAATAGATGTATACAGAGACACAACATCAAAGGACGCTAGGACAGTTGTCTCAGGCTAGTTTGACATTTGCGTTTAAAAACGCAGCGTTTAAAACGCAAACGCAGGTGGTGAAAAAAACTCATGTAAACGCGTGCAAACGCTGCGTTTTTAGACGCATGCTTTTTCTCATGCAGTAAAAAACGCGGCGTTTTGACGCGTTTACATGCGTTTTTTCCTGCGTTTGCGTTTTTGAAACGCATGCTGAGAAGTGTGTGACAGCTGCCAATCATCAAAATCATCTAGAAAACCCACTATAAATAGAAATAGCTAGGGTTGGGGTTAGGGTTAGGGGTAGGGTTAGGATCCCTAGGGTTATGGTTAGGGGTAGGGTTAGGGTTAGGATCCCTAGGGGTAGGGTTAGGGTTTGGATCCCTTTATCACCTTGATGGTGGGGGGTGGCTTATCAGTGTGTATTCTTGTTTTTTTCTATTGAAACGCATGCGTTTAAAATGCAACCAAACGCATGTGCTTAAAAAAGCATTCGTTTACATAGACAGCAATACGTTTTTTTGCGGCAAAAAAAACGCCTCTAGAAATTACTACATGTTGCATTTCTGCAACCAAACGCAAGCATAGAAACAACGCATGCGTCGTCAAACGCGGCAAAACGCATACAAAAAAAAGCATGCGTTTTTAATGTTAAATATAGGAAAAAAAATGCATGCTTTTTTTGCGCTAAAACGCAGCGGCAAAAAACGCAAATGTGAAACCAGCCTCAGAGATATTCACATCTTCAATCTTATCAAGAAAGTAATTCGTATCCCTAACATACGACCGTGCCGAAATTGCAAATGGCCGTATTACACGATCCAAAAAGATAGCTGTCTTATTGAACAAAGAGCCCCGCCCCGAAACAATCGGGCGACCCGGGGGATCGTTCAAATCCTTATGTATCTTAGGCAATACATACATAACAGGCGTAATGGGGGAATCAACAATCAAAAATTCAGACAGCTTGTGGTCAATGAGTCCCATGGCCAAGGAGTCACTGACCACAAGCTGTAACTCCCTCTGGAACCGTAAAGTTGGATTACAAGACAATTTTTCATATACTGATCCATCATCCAGTTGTCGCAATATCTCAGCCCTATACTTTGAGCTGTCCATCACTACCACCGCCCCGCCTTTATCGGCCGGTTTGATGGTTATTAGTGGATTCCCAGCCAAAGCATTCAAAGTTTGTCTCTCCATATATGTCAAGTTGTGAACTGTTGTAGGTCTAAAACCATTTCTTATTTTCTCAATGTCCCTCTGCACCAGTTCAGTATATGACTCTACAAAATGGTTCTTATTTGGTGGTTGAAACGTGCTCTTATTGTACAAACCTACCTCACGTAAAGTGAAGCCCTGTGCCGAACTCTCACCATTTACACTCACCGGCCACTTTATTAGGTACACCATGCTAGTAACGGGTTGGACCCCCTTTTGCCTTCAGAACTGCCTCAATTCTTCGTGGCATAGATTCAACAAGGTGCTGGAAGCATTCCTCAGAGATTTTGGTCCATATTGACATGATGGCATCACACAGTTGCCGCAGATTTGTCGGCTGCACATCCCAAAGATGCTCCATACAAGGCAGGATGGATCCATGCTTTCATGTTGTTTACGCCAAATTCTGACCCTACCATCCGAATGTCGCAGCAGAAATCGAGACTCATCAGACCAAGCAACGTTTTTCCAATCTTCTACTGTACAATTTCGATGAGCTTGTACAAATTGTAGCCTCAGTTTCCTGTTCTTAGCTGAAAGGAGTGGTACCCGGTGTGGTCTTCTGCTGCTGTAGCCCATCTGCCTCAAAGTTCGACGCACTGTGCGTTCAGAGATGCTCTTAGGCCTACCTTGGTTGTAACGGTTGGCGATTTGAGTCACTGTTGCCTTTCTATCAGCTCGAACCAGTCTGCCCATTCTCCTCTGACCTCTGGCATCAACAAGGCATTTCCGCCCACAGAACTGCCGCTCACTGGATTTTTTTTTCTTTTTCGGACCATTCTCTGTAAACCCTAGAGATGGTTGTGCGTGAAAATCCCAGTAGATCAGCAGTTTCTGAAATACTCAGACCAGCCCTTCTGGCACCAACAACCATGCCACGTTCAAAGGCACTCAAATCACCTTTCTCCCCCATACTGATGCTCGGTTTGAACTGCAGGAGATTGTCTTGACCATGTCTACATGCCTAAATGCACTGAGTTGCCGCCATGTGATTGGCTGATTAGAAATTAAGTGTTAACAAGAAGTTGGACAGGTGTACCTAATAAAGTGGCCGGTGAGTGTATATTACAACTATCCACCTTGTCTGAAAAATAAGATGACAACCTCAAACTCCTATAGAAAGCTTGTAAATCAACCTCCAGACCAATCCAATCTGGATTATTAGATGGACAAAAGGAGAGTCCCTTAGACAAAACTTTGAGTTCAATGTCAGATAGAACAACAGATAAAACATTAACAACCAATTCCTTACTGGTTATCAATTGTCCTTCATGTTCCTTGTCTTCATCGTGGTATTCTGCCCCACTCGTTGTCCCCGCGATGTACGTCCAATTCATGTGTTTACAGCCACCTCTCCGGCCGCGCCTCCTGGGGTTGTTTTGTCTATTTTTTCTTTCTCCAAAAAATGATTCTTCTTGACCCCTCCCATACTGGAGTCATCTGGAGGGGGGTGACAGACTGTAGTTACTTAAGAAGAAGGAATTAAAATGGATATATATGTTGGGATCCTTACAACCTAGGGGTCTCAACATAGACTTTAATTTACAGACCTGTCGCAAGCCGGGGGAGACCGCCGCATAAATGCAGACGCAGCGATGCGACGTCTGTGGGGCTGGTGGCTGGTGAGAGACCGCGATGGATGACGTGGTTAAGGCGCAGGGATATGATGATGTTGGCGAGGTATGATACGCGGCATCCCATTGGTAGGACTGCGAATCCCTTGCTGAAATGTGACCATGGATAGGTATCAGGTATATTTGGGCGCCGACTTGATAGGAAACTCATTGGTCTAATCCATCTTGTATAAAAGTATATGGCTCTCCTTGGATTGGGTGATTATCCTCATGGAAATGGCTGATACATTATGCTGATTGGCTAGAGGGATTGTAAACAACCTGTGAAATACTAAATATATGCATATTTTTTACATTGTGTGTATATATGGTGATTATATCTGCGGTGGTGGATTTTTACTATATGTGTATCTGATGTCTGTTATTGTATTTTAAATGTGATATATGTTGTAGTGGGAGGTGGCTTGATAGCGATTGGTGCACTGTGTGGCATCCAAGCTATTTAAAGCTGACGCCTTACATTGTTTGTTATGCTTGAAAAAGACCTTATGGTCGAAACGTTGCTGTGACATGGCTTAATAAATTTGTTCTTTGGATTATTACACCCGGATGGAGCGCTGGTCCTTTACTAATTTTTGGACTATGTGGAATATCCAGCAAGGTTCTCTGGATTTGGATCGGGCGCCCCAATAAGTGAGTGCCGTCAGTCTTTTTCTTTTCTCATGCATATGACAGCATGCCAAACACTGTGTTGTCGGGCCCCTCATTCAAGTGAATGGGGTTCGGGTCCGCTCTGCTGGATGACAGGCTGCATGGACGCATTATGCAGCCTGCCATCTAGAGGTAGCAGAGCCGAGTGTGAGGTCACATCTGGCTCTTCTTGACTTTTCTGCGGCAAATACGCTGCAAGAAAAGTCAACCTGCGTATTTGCAGCGTTTTTTCACCATCTATTCAAGTCAATGGGTGGAAAACGCTGAAAGAACTGGCATGCTCTATGTCCAAAAAATGCAGCAAAGCTGGTACTGTAAAAAGCAGCTGAAAATTTAGCATAAAAAACACAGAAAAAAAATGCAGCAAAAACACCCTGTGTGAACTTATCCTAAAAATGCATTTTTTTGTTATTCAAGAAGACTACCCACTTGACTCCTAAGCTTAGCTAGACCGAGAAATTTTAATGATTTAAGAGGTGTAGTGAATCTCCCCCCCCCCAATATAAATATAATTATTCCCAGTTTCTCCCGGTCTATTAGAGTATATTCATGCAGAGGTTTTTTTACATGAAGTTTGAAGTAGATTCTGCTACAAAATACATAGTACAAATACTTTCATGCTTTTTTTAATACGATTCCTATTAATTTTAGTTGGAAAGCACAACTAAACGTATAGTGCACATGGCGCTGTTTTCCATCTGAAAAAATAAGCATCATGTCAATTATTTGAGCATTTCTGTTTGAAAAATACACACAATTTGAGTACCGATTCAATAAAAGGAGTTATACATAAACTGCAGCCTTGCAGCGCTGGAGTCCTGTGTTCAAACCCCACCAAGGACAACATCTGCAAAGAGTTTGTATGTTCTCTCCGTGTTTACGTGGGTTTCCTCCGGGTTCTCCGGTTTCCTCCCACATTCTAAAGACATACTGATAGGGAATTTAAATTGTGTGCTCCATCGGGGACAGTGATGATAATGTGTGCAAACTGTAAAGCGCTGCGTAATATGTTAGCGCTATATAAAAATAAAGATTATTATTATAAAAACCCCATGAAATAGTGCACCAAAAAAAGCCCCAAAAATTAATTGTCAAAAAAAGTACGGTAAATGAAAAAACCCTCAATGTGAGTTTCCCTTAACATTCTAATTTTCCACTTGGCAGGTTCATTTGAATAAGTAGATTAATTTCATAAACATCGATAATAAAGGTTTGTTCACAGAATTCAGAGTTCTTTATGTGGCTTTTGAAGTGGATTCCTCTTCAAAAACCACATAAAAAAACACTTAAAATACTATTAATTTCAATTTTAAGACACGTGTATAGTGCACATCGTGCTCCATTTTTTTCTGTGTTTTTTTGGGCCATAAAGAGAAGTAACATGTAAATTCTTTAGGTATTTCTGCTTGAAAAAAATGCTTCTAATACTAAAATCAGCATCAAAAACTTGTTATTTTGTTATGCTGCTTTTCAATGTGGATTTTTCACTCCAAGTTAAAAAACAATGTGAACATACCCTTATAGCACAAATAACTAATATAGTCTACATCACTCAAGAGCCATGCTAGATATTACAGCAAATCATGTCAGTCTGGTACCACGATCATCCTTTCCATAGAAAAAGGTGCCTTACAGTGAAAGGAGTATTGAAATCTTAGACATTTATGTAGTTGCAAAACCAAGAAGGAAAAGTAGTGGAATTTTGGAAATCATAGGATGTATACAAATGGTACTGATCTGAAAATGATGCAAAAAATTGTAAAAACATTTTCAAAACATCTCAATTTATTCAATATCGAGAATGAGCACCCCTACCGCACTTACACATCTTAGCTGCTATCAATGAGGTTATTAATGGTCATCTGAGAAATGTTGTCCACACTGAATCCACTTGGGCAAATCATCAAGATCCTCTTCCGGCAGTTCCTTTTGCAGTTGCTGACATAATGGCTAAACCACTGGTTCTATCACTGAATCAATGAATACTAGAGGGGTCTGACCAGTGTGACGTTCCCTTGGGAAGGCTTCTTCATGGAGTTACCCATGTGGTCTCCAGACCAATCTCCAGCTATCCTTACATCCAAGAGAAAAGCAGAACTCATCATTGAAGAGACTAGACCTCGTATCCAGCCTCCATTGCCGTCTTGCTCTGCATCATAATAACCTTTGAGATCGGTTGCATGAGGTCAATGGAGCACCTGTAGCTGGACATCCGCCTCATATCCCAATGCTGTGCAGACACCTTTTGATGGTTTGTGTATACCCTATTTGGCGCCATTATACTTTGTATGTGATGTCCAATTTCACTTCCAGTACAGAATGGACCAATCATGGAACCAGTGGTGTGTCCATTTCTTCAGAATATATAAAATATAAAATAAACCCGGCACTCAACTTGGGAAGAATCTCTTTTGATTTTATTAGCAAAAGAGAAGTAAACGTTTCGGCCTTGCTTGGCCTTCTTCAGTAACTATGTACAGAATAACAAAACAGAATGAGTTAACATCACTCAATCTACAAATAAAGAAAAATAAAGTATATACATAGAAGAATGATACGGTCATGTGTTATAATTATACAGGAAATAATAATAACAAGGAGTTCCTGTTATTACTGTGCAATGATATTAGACGGAAGGTGTGGGATCCTACCCGGGCACCCTCACGGGGTAGTGCATACGGTTCTTTCTCTAGACACGTCTTCCCTTACGTACTGCACACCCCCTGTCATGTCTTCATTGGTCTTTTCCTATAATGCAGAGGAGACTTCTAATATCATTGCACAGTCTACCATCTCGAGCGACTTTCTGAAAGTCCCCCCCAGGGAAACCAGGGGTAGGGATTTAGAAAGGGAACAACGCCACTTAATTAGTATAGAGTTACACTGCGCGACGTTAACAGAGTATTTACGTGTCCAACGTATACCACGGGGTCTTAGGGTCCCTCTGCGCCCTACCCTCTTTAGTGACTCCACCGAATATTGCTGTAAATTTGAAAAAATCCTGAACAAATGCTCTTTTGATTTAATCACTCTTACCATAGAACATTTGCAGAAGGAGATTGAATCCAGCACAGCTCGGGTCCAGAGCATTGAAACACAATTGGCTTCTGCCAGTACTGCAGAGGAACTTAGTACCCTGAAATCCCGGATCCAAACGAATTTGGACTTACATCGGAAGGACACAGAAAACAAGAAAAGGAACAAATTCGCACGGGACACCGAGGACTACGACCTTGATAGAGTTTATAAATGGCGCAACAAACCCTCTACAAGGTGGGTCTCAAACAGAAATGTTTCCAGGTCCTCAGTAGACTTTTCCACCTCCGGGTCAGAACCAGAGAGGAGAGAACCAGCATCTACGAGCCATTTTTTACGGAGAGGCCGGGGACAATACAGACGAAGAGGACGAGACGAGGCCAGGGACACAGGCGGAGACAACATACAACCACGAGTGACTCGCTCCCAGGTAATTGGCCATTAGTTGTCAATATCTCCTCTAGGAGTTTGGGGATAGCTGAACACAATGTCCTACAGAAGGGTTTATCCTATTGCCCATCTTACAGATGTAGGACATTTGAACTTGAGATGGACTTATTGAGATTCTTTCGCCGACTACGGTTGAAGGCTTATTTTTCAGAAAAGCCATCTGAGCTTACACCCACAGTACCAACTAATTCTGATTCAAGACTACTATCCGCTGAGAGCCTGGGACTGAGAGCCAAAAGCTCCTTCAGACCTCCTCGGGGCTCACATACACTTGAATCATTTATTGACCTGGTACATGGATCCTTTCAGGACCTATGCACCAATATCAATAATGGCCAGTTACATTTTGCCTCTAACCTTACAGCACTTGACCAGCAGGCTTTGAGATCTCTACAGGATGACTCCAATTTGGTTATAAAGCCTGCGGACAAAGGGGGAGCCATTGTGGTAATGAATAAAGTGGATTATGTTAGTGAGGCATGGAGACAACTTGGGGATGTCACCATATATAAGGAATTACCAAGAGACCCCACTAATGAAATCAGGGCACTCATAGCTAAGACCCTACAGAAATATACAGATTTGGAGGTTCTGGATCATAAGACATGCGAATTCCTCACTCAAAAACACCCCATTATTCCTGTGTTTTACACACTTCCCAAAATCCACAAGAATTTACAATGCCCACCTGGCAGACCTATAGTGGCCTCGACTGAATCCATCTTATCCCCATTGTCAGTTTTCTTGGAGAAAATCATTACACCTTTAACAAAGAATGCTCCCTCTTTCATCCTTGACACGGGGGATTTTCTATCCCACATTAGACAACTGGGCAAAATACCTCAAGGGGCCTTTCTAGTGTCCTTTGACGTCAAAGACTTATATACCTCTATTCCACATACTGAGGGTTTAGGCACCATACAGAAACTGCTAAGTTCTACACACATGGAGAGTGAACAAGTCAATCTCTGTATAGACCTACTTAAATTGGTACTCACAAAAAATTTTTTTATGTTCCAAGACAAATTCTTTCTACAAATACGGGGGACCGCGATGGGAAGTAACGTCGCGCCCCCGTATGCCAACAGTTACATGGCAGACTATGAAGCCACACTTATTTATACCCACCCCCTGTACCATGAACATATACGCACATGGAAACGTTTCATTGATGATATTTTCTGTATCTGGGAGGGCACACTAGAATCCCTACAGGCTTTTCACCATTTTCTAGACACCTCTTGGCCGGGCTTATCTTTTACTATGGCCCATGATCAGAGAAAACTTAGCTTCTTAGACACTCTGGTCATTAAGGAAGAGGATGGTTCTCTCTCCACAGACCTATTCACTAAAGAAACAGACAGAAACAGTCTTCTCCACTTTGATAGTTTCCACCCAAAATCCATGAAAGCCTCCATTCCCAAGTCGCAGGTCCAAAGGATCACACGTATAGTGTCAAATGATACCACTCGCCCAATAAGGGTAGAAGAACTCCATGATAAATTCCGCCAACGCGGCTACCCTAACGCAGTTTTACGGAATTCCAGCCACACGCCATCCACGAGAAGGGCAAGAGGGACCAATAGAATCCCTTTTGTCCATGCCTATCACCCCTACGCATACATACTCCATAGAACTATCCGGAGACACTGGCATCTACTACACGAGGCTCACCCGAAGGTGCCAGAATTCCATACACCATTTCTTCCCTGTTTTAAAAGGGCTCCTAACATTAGAGACAAACTTGTCAAGGCAGATATGGCTCCACAGAAGACTACCTTACGGCAGACCTTCCTACAGAATCCTAAATCAGGCACATTTCCCTGCCTTCACTGTAACCAGTGTAGTAATGTTATTAGAGGGGACACATTCCATCATCCCCACTCAGGTAAACGATTCAAAATCAACGGCTATTATACATGTGACACATCATTTGTTATCTATCTAATCAAATGCCCTTGTGGCCTGCTTTACATTGGGGAGACGACACAGCCAGCAAAGGACCGTATATCTAAACATAAGTCCACAATACGCTGCAAAAATCTTCTCCTCCCCATACCTGAACACTTCATATCATATAACCATAACATTTCCCAATTAAGATTCCAAATAATTGAGCATGTACCCCAGCCACGTAGAGGGGGTGATCGAGTACAAAGGTTGAAACAACGTGAAGCCTACTGGATACACACATTGGGGACTCTTCACCCGAGGGGCCTCAATAGAGAATATGACCTGCTGTCATTTATATGAACTTGAGATGTTATTATTTAGTGGTTACGGCTGCCATCACTGTGCTAGCTATGGCATATTATCATGATATATACTTCTGCTCTACTATTGTATTTACTTCATGTTTCATATTCTAAACTCTGTTTCTCCTTTTCCAGAGTCGCCGCTATTGACCTGGATCCATTACTCCATTTACGTTCCCCCCTTTTTTTACCATTCCTTGGACCAGAACAGCTAGAGGCACAAATCACTCTGGGCCACCGTACCCTAATGGAGCGCACAATTACATCACTGGAACGCACTTAGTGCGCACGCCCAGGATCTGCTTCCTTTTTCTATTCCACTCCACTCTGATACAGCACGGACTGTAGCCACACCCACATCCGGCTTAAAACACCGCGCGCAATAGGTCCAGGCAGACAAGCGGTGGACACCGCGTCGCCAGGACATCCCTGCACTACGGCTCTCCACAGGTCGGTCTTACTACCTATGCCCATCACAGCACCTCTTGCTGCGGCACCATCGCTTAACATGCGCTCTCCACACAGGCAGCATACAGTTTAACTGTTCCAGCCACTAGTGGATCTTGCGAGCCAGCATCTACCCAAAAACTGGTAGGACTATGCACCTTATTTCTTTTTGCTGCTAACGCTGCACTCCACTGGCATATAATTAGTGGCACTTTTTCTCCACCATCAGATTAGATCTAAAGCACTTATAGATCATCTCTGCACCACCCATCACTGCAACAACAGGCAGCACGGTATGTCCATTTGTATACTTCTATTATATTGGCTCAGCGTCCCAGGTCTAGTCCTGTAGGTCATGATACATGGTGTATTTACATCCGTTTTCATCTTTTTATATGTGATACAGTGATTAGTGCTTCCTGAATGCAGTTGTTGTACATCTATGTCCCATTTTACTGTGTAGTGTTTTGGAACTCCTTGTTATTATTATTTCCTGTATATCTATAACACATGACCGTATCATTCTTCTATGTATATACTTTATTTTTCTTTATTTGTAGATTGAGTGATGTTAACTCATTCTGTTTTGTTATTCTGTACATAGTTACTGAAGAAGGCCAAGCAAGGCCGAAACGTTTACTTCTCTTTTGCTAATAAAATCAAAAGAGATTCTTCCCAAGTTGAGTGCCGGGTTTATTTTATATTTACGGAAGGTGTGGGATCCTACCCGGGCACCCTCACGGGGTAGTGCATACGGTTCTTTCTCTAGACACGTCTTCCCTTACGTACTGCACACCCCCTGTCATGTCTTCATTGGTCTTTTCCTATAATGCAGAGGAGACTTCTAATATCATTGCACAGTCTACCATCTCGAGCGACTTTCTGAAAGTCCCCCCCAGGGAAACCAGGGGTAGGGATTTAGAAAGGGAACAACGCCACTTAATTAGTATAGAGTTACACTGCGCGACGTTAACAGAGTATTTACGTGTCCAACGTATACCACGGGGTCTTAGGGTCCCTCTGCGCCCTACCCTCTTTAGTGACTCCACCGAATATTGCTGTAAATTTGAAAAAATCCTGAACAAATGCTCTTTTGATTTAATCACTCTTACCATAGAACATTTGCAGAAGGAGATTGAATCCAGCACAGCTCGGGTCCAGAGCATTGAAACACAATTGGCTTCTGCCAGTACTGCAGAGGAACTTAGTACCCTGAAATCCCGGATCCAAACGAATTTGGACTTACATCGGAAGGACACAGAAAACAAGAAAAGGAACAAATTCGCACGGGACACCGAGGACTACGACCTTGATAGAGTTTATAAATGGCGCAACAAACCCTCTACAAGGTGGGTCTCAAACAGAAATGTTTCCAGGTCCTCAGTAGACTTTTCCACCTCCGGGTCAGAACCAGAGAGGAGAGAACCAGCATCTACGAGCCATTTTTTACGGAGAGGCCGGGGACAATACAGACGAAGAGGACGAGACGAGGCCAGGGACACAGGCGGAGACAACATACAACCACGAGTGACTCGCTCCCAGGTAATTGGCCATTAGTTGTCAATATCTCCTCTAGGAGTTTGGGGATAGCTGAACACAATGTCCTACAGAAGGGTTTATCCTATTGCCCATCTTACAGATGTAGGACATTTGAACTTGAGATGGACTTATTGAGATTCTTTCGCCGACTACGGTTGAAGGCTTATTTTTCAGAAAAGCCATCTGAGCTTACACCCACAGTACCAACTAATTCTGATTCAAGACTACTATCCGCTGAGAGCCTGGGACTGAGAGCCAAAAGCTCCTTCAGACCTCCTCGGGGCTCACATACACTTGAATCATTTATTGACCTGGTACATGGATCCTTTCAGGACCTATGCACCAATATCAATAATGGCCAGTTACATTTTGCCTCTAACCTTACAGCACTTGACCAGCAGGCTTTGAGATCTCTACAGGATGACTCCAATTTGGTTATAAAGCCTGCGGACAAAGGGGGAGCCATTGTGGTAATGAATAAAGTGGATTATGTTAGTGAGGCATGGAGACAACTTGGGGATGTCACCATATATAAGGAATTACCAAGAGACCCCACTAATGAAATCAGGGCACTCATAGCTAAGACCCTACAGAAATATACAGATTTGGAGGTTCTGGATCATAAGACATGCGAATTCCTCACTCAAAAACACCCCATTATTCCTGTGTTTTACACACTTCCCAAAATCCACAAGAATTTACAATGCCCACCTGGCAGACCTATAGTGGCCTCGACTGAATCCATCTTATCCCCATTGTCAGTTTTCTTGGAGAAAATCATTACACCTTTAACAAAGAATGCTCCCTCTTTCATCCTTGACACGGGGGATTTTCTATCCCACATTAGACAACTGGGCAAAATACCTCAAGGGGCCTTTCTAGTGTCCTTTGACGTCAAAGACTTATATACCTCTATTCCACATACTGAGGGTTTAGGCACCATACAGAAACTGCTAAGTTCTACACACATGGAGAGTGAACAAGTCAATCTCTGTATAGACCTACTTAAATTGGTACTCACAAAAAATTTTTTTATGTTCCAAGACAAATTCTTTCTACAAATACGGGGGACCGCGATGGGAAGTAACGTCGCGCCCCCGTATGCCAACAGTTACATGGCAGACTATGAAGCCACACTTATTTATACCCACCCCCTGTACCATGAACATATACGCACATGGAAACGTTTCATTGATGATATTTTCTGTATCTGGGAGGGCACACTAGAATCCCTACAGGCTTTTCACCATTTTCTAGACACCTCTTGGCCGGGCTTATCTTTTACTATGGCCCATGATCAGAGAAAACTTAGCTTCTTAGACACTCTGGTCATTAAGGAAGAGGATGGTTCTCTCTCCACAGACCTATTCACTAAAGAAACAGACAGAAACAGTCTTCTCCACTTTGATAGTTTCCACCCAAAATCCATGAAAGCCTCCATTCCCAAGTCGCAGGTCCAAAGGATCACACGTATAGTGTCAAATGATACCACTTGCCCAATAAGGGTAGAAGAACTCCATGATAAATTCCGCCAACGCGGCTACCCTAACGCAGTTTTACGGAATTCCAGCCACACGCCATCCACGAGAAGGGCAAGAGGGACCAATAGAATCCCTTTTGTCCATGCCTATCACCCCTACGCATACATACTCCATAGAACTATCCGGAGACACTGGCATCTACTACACGAGGCTCACCCGAAGGTGCCAGAATTCCATACACCATTTCTTCCCTGTTTTAAAAGGGCTCCTAACATTAGAGACAAACTTGTCAAGGCAGATATGGCTCCACAGAAGACTACCTTACGGCAGACCTTCCTACAGAATCCTAAATCAGGCACATTTCCCTGCCTTCACTGTAACCAGTGTAGTAATGTTATTAGAGGGGACACATTCCATCATCCCCACTCAGGTAAACGATTCAAAATCAACGGCTATTATACATGTGACACATCATTTGTTATCTATCTAATCAAATGCCCTTGTGGCCTGCTTTACATTGGGGAGACGACACAGCCAGCAAAGGACCGTATATCTAAACATAAGTCCACAATACGCTGCAAAAATCTTCTCCTCCCCATACCTGAACACTTCATATCATATAACCATAACATTTCCCAATTAAGATTCCAAATAATTGAGCATGTACCCCAGCCACGTAGAGGGGGTGATCGAGTACAAAGGTTGAAACAACGTGAAGCCTACTGGATACACACATTGGGGACTCTTCACCCGAGGGGCCTCAATAGAGAATATGACCTGCTGTCATTTATATGAACTTGAGATGTTATTATTTAGTGGTTACGGCTGCCATCACTGTGCTAGCTATGGCATATTATCATGATATATACTTCTGCTCTACTATTGTATTTACTTCATGTTTCATATTCTAAACTCTGTTTCTCCTTTTCCAGAGTCGCCGCTATTGACCTGGATCCATTACTCCATTTACGTTCCCCCTTTTTTTACCATTCCTTGGACCAGAACAGCTAGAGGCACAAATCACTCTGGGCCACCGTACCCTAATGGAGCGCACAATTACATCACTGGAACGCACTTAGTGCGCACGCCCAGGATCTGCTTCCTTTTTCTATTCCACTCCACTCTGATACAGCACGGACTGTAGCCACACCCACATCCGGCTTAAAACACCGCGCGCAATAGGTCCAGGCAGACAAGCGGTGGACACCGCGTCGCCAGGACATCCCTGCACTACGGCTCTCCACAGGTCGGTCTTACTACCTATGCCCATCACAGCACCTCTTGCTGCGGCACCATCGCTTAACATGCGCTCTCCACACAGGCAGCATACAGTTTAACTGTTCCAGCCACTAGTGGATCTTGCGAGCCAGCATCTACCCAAAAACTGGTAGGACTATGCACCTTATTTCTTTTTGCTGCTAACGCTGCACTCCACTGGCATATAATTAGTGGCACTTTTTCTCCACCATCAGATTAGATCTAAAGCACTTATAGATCATCTCTGCACCACCCATCACTGCAACAACAGGCAGCACGGTATGTCCATTTGTATACTTCTATTATATTGGCTCAGCGTCCCAGGTCTAGTCCTGTAGGTCATGATACATGGTGTATTTACATCCGTTTTCATCTTTTTATATGTGATACAGTGATTAGTGCTTCCTGAATGCAGTTGTTGTACATCTATGTCCCATTTTACTGTGTAGTGTTTTGGAACTCCTTGTTATTATTATTTCCTGTATATCTATAACACATGACCGTATCATTCTTCTATGTATATACTTTATTTTTCTTTATTTGTAGATTGAGTGATGTTAACTCATTCTGTTTTGTTATTCTGTACATAGTTACTGAAGAAGGCCAAGCAAGGCCGAAACGTTTACTTCTCTTTTGCTAATAAAATCAAAAGAGATTCTTCCCAAGTTGAGTGCCGGGTTTATTTTATATTTACGGAAGGTGTGGGATCCTACCCGGGCACCCTCACGGGGTAGTGCATACGGTTCTTTCTCTAGTCATTTCTTCAGAATGTCCCAGGAGATGTTTTTCAGCATGACATCACTAGGCCACACCAGGCCTAAGCACTCTACCGTGGCCTGCAGTGTCTCCCAGGACTGTGGAGTTGGTAAGCCAAACTTCCGACTCCTCAATTTCCATGACTCCGACTCCAACTCTGACTCCATCAAAATGGGCTCCGACTCCACGACTTTGACTCCACAGCCCTGCCAGGAATGAGGAGTTGGCAAGCCAAACCTCCAACTACTCAATTTCCATGACTCTGACTCCACCAAAATGGGCTCTGACTCCACAGCCCAGGTGTCTCCGTACTTGTCTGCTATCAAGCACATCTGGGACGTCATTGGTTGGCAATTGCACAGGAGCTGCTAGCAGCGGATCTTGATGATTAGCAGCTAAAGTATGTAAGTGCAAGGATTTCTACATGGTGGCGTTCATGCTCAATACCGAATAAAGTGAGATGTTTTGATATGTTTTCATCATTTGCATATCATTAAGATGCCTTTCAATCATGTGATTTCCATAACTCCATAACTGTTCCCGCTTGTGTTGCAGTTTCAATGTTTAGTGTAGCAGTAGTGTTGTTTCTGCCGTACCATTACCTAAAAATATGTACACCCCTTTACATACCAATTTTTTTCAATTCCTAAACTGAATGAGTGCAAAAGTCAGAATGATACCTGCATTGTCTTACATAGGAGCTATAACCATTATGCTTTAAATAGCCTACTGAGAGATGTACGTCTGATAGTCTCAACGTTATCAAACAAAATTCCATCACATCGTTGCATCCTTGTCACAGAGTATCCATTATGGGTTGTGTCGGCCTCATTATCTGTGCATCCATTGCTGTCCTAATTGGAGCTATAAAGAAGTGCATTTTCGCTTGGAATCACTCCATTTCACTTAAATACAACCACAGGAAATCAGGAGAACTGAGGCAAACTCACGCAAGCATAATAACACATTAGAAAGGTTCTCTCGGACTTTGAAATTGCTCCATTCTTTCAGGACAGAAAATGCTGAGTCTTTCTTATTTACCCTCAGTTACTAATAAGTCCTTGAGCTGAGATAAAAAGGACCTATGCTGTAAGTAGGTGTGTATTAAATTACTGTATATTTGCATGTCCATAAAACAATGTTTATGGGTTTGTTGCATACATAGAGCTTTGTGGAAGAACACATGAATCCAAATAGCACTGCTGCCAAAATCTCTGCTCAATTACAGGATTAAATAGCAGGAGCTTTTAAGTTCTAGAGATCGGTGTGTGTGTTTTTTTTTTTAAATTACTTAAGATATATATTTTTACAGTGGTCTGAGCTCTATTTTTTGAGCCTTATGTAAACTTAGAGCTGAAGGGGTATGATCGATGCTTGTCACACCTTCGGGAACAAGACCAGTCCCCATTGTTTCCTTGACTTCCATAGATGTGAAAAGAGAAAGTCACGGACTTATGCATCCATCTCTGTATCCTTTTCGGCTTTAATACAGTGACCTGCACCTATAAATTGGGCGGGGCTGGAGGGACCCATGTTTTAGAGATAGCTGATAATCTTAGAGGTCGATCCACATCTATCATACAATAAAAACATATTCTGTGAATATTCCATGAATGTCTAAGGCAGTAAAAACCCCTTTAAATTCTATAATTCTGGTTTACTGCAGCTTGGGGAGATTGTTAACAAGTTATTGTTTAGTTTTAATTTAATATATATTTAGTGTGCAATAGGCTTCTTCTTGTTGTGTATTCAGACAGCCTGAATTGTATTGGACTTTGCTTTGTGCTATTGTTAATACCAGAGGCGGCCTGGAATCTGCAGTTATGGAGTCAGCAGAGCATTGGTGACTTTTCTGCCCTCTGATCCGCAGCACTCGGCCACCCGCTCTGTAACATTATGGGGTCTCCTCTTTGTGGCTGAGTTGCTGCGGTTCCTTCCACTATTCAATAATATCACTCACAGGTGATGAGGAAGATTTAGGAGGGAAGAAATATATAGGACGGACTTGTTACACTGGTGGCTCCTATTAAAGGATTGTGCTGGTATCAGTGAGCTCATTATAACCAGCCATAGAGTCACATGTTAGTAAAGCAAGATGGCGTTGCGAGGAGCCGGATATTATGCATCTGTGCCAATGAAGCTGAATGAAAACCTGAATTCATTGTTTGAGCGGTGTGACCCAATACTTTTGTCTATATATCTGAATGGCTTGTACATTCCATAACACTGCAATTGCAACACCACGGTTATGGTTATCCGAGGAATGTTCTGCCAGGCTGAATGCAGTTGAGCAAATCATCAAGATCCTCTGCTGGCAACTCCCTATGCAAATATCAACCAATGATGGGAGACAAGTCTGGAGACGCTGCAGGCCGTGGTAGCACGGTTTCACCACGCAGGCTGTTCACAGTTACATGAGAAACATGTGGCCTGCCCTTATAGTGTTGAAAAACTGCTCCTTGGACACATTGGAGAAAAGGACACAAAACTGGTTCCTTGATTAATTCTGTACTGCAAGAGAAATTAGATGTCACATCCCAAGTCTAAGGCATCAATCAGTGTCTACACAGACCATTAGGAGATGTACAGCATTTAATAACAAGCCAGATATCCAGCTACTCAAGACGTCACACCTACTCTCTCAAAGGCTATTATGGTGCAGATCAAAATGGCAAGGCTGGTATGGAGGTCTATCCTCTTCAGCGATGAGTCCTTCTTCTGTCTTGGATGAAATTATATCTGGAGATTAGTCTGCAGACCACCACGCCATGAAGAGGCCCCAATGAGGGAATGTCAAACTGTTCTTTAGTCCAGGTACATTAACAGTTCGGCATTACATTGATTTAGTGGTACGACCGTTTCTCCAAAGTGTCACAGAAGCCGTTTTTCAACACAAGAACGCTAGGATGTCTTTGGTTGACAATTTAAAAAGGGATCTGCCAGCAGCAGATCTTGATGATTTGTGCCCAGCATTGCGAAACAATCCTCAGACAACCATTTACAATCTCATTGATAGCATTCCCAGGTGTGTAAGTGCCAGTATTTTTGGCGCTGATACACGATACTGGATATATCCAGGTGTTTTAAAAAATGTGGTAGACAAAGTATATATACATACACACGCACTATATATATATATATATATATATATATATATATATATATATATCTATGACAGAAGCTGCTTGCTTCTTAGGAGGTGGGTGTGGGCCTTCTTACCTCCTACCCCAATTACCACTTCCATCTACTTAAAATCAAGCAGGGAGAGACAGGCTGATGAGAGGCCTCTGTGTAATAAAAAAAATACCATGTATGTTCTCTTTGTTGTCCAGTAGCTCATTGTTTTCCCCCACTACTATCTGGAACTCCATACTGTATGGACAGATGTATTGGAAAACATAACGAGAGTCTGCACATACTGACCCGTATAAATATGAAGAGACGTTAGAATTTGATACTCCTTCTGATTCATCACTTTGTTTAACGTAATTTTTTTTAATGCACATTGGAGCAGCATTTATTTCAGAGGATTATTTTAGTTGGGGAAAGACAGTTAAAAAAATAACAAATGTCTTTAATGTAAATCAAATACTTAATGCTTTTAGAGTCTTCAAAGCCTTAAATGTGTATATTAATGATATTTTTTCTTCCTTTTTCTTCTTCTTCTTCTTCTTCTTGAACACCACTAGGCAGCTTTAGATGTAGGTGACATTGATTGTTTCAGCTTGGAAATGGGTTTCTTTTCAGATGCTAATCACTTTCTCATAGTGCTGTTTCCTTCTTTACTTGCAGTCAGCGGATTGAATAATTCATGGGGTAACTTCTGTTGTATATTTATTGTGTCATAAGCGACTTGTAATTTCACTAACAGTATTCTTAAGTTATTAACGAAAAAATAATTTGTCTGATAGGACAGGGCATTAGAAATTCTCATTCTAACACATCTACTTTGTATGTATTTTGAAAACAAACCGTGCGCCTTAATTTTATTCTGAATTTGATCTGAGAGGGAATTAACATAACCGGGATTGCATTTCCAACAATATTTCTGACAGAGATAGTCAAAGGACTGAGATTCTGTATGCAGAAACATTACATTATATATCTGGGCTTTATTTCCCCTATTTATTGTCCAGTGATTTATGTAATGTTTCCTTTTTATTTTTAAACAGTCGCTCAGGAACGGAACATAAAGGAAATAGATCAGGTTATGATTAAAATACCAAGAAACACTGAAAAAATAATAAAAACAAGCTGTATAATATCACTTACAGCTAATGCAGATGAATGTGTTACAACTTTGTACAACGTCCACCTTCCTATGTCATTATATGGCTTCCTAGGACTTCTCTTGGTCCTATTTCTGGTTTCTTGAGACATATTTCCATGGGCACTGTATTCTAGGATATTTTTTTATCACTCCACCATGTGTCCATTGATAATGACTTTTAAAAATTGGAAGAACTGCTTTAGCCTCCCTTCTAATAAAGTTAAAAAGGACTTAGACACTTTACTTCTACGCTGAAATATAAACATTCATTGGTGTAGCCCAAATCTAATATGGTCCGTTTCTGTGGGGTATGGTAGGATTGTAAGAGCTTACTGGTTAAGCATTGACCTCAGTAATAAAACAGTATGCAGTATACTTACTTTAGTGACAATTGCAGGCACTCAGGATTAAAAAAATGTAGCTCCATCTGATATAAAGATATATTTTAAGTAAAGATTAATCAATGTATTCTAGTGGAACTGAATTATCCTTGAATTTTACAACAAAATCTCAATATTGTCCCGAAAACACATTTTTGGGAATATGCTTCTCTCGAATTCAGCAAAATGGTGCCCAGCTGACTTTGCCATTTTTCAGAACCATAGAAAACCAGATAAACCCTAAGAAAAAAAATATACCCTCCCACTGCTCATCCTTCCTGCTGCCCCCACTGTCCTGTTATCGGCACCGGCCTCTTCTTTTCTCCTTCTCTCATAGCGCTAATTCTCTTGACACCAGGCTTTAGGCTGGACAAGGCCTTAGACGTCACTGTGTGCAGTGGCCTAGTAGAGCCGGAAGCCAGGGGAATGCAGTGACGGAGGGTAAAAACAATGCATGCGATGGGGGAAGGGTAAAAAGAAAAAAGTGCTGAGAACTGGACAGCAGATTGAGGGGACAGTGGGATAGGTGAGAGTGAGTATTAATTTCTTTTATTTTTTTACGTTCTACTTTGTTATGCTCAGGGTATCGAGAGACCGCAGAGTATAATAAGAAAAATTCAATCCACAGAGAATAACTTCGCTACAAATCAAATTTCCCTGTATAGTCCCTTGCAGAATTAGAATCTTGGCCGATCCACTCATCTCTAATTAAAAGCTTCACTTTTTTAAAAAAGACATCTTGAAGTGCGTTATACAGAGATGATCTAATTTTTTCTTTAGGCACATTTAATAAAGTATTTTAGAATCTTTTTGTCACGTAGATGACTTCACAACACATGGCATGGGTGCCAGTGTACGGGGTCGGTCTATTACGTCTTCCACTTAGGTTGCAAATTGAACATTACATGTAGTGATGAGCGAGTATACTCGATGCTCGGGTTTTACCGAGCACGCTCGGGTGATCTCTGAGTATTTGTGACTGCTCGGAGATTTAGTTTTCCTTGCCGCAGCTGCATGATTTGCGACTGTTAGACAGCTTGATTACATGTGGGGATTCTTTAGCAACCAGGCAACCCCCACATGTACTCAGGCTGGCTAGCAGCCGTAAATCGTGCAGTTGCGTCAACAAAAACTAAATCTCCGAGCAGTCACAAATACTCGGAGACCACCCGAGCAACGAGTACACTCGCTCATCACTAATTACATACCAGCACAATCAGTACAGACCAGATATACAACAGTCTGTCATCCCGGATTCTTAGTGCATACAAGGACGATGCTTTTATATTTAAAGTACATTGCCTTCAGACAAAAAAACAAAAACAAAAAGATCAAAAACGAGACAAAATAAAAACAAACAAACATGCAACATGGTAAGAAACTAAAAGGGAAAAGAAACAAACTGTAGAGATTCCTCTGCTTTCTTGAGCTTAGGGAAGCAGTAGATACATACACAGACTTATATTTGCCCCCATCTTGTGAACTAAATTTTACTGTCCAACGTTAAACTTTTGTGTTCTCTCTCGGTTCAAGTTACTAGATCTGCCCGTCAGTTCATCAGTCAAATGGGATGTTTATAACTGGATTGTAATAAAGGGGGACGGATTATGACTATATAAAGATAATTGTCCTGTAATTAACCTCCATATTTGAAGATGTCCATTTGCCCATCTTTTGACATCTGAAGGATCTGTCTTAGATATCAAAGGTCACACTGCAAATGATGGTCTTGGACACCCAACACGTCATATAAAGCATCTTGATTTCTCTGGCTATTTAAAAGGGTATATTCTCCTATACAAGAAATTAACTCCGGCTACATAGTCACAGTACCTTTTCCATTATACTACCACCTCTTTATCATCCTCGCATATTTCTGCCCCTATTATTCAAGACTTTTCTATCAGTCTTAATATATATATGAAGTTATTGGGTCATACAGCCCACCTGATACAGTGCATAGCCTTAGCCTAACACACCCACTTACGTTGCCGATACACCCATTTTAATACATAGGTAAGAATAGGAAGCTAAATGAGGGTGATTTTGGGGACCTCCAAGGTTAGGTCGGTCTTAGAATCCATTCTCAATCAGATTCGATTCCTGCCTTATGTTTCCCTATCTTGGCAGTTATGGCTGACTAGGTCACAGTTTATAGGGCTAGTGATACATTTAATGTTCCAAAATATTTCCCTCAGTGATGAATTATGGAATAAGCAGCTAAAAGATTGAATTTAAAGATGGTTTACTGTAACAATATGGGTAGAAATGGAGCAGAATTATCTGCCTGCATTGTAATGCATATTACCCTGTCATCCTCATGGCATTTGCTCCATCCTGACGCGGATCAGAGGGGACACTTTAAGCCGGGGATATATATATATTTCAGGCAAGATGTATTGTGAATTGCAGGTTAATTTTTCAGCTTGGAGTACTCCATTTTTTTTTGCCTCATTTGTAAAAGACAGCGACCTTGTAACCTTGTGGAGAGGAATGATTGAATGAATAATCCTGCACTTTTTATCTGGCCGGTGGTAATACATTTTTCTCAGCCATGGTCTTTGTTCTCTGTAGGTAACCTTTAAATGTGCATTTTAGCAAAAAAGTAAAAGCAACAAAATCATTGTATTCCTATTACTCCGCGCCGTAAGAATTTATTGCACTTACTGTAATACGGATGACTGTATTTATTGCTTGTCTTTTATAAAGCATAAAATATCTTTTATGTTCTGTGCATTTACCTCAGGTACTACCTGCAATTAGGAAAGTGAAGTCATAGGCCATCTCTATATATTTTTTTTTAGAACTCCTTTTAGAGTTACCAATAAGTTTTTGTTAATTTGATGTCTTATTGGTGAAATACTGAAGTCAGCTATAGTCTGCTTGGTTTCAGACAGCATCTAAAGCTTATAGATAAATCTATGATATGAATGTTGAAAAATTAAAAAAAAGTGTATTTTTGTGTGATCATTAAGCATTACATTACATAAGTTATCATTAGATAAGATTATCTACATTAGATAAGTTATCCAAACGCGTTAATTTCAGTAAACATTGTCCGTCTATCTATTGTGCATAGATTGTGTATAGATACATAGGGCATATACAGTACAGACCAAAAGTTTGGACACACCTTCCAATTTAAAGATTTTTCTGTATTTTCATGACTATGAAAATTGTACATTCACACTGAAGGCATCAAAACTATAAATTAACACAGGGGCAAACACATGTGGAATTATATACTTAATTTCAGTTGTTTCACACTTTTTTGTTATGTCTTATATTCTAGTTTCTTCAAAGTAGCCACCTTTTGCTTTGATGACTGCTTTGCACACTCTTGGCATTCTCTTAATGAGCTTCAAGAGGTAGTCACCGGGAATGGTTTTCACTTCACAGGTGTGCCCTGTCAGGTTTAATAAGTGGGATTTCTTGCCTTATAAATGGGGATGGGACCATCGGTTGTGTTGTCAGAAGTCTGGTGGATACACAGCTGATAGTCCTACTGAATAGACTGAATTTGTATTATGGCAAGAAAAAAGCAGCTAAGTAAAGAACAACGAGTAGCCATCATTACTTTAAGAAATGAAGGTCAGTCCAAAAAATTGGGAAAACTTTGAAAGTGTCCCCAAGTGCAGTTGCAAAAACCATCAAGGGCTACAAAGAAACTGGCTCACATGAGGACCGCCCCAGGAAAGGAAGACCAAGAGTCACCTCTACTTCTGAGGATAAGTTTATCTGAGTCACCAGCATCAGAAATCGCATGTTAACAGCAGCTCAGATTAGAAACCAGGTCAATGCCACACAGAGTTCTAGCAGCAGACACATCTCTACAACAACTGTTAAGAGGAGACTTTGTGCAGCAGGCCTTCATGGTAAAACAGCTGCTAGGAAACCACTGCTAAGGACAGGCAACAAGCAGAAGAGACTTGTTTGGGCTAAAGAACACAAGGAATGGACATTAGACCAGTGGAAATCTGTGCTTTGGTCTGAGGAGTCCAAATTTGAGATGTTTGGTTCCAACCACCGTGTCTTTGTGCGACGCAGAAAAGGTGAACGGATGGACTCTACATGTCTCGTTCCCACCATGAAGCATGGAGGAGGAGGTGTGATGGTGTGGGGGTGCTTTGCTGGTGACACTGTTGGGGATTTATTCAAAATTGAAGGCATACTGAACCAGCATGGCTACCACAGCATCTTGCTGTGGCATGCTATTCCATCCGGTTTGCGTTTAGTTGGACCATCATTTATTTTTCAACAGGACAATGACCCCAAAGACACTTCCAGGCTGTGTTAGAGCTATTTGACCAAGAAGGAGAGTGATGGGGTGCTACGCCAGATGACCTGGTCTCCACAATCATCAGATCTGAACCCAATCAAGATGGTTTGGGCCACGTAGTATATTGCCCAGTCACATAGTATATTGCCCAGCCACGTAGTATATTGCCCAGCCACGTAGTATATTGCCCAGCCACGTAGTATATTGCCCAGTCACGTAGTATATTGCCCAGCCACGCAGTATATTGCCCAGCCACGTAGTATATTGCCCAGCCACGTAGTATATTGCCCAGCCACGTAGTATATTGGACAGCGATGGAGTATACAGCACAGAGCCATACATAGTATACAGATTTAAAATAAAAAATAAACATATACTCACCTTCCGAAGGCCCGTTGAAGTCCTGGCCCTGTGTGCGGTGCATGCTGCAGCTTCCGGTCCCAGGGTTGGTATGAGCACAGGACCTGTGATGACGTCGCGGTCACATGACCATGACGTCATGGCAGGTCCTTCTTGCAGGACCTGTGATTACGTCGTGGTCACATGACAGTGACGTCATGGCAGGTCCTTCTCGCATACCATCCTTGGCACATTAGATCTTTTTACTATTAATGCTGCATAGGCAGCATCAATAGTAAAAATTTGGTCACACAGGGTTAATAGCAGCGTTAATAGAGTTCGTTACACCCCGGCATAACGCGGTCCGTTAGCGCTGCCATTAACCCTGTGTGAGTGCTCACTGGAGGGGATTATGGAGTGGGCACTGACTGCGGGGAGGAAGGAGCGGCCATTTTGGCGCCGACTGTGCCCGTCGCTGATTGTTCGTGGCTGTTTTGCCGCGACCAATCAGCAAGTTGGATTTCCGTGACAGACAGAGGCCGCAACCAATGAATATCCGTGACAGACAGACAGACAGAAGGACAGAAAGACAGACGGAAGTGACCCTTAGGCAATTATATAGTAGATAATTTCAGTTGTTTCACACTTTTTTGTTAAGTATATAATTCCACATGTGTTAGTTCATAGTTTTGATGCCTTCAGAGTGAATGTACAATTTTCATAGACATGAAAATACAGAAAAATCTTTAAATGAGAAGGTGTGTCCAAACTTTTTGTCCGTACTGTAGATTTCTTTGGTCCTTCCTTCAACCCCCTTAGAATGGTACTTTCCCATTAATTTATTTATTTTTCATAGCCTAGATAGTGCCGGCATATTTTGCATCATTAACATCAGTTCCTATCCCCACTGGGGTCACAATCTACTTTCCTTATTTTAGACGGACACACTAGTGTCAAGTGCATTTATTTTTACAATGTCAGATTGGAATCCAGGACCCCAGGACTGCCAAGCAACAATCAAACTAATATCACTGTATGGCTGTAACTTTCATATGTTGTGGTTGCAGATATCTATAATTGTATTATATAAAAGGTTATTCCCATGTTATGAAAAGAGGGCTATGCCTCCATTACCTCTCTACCAAAGGAACCGGCCACTGTATTCATGCCCCCTAGATCCTGATCCCGGCTCATGCACGCTAGCTCCTGATCCCAGATCATACATGTTAGCTTCTAATCCCAGACTCTTCTTTCCTGCCCCATTAATTTCTATGGAACGGAACCTTAAATTAGCAGCAGCACTAGATTGTGAATCCATGAGATTTGTACAGTAAATAGAAATTGTGTTGAGCAAGCGCTATAGGACTGGAAATGACAAAGTAAGACGGATATAATATATGTCATATGCTTAATTGCCATTCCATTCAAACAGGGGTCATACAATAAGGAGGA
Source organism: Ranitomeya variabilis (assembly GCF_051348905.1). Classification (NCBI taxonomy): domain Eukaryota; kingdom Metazoa; phylum Chordata; class Amphibia; order Anura; family Dendrobatidae; genus Ranitomeya; species Ranitomeya variabilis. The sequence goes on from NC_135233.1 coordinate 597,392,808, forward strand.
ATAGGGGGCTCCAGACCTCCATTCTAGTGAACATGGGTTATCCTACCGGCACAGCCCTCGGTGAACAAACATTTGTCACCTATATTCTAGAAGAAAAGGGATATTGGGGCAACCGTTCTAAAGTTTATGGTCCTAATGGTGCCGTGAACAGTCATTTATCACTTGTTTATTTCACTTATGTTATCACATAACTCTTCATCAAACTCCATTGCACCGAAAAAGCACTACAAATAATGGCTGGTGACAACCTCATGCAGCCTTTATCTATCCCCCATTTCCTCAAAATGGCTGGACCATCATTCTGTGGAAGAACAGTGGAATCATAACCCCCCATTTTGGTTATCATCGGGGTTCCCAGTGTTGCGGCCCCCAGTGAACAGACATTTATCCTTACCCTGTCAATAGGTAATTGTCAATTGTGGAAAAATCCCTGTAAACTATATGTGAATTTGGATCTGTTTTCCACGTTACATTCCTCCCCCATCTCTCCAGAGGAAGCTTTTCTTCTGTTATACTTTTATTTACTTTTTCTTTTGTCTGTATTTGTACATTGTTGCCTTTATAATTATTCCTTTGTCTGATAAAAAAGAAAAAAGAATACCCACATGTGTTGTACTTTACGAAAACAAAGATTTACCGTATCAATGTTTCAGAGCAGAACCGGCGTCAGCTTTCTCAGCGAGTCGCCTTTAATGATTTTTTTAAGATATCTAATTAATGGTTTGAAGTATTTCATTGAGAGCTTCCCGATTACCATGCACACTGTGTGTGGCTCTTCATATCCTCTTAAAAAGTCAGTTAATTCACAGCACTCCAAAAATCTTTGTCTGCTAAAGTAATTTAAATTTTGTTATTAGTGACTGCTGGAAATCATAATTCAATAAAGTCTAACTCATTTAGAAACATTTCACACTGTGCATACATTAGGTAACTTGGTTAACTCAGGAGACAGAAAAATATATAGTAATAGCCGTGTCTACACAGGAAATTGGAACACCACAGAGCGGTTTAAGGATTGTGTTTTTTGTTGTGTTGTTTCACCGCTTCTGGAAATAAAGTCAATGCTTTAGACAAGCGGATTATGATTTTCCATTTTTTTTTTGTCTTTTATAATTTGTAGTTTTCTAACTAGCAAATATGGTACGGACTCTGCCCAGTGTGAAGTAAAGTAAAATTGCAGGAATAAAAGTTTGTTAAGTGTTTAAATGTTTGTTCCAGTTTAATTATATTAGAAATGAGTGTGAGACTCCTGTGTGGGTGAGTATGAAGAAAATATATAGATGAAAAAAATAGAGAAATGTTCAGTGGGTAGATGAAAATCTATTTTTTTTACAATATTATCAACCACTCAACCATCAGTAACACAAATAACAGATTTAATAAAATAATTAACTCCTATCATTTGCTGCAACCAAATTACATACTATCTTTCATTAGTTTGATAACTCTTGTATCTAATCTCAACACAGGTGATGAGAGTAATAGTAAAGATTGCCCTTTATTTTAGTATTAAAAGAGGCTATATATGGGAATAAAGTAACTGTTTGTTACTGGGATCTAAGCAAAGGCGGATATCCCTTGCATTTATTGTTAGGCAATACTTCATATTTTTTTCTCACCAGTGGTGGACACTGATGGTAGAAGCCACCAGTGCGAGAGTGGCTTCAGAATTAGGAATGTTATGTCTCCCCTGGTGTGGTGGATCTCTAAATTTGTGGTCCAGATCAGCAGTGTGAGTGGGGAACAGATAGATGGAATTTATGTACCAGGCTGAACCAGTTAGATCACTGGAGGCTGATGTGGCAGGATGACACCTGGAGGAGTAGAACTGGAATCGTAGGAACCATTGGAGCAGAGAACAATTCATGGCAACTAGAGTATCAGTACTGGACAGCAATTAGTCTGCTCAGCAATAAGGAAGCTGAACTGAGGGACACAATGTTGGTCTAGCAGTATAGCACAGTTAAGTCACAAGAGCTAGGTTTGCGCCAGAATCTAAGGCAAAGCTGCATCAGTAGATAGAGTATCCCAGTAATAAAGCACAGCTGGGTTTGTCACAGAATCCTGGCAGGAGAGGCCAGCTGTGTAACAGAGTCACCCAGTGATATAGTATAGCTGGGTTGGTCACAGAGTCCAGGCCCAACTGGCCAGCAGTGTAACAGTCACCCAGTGATATAGTATAGCTGGGTTGGTCACAGAGTCCAGGCACAACTGGCCAGCAGTGTAACAGAGTCACCCAGTGATATAGTATAGCTGGGTTTGTCACAGAGTCCAGACACAACTGGCCAGCAGTGTAGCTGAATTACCTGGTGATGTAGCAAAGCTGGTATATTCAGGAGGTTTAGACAGCACATGACAGAAGTACATTTTAGTGGTGTGGGTGCCAACTACCTGAATATTTATGTGGCATCCACTGCTTGAGCCAGTCTTTAGTGCTTGAGATCATGGTATCACTGGAGGCCCACGGGTTTCCGTAGCAAAACGACATGCAGACAATAGCAAGCAGATGAAATTGTCTGAAGCAGCAGGAGACTGCATCACCCAGCAATGCAGTTAGTCCAGATGAGTATCAAGAAATAAAATATTCTCCATATATGTATAAAGTGTAATTCTAATAAAATGCATGAGCACCACGTACATGCTGCATACATGCCACATGATAGGCATTTTCTGTGCATAGAATGAATGTAATTAGTGGATGTGGTTGGGCCTGATAGTAGAAGATTAAACTCTTAGAAAGCAGCTTTCCAAAGATGTGTAGTCTGAAATGGAGGTATCCACTCTATGGCAACCATAGCCCCCAATAAAGCATTGTAGGCAGGGGTTGACTCCTTGGACATTTAAGTTCCGAAGGAACACCTTCACAGATTACGTCAATTAGTAAATGATTGTCAGAAATCTGTGCAGCATGGTCAGCCCGTGAGGCAGGTATAGGGTTTGAAGGCAGCACCTTGTAGTAAGGTCACAATCATGGCCATGAGGTTAAAAAACATGAAAAATCTATTCAAGAGAGATTCTCTTTTACGGCTATATACACAATGGTGGTAAAGGTATTCAGCTAAATACAGAAAAATATAATGTTAGTATATGGGAGGGGGAAAACTTTTCAAGATAGGTGGTGACCATGGCGGCCATTTTGAAGTCGGCCATTTTGGATCCAACTTTATAAATCGCCCACCCAGGTGTATCCATATAAATGGCCCACCCTGTATGATACCATTTTCTGGTTTGCGCTTAGATTATCCAACATTATGCTATCAAAACAAAAAAACAGACACACATATATAAGCGTGAAACAAAGGAATTAGGCTTTTCTTTTCTTTTTTTTTTTTTTTTTGTAATAGCAGCCCCCAAAATCCCACCACAATCACTTCTACCTCTATACATCTGTTTACTGAGCTTTACTGTTACAAGTGTGTGCCCTAAACATTTCCGAAATCCCATATGATTGTGGGGGGTCTAATTTTATTCTGGAGATCACCTTTTTGCCTGGCGGTATGTTACTATCCTGTGACTGTTCTCCCACTGCCCCCTTTCCTCTGCTTCCTCCTATGCACTCATTTGTATTCCGCGTGGCGCCAGTTTCCAAACAGCCGCAGAATACAAGCGAGTCTTAGCCGGCGCTGCTTTCACAGCAGGCTGCATCGCTAAGGTTGTTCCCTACTGATTTTGCACCATTAAAAAATGGAAATAAAATATGTTTTGGGATGCATTGTAATAATCGTAGGTGTATTCACTTCAGTTCTGTTGTTTGCTGCTTTTGCTGGCAGGAAAGAGAATTTATACAAAAAGCTAAATAAGAGTCATTATGATGCCTTATTGTTAAAAGTGCTTGTTGCAAGTACCGGGTGAACGACAACAAAACAAATCTTTTCACAGTAATTGACTTGTCTAAAATATTCAATGACTTATTAATCAACACTTCTTTTGTCAGTAGGGGTTTGTTTTTTTTTCATAACCAGCTGCTGAATTCAAGTTTAACGCGTTTCAATTGTCTGCACGAGGCTGAGAAGAATGAGATGATGTTTGCGAGAATGGAACCTATCCGATCATTATGTGCCAGTGAGGCAGGAGGCACTACTTGTCTCATATCTTTACCCATGGCAATAGTTCCGATTTAATTTCATTTAAAATGTCTAATTTTTTTGTTTGCAATAATTCTTCATTCAGATAGGGGATAAACCTAAACCATTGGACTTTTTATTGTCACCTTATATCACCTTGCAAGTTTTTATGGGTTTCATAACTGATACAGTGGCAAGTAAAAGTTTGGGCACCCCTGGTCCAAATTACTGTTATTGTAAACAGTTTAGCAAGTTAAAGATGAAAAGATCTCTAAAAGGCCTAAAGTTAAATATGGCACATTTCCTTTGTATTTTAGACAAAAGAAACATATTTTTTATTTTTTACAATTTTAAAAAACTACAGAAAAGGAAAATGGGCCAGTGCAAAAGTTTGGGCACCCTGTATGGTTAGTACCACTTTGCACCCCCTTTTGAAAGTATCACAGCTTGTAAACGCTTTTTGTAGCCAGACAAGACTCTTTAAATTCTTGTTTGAGTGAGTTTCATCCATTCTATCTTGAAACTTTTTTTTCCAGTTGTATAAGATTCCTGGGTCGTCTTGCATGCACTGCTATTTTGAGGTCTAGCCACAGATTTTCAATGATCTTCAGATCAGGGGACTGTTAGGGCCTTGGTAAAAATTCAGTCTGCGCCGTTTGAGGTAGTCTTTGTGGATTTTGACTTATGTTTAGGACCGTTATCCATTGGTAGAAGCCATCTCCTTTTCAACTTCAGCTTTTTTACAGATGGTGTTATGTTTGCATAAATAATTTGTGGAAATTTCGTATGCAAATTGCCTCTTCAGAGAGGAAGAGGACTTGAACTCTATAGCGCCACCTGTGGAAGCAGCAATCCTACAAGTCACTATTGACCCTTTAACGAGCCTTGTCACATGACTTAGGATAAAAGCCAAATCTGAATCTCAAATTGCAGACAGTGTTTTAAAGGGAACCTGTCACCCCGTTTTTTCGGTATGAGATAAAAATACTGTTAAATAGGGCCTGAGCTGAGCATTACAATAGTGTAGTTTGTGTACCCCGATTCCCCACCTATGCTGCCGAAATACGTTACCAAAGTAGTCGTTTTCGCCTGTCAATCAGGCTGGTCTGGTCAAAAGGGCGTGTTGTCTTCCCCCAGATTTTGCGTAGTTTTCCGTTGGTGGCGTAGTGGTGTGCGCATGCCCAAGGTCCCGAATCCTCTGCCAGTGGATTTAAAAGAGCGCGCTGTTCGTTATTTCATTGGTGATCGGTGGGCGCGGCCATCTTCCTTTGGCCGCGCGTGCGCAGAAGCGGCGCTCTGCTGGCCGCGGCTTCAGGAAAATGGCCGCCGCGATATCCATCTGCGCACGCGCGGCATCCCGCGGCCATTTTCCTGAAGCCGCGGCCAGCAGAGCGCCGCTTCTGCGCACGCGCGGCCAAAGGAAGATGGCCGCGCCCACCGATCACCAATGAAATAACGAACAGCGCGCTCTTTTAAATCCCCTGGCAGAGGATTCGGGACCTTGGGCATGCGCACACCACTACGCCACCAACAGAAAACTACGCAAAATCTGGGGGAAGACAACACGCCCTTTTGACCAGACCAGCCTGGTTGACAGGCGAAAACGGAGACTTTGCAAAGGTATTTCGGCAACTTAGGTGGGTAATAAACGCATAACAAACACACTAATGTAACGCCCACCTCTGCCCCTATTTAACGCTATTTTTATCCCATCTTCCAAAAATGTGACAGGTTCCCTTTAAGGTATTGCCCGTCAGTGCAAAGTATGAGAACTAATTTGGCAAGGTGAGAGGCTCTGGACTGAGGTCAAAGTGGTAACGTTTCTCCTTGTGGAGAGTGACATACCGGCCCTGGCAAGCCAATTTAAGGAGGCTTTCGCCGTGCAATGCTCCTCTGGGAAATTTTATATGCAAATTGCCTCTTCAGAAATAAATTCTTCCGTATATCCGTGAAATGTAGCCTGTGCCATTGGCTGCAACACAACCCCTACGCATGATTAATCTATCCCCATTCTTAATGGTTGAGATGTTCTTTTCCTGAAATTCTGCGCCCTTTGTTCTCCACACATTCCTGATCATTGTGGCCACAGAGTTCTATTTTAAACTCATCGGTCCACAGGAGTTGTTTCCAAAGTGCATCAGGCTTGTTTAGATGTTCTTTTGCACACTTCTGATGCTTTATGGTGAGGATGCAGGAGAGGATTTGTTCTGAAGATGACTCTTCCACGAAGGCCACATTTGTGCAGCTGTCTCTGAACAGTAGAACAGTGTCCCATAACTCCAGAGTCTGATAAATCTTTCTAAATGTCTTTTGCAATCAAGCCGAGGTTTTGAATTGCATCTCTAGCAATCCTACTAGCAGCTATCACTGAAATTTTGCTTGGTCTTCCAGATCTTATCTTGACCTCCACTGTTCCTGTTAACTGCCATTTCTTAATTACATTTTGAACAGAGGAAAGGGCAACTGGAAAACACTTTCCTGGGAAGTTTCAGAAGCCCTCAACTGAACAGATTGACCCCTGCACTGTTACCAGAAACCTACACTGTTTAATATGATGGTTAAAGGCTTCTAACCAGTGCAGAAGTACATGAAATCAGACACTGTCTTGTCTTGTGGCCCCTCTATGTCGAGGTATACTCGTGACACTAAAGCAGTGGAAAGTTGTGGTTTTACTGTTAAGCAAAATTATCCTGCCACTTACCTTTTATATTTATTCTGTCACTTGTGAACCAATGGGCATTTCGGGATTAGTATCATTAACATAGTTGCCCCAAATTTGGGTTGCAGTCAAAGCCTGAGGGGCCCCAAAAGGTCACTTTTTTGCAATATGGTTTTGTTTTGTTTTTTGCATATGAGGAGACTGGTCATTTACCATATATCCACATGACCCTGTTGCAGGTTTGCAGGTTTTACATCTGGGTGTTGCAGCTTCTTGTTAGCCCAGTCTTTACCAGTGGTTCCAAAGCTTTTAAATGACGGATGGTATTGACTAGTAAAGAATCCTAATAGTGAGCCTAGTGATAGCTGTCGGCAATATGGTTATGACCACTGGCGGGCACAGACTGAAAAGCGCCCCTGTGCAGTCCAATAGCTCTTCATAATGCAAAATGTCACCTGCGTTAGAAGTGGTAGTAGCCCTTTTATCTCTTGGGGCCCGGTTGCACCTATATGTCATGTCTTTTCCTGGTTACAACCCTAGTACCAAGTTTTAGTAATGCTATGCCCAGGTGTAAACAGTGGACAACTATAAAAGCCAAATATATGGGGACAAAAAGTCACATGTGGCTCGCTACCACTAGTTTATACCTTTGCCAGGGTTAAAAAATGCATGTTACAATATATAATATGAATTCCCGTAGACACAGTGCTTTCTCTCATACCAATCCAGTTCTACAGATCAGAGTCTAGACTTAATATGTATTTTTCTTTACATTTTATTACACTGGTCCAAACAGTCTTAAAAAAAGAAACAAAAAAAAGAACAAAAAGTCTACAATATGCTCATTTTTTTCTTCTCTTCACTGGGTGAGTAGTAATTAATCTGTCTACTATGCATTTTTATTTCTATTATATCCACAAAGAAACTGTCCTATATTAACTAATATGAGTTTAGGTGCTTTGTAAAAGTGGCAATCACAGGACAAATCATTTAGGGAAAAAAAGTTGATTTATTGATAAAATATGATACAAAGCCACTGCACTGTAATTGCGGATATATTGTACGTTTTTATGACTTCACTGCATTTAATTAATACAGTTATATATGGAAATCTATAGGCTTTTTTTGCAATGAGTAAATTAATTTTATAGCACATTGTTACAGTGCAAGCTCTCAAATGTTCCAATGTCTCATCATTGTGACCTTTTATACTATAAATATTATTTTTACTTTATTATTTATCCAAATGCACACTGATCTTTCCACAAAGACGATAATAGGGAGATGGTTGGGATCCAATTGCTTGTTAAAATTCTAATTAAAATATTTTACGAATTTGTTTTTTCCTTTGTTCACTTAAAAAAAAGTCACGCTCAGCCTCATTAGCAAAGAAGCAAGCAAATAGCCTAAGAAATATCTCGTTAACTGAGGAGGGAAGTTTCCACGGACTCTTTGGGAGTGTACAGGGCTAGTTCTAGGCAAAATAGCCAGAAAACACAATGAGCCCAAGATGGTCATGAATCTGACACCATCTTTTCTATGCTGCTCACATATTTCTACAAGATGGGATTGGGAGGAATAGATTTTTCTCTAGGTTCTTTACTGCACAGTAAAGAATTTATGAGCATTTTAATAGTGGCCGATATTATTATTGTCCTATATTTATATAGTGGCAACATGTAACATAGCGTTGTACATTGCCATAACAGAGGGCACGAATACAGAGTCTAGTACAATGTAAAGCACATAAGGATTGGTATAGATACCAGGTGTATCTACTGCAGGGGTGGGGAACCTCAGGCCCCAGGGCCATTTTCGGCCCTCAATTACCTTTTATCAGGCCCCCGAGCAGATTCTCAGGGACCGCATTCTTGGGCAGGGAGGTGTATTTTGACTACAACCAGCTCATTAATTTCTTCTTGCTCTGTTAGCACACACATGCAATGGAAAAAAAAATACCACAAATAAAAACTTAAAAATTTTATTAAAACCACAACGTATTTCAGCTGTATTTCGCCTTCCTCAGGTGTCTGGAGGTTGGTCTGTAAACTGAACTCATATATACTTATCTCAGATGTAGGCAGAGGAGGAGCAATTCCAGAAACCTTCAGGAGACCCAGTACTCGGTTACATTGGCCAGCTGACCTCAATGTGAATTAGGGCAGAGCAGAACAGGAGCCCATCTGTCCAGGGAATCTATGTAGATGAAATGATTGAAGAAGGAAAAAGGATCTTGGCCATAAAAGCTTACTCTCTAAGGCTACTTCATACTTGTAAGCCAAGCTCTTGTTTGACTTACAGCTGTTTTTCCCCATGTCCTCTCCATACACCCGTATGTCTCTCTGTATTTCTGTAGGAAGAGCGGAATATTGAGGTGTCTCGTATCAGAAGGATCATGCAGTTGAAATGCACAATACTTCCCTTCCCTTCAGGTACGGACTGGGGCTGACATTCAGCCCTGATATTAGAAATCACACAGGCCTATGTTGTCCCCGTCCCCATGAACCAGATGGGATATATTACTAATGTTACCCTGGATGGAGGAAAGGAAGATTTTCTACAAGACCAATATTTCTAATGATACCTGTGGCCTGCTGGGGTAAGTGACGGAGTCAGCAGCTTTGTGCTCCATCAGAACTCTTAACAGTATGGGTGTCTTGAGAACACGGATTCTGTTAACAACGTAGCAGACAAGGCAGCCCGTGACCAGACAGGCCCATCTGGCATTTGCCAGATGGCCAGTCCGGCCCTGGTTCCCTTGCATCCGTTGTCTGGGAAGTCGAAGGTCCCAGCTACATGTGTGCATGTGTTCTTAGCGGAGAGAGGGGAGTAAGTGGCTAGTGGCATTTTTACTTCTAAAGATAAAATGGTAAGCATGTTAAATCCCTACTGCCTAATTCATTTCACCCCTGACATCTGCCAGTAGCGACATTGTCAGTCAGTTCAGCAGTTACAGTCATATGAAAAAGTTTGGGCACCCCTATTAATCTTAAGCTTAATGTTTTATACAAATGGTTATTTTGCAACAGCTATTTCAGTTTCATATCTCTAATAACTGTTGGACACAGTAATGTTTCTGCCATGAAATGAGGTTTATTGTACTAACAGAAAATGTGCAATCTGCATTCAAACTAAATTTGACAGGTGCATAAGTATGGGCACCCTTATCATTTTCTTTTTTTAAATACTCCTACCTACTTTTTACTGACTTACTAAAGCACTTTTTTTGGTTTTGTAACCTCATTGAGCTTTGAACTTCATAGCTAGGTGTATGCAATCATGAGAAAAGCTACTTAAAGTGGCCACTTGCAAGTTGTTCTCCTGTTTGAATCTCCTCCGAAGAGTGGCATCATGGGCTCCTCAAAACAACTGTCAAATGATCTGAAAACAAAGATTATTCAACATAGTTGTTCAGGGGAAGGATACAAAAAGCTGTCTAAGAGATTTAACCTGTCAATTTCCAGTGTGAGGGCTGTACGGAGAAAAACAATGGAGATTTTGGCAGGGGATGATATACCGTAATGCTGAACTCCACAAGGTAGATATTGATATCCTACATTAACCATGGGGGCATCAGTTTTTCAATCCAAGAAAACCTCATTAGGTCAGGGTCCATATAATCTTTCCATATTTCAGGTTACTCAGATTGGCACTGTATAGAAATGTATTTTATCCCAATAATTAAATATGAATATATATTAAATAACAGACAGAATCTTTTTAACATGTATCGCTATTCTACTAGATAGGGAATCATTTTAATTCTTACTATTGTATTTATTATGCCATTGCTCCATTTTTGTATGAAACAATTTTTTATAGAATCCAGAAAACACGCGGTGGGTTTACTTAGGCATTGACTTAATTTAAAATTCATGGATCCTTTCAGTTTTCTTCTTTTTTTTTTTTTACTATGAGGTAAAAATGAAATTAGCAGCAAAAGTATTAAAATATTGATAGTAATCCATTACATGCTGAGGATTTACAAATCAATTATTAATTTCAAATTAAAGGTAAGGGCTAGGTTCCTCCGATAACATTTCTTGCTTTCCTCTCAGCATATGTAAGGATAGGTATTATTAAAGGGAAAAATATATAGGACATAATCCATATGCAAAATGTTCTGCTGTTAAATCATTATTTTTGATATTTACTAAGGCTGGTTTCACACTTGCGTTTTGATCTGCAGCGTTTGAACAGAAAAAAACGCATTCGTTTTTTTTCCCTATGTTTAACATTAAAAACGCATGCGTTTTTTTGTATGTGTTTGGTCGCTTTTAACGACGCATGCGTTTTTTTGCTGCATGCGTTCAGTCGCAGAAATGCAACATGTAGTAATTTCTAGAGGCGTTTTTTTGCCGCAAAAAAACGTATTGTTGTCTATGTAAACGCATGCGTTTTTAAGCACATGCGTTTGCTTGCGTTAAAAACGCATGCGTTTTTATAGAAAAAAAACAAGAATACACCCTGATAAGCCACCCCCCACCATCAAGGTGATAAAGGGATCCTAACCCTACCCCTAACCCTAACCGTAACCCTAACAATATGACAGTGAATACCCTACGAGTTAATATTTTTAGTACTCTATAGCAATACCGTATATCTTGGGGTGTCCACATTGAACAAAGCTTTTTATTAGAAGAATGTCCTGGTCACCAGGTCAACATCCCTATGGATCCCTAGGGGTAGGGGTAGGGTTAGGGTTTGGATCCCTTTATCACCTTGATGGTGGGGGGTGGCTTATCAGTGACCTGGTGACCAGGACATTCTTCTAATAAAAAGCTAACCCTAACCCTAGGGATCCTAACCCTATCCCTAACCCTATCCCTAACCCTAGCTATTTCTATTTATAGTGGGTTTTCTAGTTGATTTTGATGATTGGCATCTGTCACACACTTCTCAGCATGCGTTTCAAAAACGCAAACGCATGAAAAAACGCATGTAAATGCGTCAAAACGCCGCGTTTTTATTACCGCATGCAAAAATGCATGCATCTAAAAAACGCAGCGTTTGCACGCGTTTACATGCGTTTTTTCACCACCTGCGTTTTTTTTTAACGCTGCGTTTTTAAACGCAAATGTGAAACCAGCCTAATTTCTGTGATATTTTCTGTATCAGTATACAGTTTTTGATACATGGTTTATCCATATAACCAGCATATCACTTGAATAAATGCAATCACCTTATGGCTTTCCGGCTGTTGCAAAACTACAACCCCCAGCATGCACCGACTGTCTGCAGCGTATAGTTTTAGTTGAATGAGTTGAATGAGTTTTCTACTCTCATAAAGGTTGTCCACAAACATCTGATACTTTAAAATACAAACACCGATAGAAGTCGCCATTCCCTTGGACCTGTGCCAGCTTCTTCTACATTGGTCTCTGTATTTTGGCTGCAGTGATGACGGCAAAACTACAGCTCACGTAACCGCTGCAGTCAATCACTGAACTCAGCAACTATGATTATATAGACAGCACAAGCTGCCGAGTTCACTGACTGGCTGCAGTGGTGACGTATGCTATAGTCATGATGCCACCTCTTCAGCCAAAACACAGAGTCTTAAGTAGAAGCAGGGAGCTGGCACTGGAACAGAGCAGGGTAAATACTGTATTTGTTTTGGGTTCTTTTTTTACAAGTACCTCTTGGCGGTCACTTTTTTGAAAGTGGAAAATCCTTAAGTTTGGTGTGATTTGTACGTTTCCACAGTCAGTAAACGCTGCGGATTGGACGCAAGGGATACTGATTTTTGCAATTAAACATTTTATCCACAAACTGATCATTTAAATCTGATTTTTAACTATTGATTAGGGAAGAACGGACCTATGGTAGTATGGGTTCTGGTCCCTGACCTTTATTCCAAAATTCGGTTAGGGTACCAGAACTTGAACCAGAATCCGAACCCCAATTGAAAACAAAGGGGACCTGGACTTTTGAGCCGGAAAATTCTCACTTTCTCTGCAACAGACTTACCCTGGAACTCAACGGACTTCGTAGAGAAGTTCGTGTTTGGCGTTTAGCACCGGACACTAACTGTCCAGTACGAACCCCCGAACTTTTAAGTTCTGGTTCGCTCTTTCCTACTATTGACAGGGCTGATTTTAGAGAAAGTGGGGCCCTGGGCAAAAGATTAAAGTGGGGCCCCAAATGCTCACATATTTCACATCACACAAATCTTTCGGTTGTATTTCCATGCGCTGAGTTCAGGCCGTTAAACAAGCGTAATCAACAATAATGAAGTTGGTCGACGCTTGTTTCCTAGTTTCTTTACTCTGGCTGAGGAAGAATGATGGGGACAGATCGTCCTCGATAAAGTATAATGCAGGTCCCATATAGTTCATATAGTATAATGCACTCCCCAAAGTCCTGGATAGAGTATAATGCAGCCCCCCTCATAAAGTATACTGCCAACTCAGAGTGTACTGCAGCCCCCCAAGAGTATACTGCAGCCCACCTCAGAGTATACTGCAGCCACACACAGTATAATGCAGCCCCCCACACACACTCAGTATAATACAGCCACACGCACACACAGAATAATGCAGCCCCCACACACAGTATAATGCAGCCCCCCACACACACTCAGTATAATGCAGCCACACGCACACAGAATAATGCAGCCCCCCCACACACAGTATAATGCAGCCCCCCACACACAGTATAATACAGCCCTCCAGACAAACACAATATAATGCAGCCCCCTCCACACACATTATAGTGCATCTCCATCACACACAGAATAATGCAGCCCCCCTCCACACACACAGTATAGTACAGCTCCCCCCTACACACAGTATTGTGCAGCTCCCCCCAGCACACAGTATAGTGCAGCTCCCCCACACACAGTATTGTGCAGCTCCTCTCACACACAGTATAGTGCAGCTCCCCCACACACAGTATAGTGCAGCTCCCCCCACACACAGTATAATGGAGCCCCCCACTCACAGTACAGTGCAGCTCCCCCCAACACACAGAGCCCCCCACCACACAGTACAGTGCAGCTCCCCCACCACACAGTATAGTGCAGCTCCCCCACTAACAGTATAGTGCAGCTCCCCCCACTCACACAGTACAGTGCAGCTCCCTCAACACACAGTACAGTGCAGCTCCCCAACACAGTATAGTGCAGCTCCCCAACACACAGTATAGTGAAGCTCCCCCAACACAGTATAGTGCAGCTACTCCAACACAGTATAATGCAGCTCCTACCCAACACACAGTACACTGTGTGCAGAATTATTAGGCAAGTTGTATTTTGATCACATGATACTTTTTATACATGTTGTCCTACTCCAAGCTGTTCAGGCTTGAGAGCCAACTACCAATTAAGTAAATCAGGTGATGTGCATCTCTGTAATGAGGAGGGGTTGTTGTCTAATGACATCAAAACCCTATATAACGTGTGCTTAATTATTAGGCAACTTCCTTTCCTTTGGCAAAATGGGTCAGAAGAGAGATTTGACGGGCTCTGAAAAGTCCAAAATTGTGAGATGTCTTGCAGAGGGATGCAGCAGTCTTGAAATTGCCAAACTTTTGAAGCGTGATCACCGAACAATCAAGTGTTTTATGGCAAATAGCCAGCAGGGTCGCAAAAAGCGTGTTGGGCAAAAAAGGCGCAAAATAACTGCCCATGAATTGAGGAAAATCAAGCGTGAAGCTGCCAAGATGCCATTTGCCACCAGTCTTAAGACTGACTTTTCAAAGGTTTTATGGGCTGATGAAATGAGAGTGACTCTTGATGGGCCAGATGGATGGGCCAGAGGCTGGATCAGTAAAGGGCAGAGAGCTCCACTCCGACGCCAGCAAGGTGGAGGTGGGGTACTGGTATGGGCTGGAAGAAGTCGGTATCGTTCAAGAAAAACATGATTTTCATGCAGGACAATGCTCCCTCACATGCCTCCAACTACTCCACAGCGTGGCTGGCCAGTAAAGGTCTCAAAGAAGAAAACATAATGACATGGCCCCTTTGTTCACCTGATCTGAACTCCATAGAGAACCTGTGGTCCCTCATAAAATGTGAGATCTACAGGGAGGGGAAACAGTCCACCTCTCGGAACAGTGTCTGGGAGGCTGTGGTGGCTGCTGCACTCAATGCTCATCGTAAACAGGTCAAGCAAATGACAGAATCTATGGATGGAAGGCTGCTGAGTGTCATCAGAAAGAAAGGTGGCTATATTGGTCACTAATTTTTTTTTGGGGGGGGGGTTTGCATGTCAGAAATGTTTCTTTTCTAAATTTTGTGCAGTTATATTGGTTTACCTGGTGAAAATAAACAAGTGAGATGGGAATATATTTGGTTTTTATTAAGTTGCCTAATAATTCTGCACAGTAATATTTACCTGCACAAACAGATATCCTCCTAAGATAGCCAAATAAAAAAAAACCCACTCCAACTTCCAAAAATATTAAGCTTTGATATTTATATATTTATAGATATTTAGTCTTTTGGGTTGATTGAGAACATAGTTGTTGATCAATAATAACAATAATCCTCTAAAATACAACTTACCTAATAATTCTGCTCACAGTGTATAATGCAGCTCCCCCACAACACAGTATAATGCATCTCCTCTCCACACACACACAATATAATGCAGCTCCCCTCCACACACAGTATAGTGCAGCTCCCCCAACAGTATAATGCAACTCCTACCCAACACACACAGTATAGTGCAGCTCCCGCCAACACAGTATAGTGCAGGTCCTCCAACACACAGGACAGTGCAGCTCCCTCCCAACACACAGCATAATGCAGGCGCAGCTCCCCTAACACACAGTATAGTGCAGACACGCACACACACAATAATGCATACACACACAGGATTGCTACTTCCAACAGGTAGCGCTATAGAGATTAAGTCCTCTTTTTTTCTCTGAAGAGGCAATTTGCATATTAAGTTTCCCAGAGGAGCATTGCACAGCGAATAAGCCTCCTTACCTTGATAAGCCAGAGCTGGTATGTCACTCTCCATAAGGAGAAACCTTACCCCTTAGACCTCAGTCCACCTAGCCAAATCAGTTCTCATGCTTCGAACTGACGAGGGCCAACAGCCTGAAACAACTTGTCTGCGAATTGAGATACTGATTTGGCTTTTATCCTTAGTCAAATTGCACGACTCGTTAAAGGGTTGATTGTGACTTGTAGGATCGCTACTTCCAACAGGTGGTGCTATAGAGTTTAAGTCCTCTTTTTCTCTGAAGAGGCAATTTGCACACACACACTCATTCACACAATACTTACCCCTCCTCCTTGTTCCCCACGCTGCTCCAGGTGCAGCTCTGGTCTCATCTGCTCCACTGCTGGCACAGCGTGGCGCACGATGAAGTGACGTCATTGTGCGTCCGATGAGTCACAACCAGAGGGGGAGTAATGGGAGAGGGAGCGTCTCTCCTCCATCACTGCTTTCAACTGTATCGGTGTCTATGATGCCATTAAGTTGAATGAGCGATGCGGTAGGGGGGGCGCCGGGCCCCTCATAAGGGCCCAATCGCGGCCCCATGGCTGCCAGCCCCTGGAGGAGTGGGGGCCCTAGGCAGCTGCCTGTTCTTCCTGCCCCTAATGCTGGCCCTGACTATTCTTTTTTTTTTTTTAAGGAGGCATATAACCAGAATTTAAAGGGGTTATTATACAAACTAAGTGCATTTTAGTAAATCTAAAAATAAGTTCCATAATTGGATATATTAAAAAAAAAAGTTTGTGCCTGAAATCATTTTATAAATGTGCCCCTGTGTAATGAATGCAGGGACATGGTCGGATATACCACAGCTCCTGTGCAAGGGAGGAAGCAACAGAGTATACAGACATTACAGCAGGGGAATCACAGCGGATTCTTTCAGTTAGGTAAAACAAGTTATAAAACAGGCAGGGAAACATTTTCCCTCACAGAAATCATCAGCTATGATCCCCTGCTGTCCTGTCTGTATACTGTCTTTTGCATCCTCTCTGGCCAGGATCTGTGGTATGTTCAGACCATGTTCCTGCACAGTCAGACACAGCCATTACATAGCAGGGGCACATTTATAAGATTATCGCAGGATAGGAACAATTTTTTTTAACACATCCAATTTTGAAACTTATTTTTATTTAAAAATCTATCTATTAATATTTAATCTTACTAATATTATATTAATAAGTTTGTTGGAAAACCCTTTATGGATCATTTATAATCATCTCTCCTTTTTGTTACTGCACATAAGGAGGGATTAAAGCATAAGAACACAATTTTTACAATAAGGTTTCATTAAAGGGAATCTGTCACCAGGTTTTTGCTGCCTAATCTGAGAACCGCATAGTGTAGAGGCTGAGACCCTGATTCAAGCTATGTGCTTAGTGTAGTTTTCATAAAATCACAGCTTTATCAGCAGGAGATTATCACTACAGGACTAGGTATCTTGTGCGTCCTAGACCAACCACGCCTCCACCACTGATTGGTAGCTTTATATAATAATAATTTTATTTATATAGCGCCAACATATTCCGCAGCGCTTTACAAATTATAGAGGGGACTTGTACAGACAATAGTCATTACAGCATAACAGAAATCACAGTTCAAAATAGATACCAGGAGGAATGAGGGCCCTGCTCGCAAGCTTACAAACTATGAGGAAAAGGGGAGACACGAGAGGTGGATGGTAACAATTGCTTTAGTTATTTGGACCAGCCATAGTGTAAGGCTCGGGTGTTTATGTAAAGCTGCATGAACTTTCTGCCTATGCACAGTGTACACAGAAACCAGCCAATCAGTGGTGTGGGTGGGTTATACACATCTCCGCATTAAGAAAATTGCTAGATCTATGGCAGATAAAAAAGTTTCTAATCGATTGGCTGTAAAATCAGATTAATTAAAAATCCAAAACCGAGCCCATTGTGATTGGGAGTTTGTAACAATTTTTTTCTTCTGTGCTTATTTATGACCATATTACTATTGAACCGAACTCTTTTTTTTTACTGAATCATGTTTATTAAAAAATTTTCAGGTTACACAGATAAACACAACAATTCCGCAAACAGAGCAGAGTAGATTATTAATACAATAAGAAAACAGACATACCAATGCAAGGGAGGGGGGGGAAAGGGAGTAGGTACACATAGGTATACAACTGTAGATTATTTAGATCAAAGGTCTAAACATAAACTAACCTACTGAAATACAGGTTCCTGAAAGTCAAAGCGACATATAAACTAGACAGCTAGGCACAGTGCAAGATTTTCACGTGCCGGGAGTATCAGATCCCGGATCACAGTAGGACAAGCGTCTTCACGCTGGGATAAAGGAAAACCGGCTATCAAGCCACGGCTCCCAGATCTGAGACTTTTTTGTTTTTGATGACGCAGATAACACCAGTGCCCGTTCGTATTGGCAATGAAGGTTCATCCTATCAATCACAGATTGTATGGTCGGTGCGCTAGTCACTCTCCATTTGGAAGCCACTGCCAGTCTAGCGGCTATAAACAAATGTGAGAACACACCTCTCAGCCCATGTGGGATCTCATCCAAACCAATATGCAATAAAACCATACTAGGTCGCAGGGCCACCCGAATCCCAGTCACCTCCGCTATCACGTCCTCTAAACTAACCCAAAGATTTTGTAATTTCGGACATGACCACCACATATGGCTAAGCGTCCCCAACATACCGCAGCCTCTCCAGCACAATGGGGAGCATTGAGGGCCAAAATGGGCAACTTTAACTGGGTAATAGTACCAGCGTAAGTGGACTTTTTTTAATTGTTCCAGATGGTTTACACATGAGGATACTCTCCGAACCTCTAACACCGCTTCCCGCCACCCATCAGGCGCTAGGGTGACCTGCAAGTCATCCTCCCACTGGCTCATGAATTGCAACTTAACCTCTGGGTCAGGATCATTCAGGGCTCTATACAAAATAGATACATTGCGAGTACTAGGACCAGGCACCAAGAAAAGACCATTTACTGTACGAACTAGGTTGGTATTAAAAAAGGGCGTCAGTTGAGTAGTGTGCATAAGATGTCTTAATTGTAAAAACTGATAAAATCTATGCCGAATATCAGGGTGTTTCGCAACTAGGCGATCAAACGGTTTAATCATTGTGTCATCAAGCAGCTGATGAAGTGATTTTACACCAGCTAGTACCCATGGCTGTAAATCTATATATGGAATATGTAATTCTAGCGCCTTCAATGACACTTCAGTTAACGGAATTTTAAAAAGAGATGGGACCGTCTGTCTCCAAAAATGCAGTGCAGTAGACATGGTCGGTAGGGGGAGACTACCTGTCCGCGGACCCAAAGCTTCAACCTCCAGCATGAATCGGGTGGAGCCTCTAGTTGCATAGAAATTTTCAATTTGCAACCATCTATGATCCTTATCAAGCTGCCACCAGTCCCGCAACCCTGCCACCACCGAGGCCTTATAGTACGCCATCAAATTTGGTAATCCCATTCCCCCCAACTCATAAGGGTAGTACATAAGGGATTTAGCCACTCTAGGAGTTTTGTGGGCCCATATGTATCTATTTGTTAAGCGTTGAAAGTTTGTTATAATTTTGCTTGGAACCCTCAAAGGGAGACATCTAAAATAATATAATATCTTGGGGAGAATTTTCATTTTGAAAATGTTGATTCTGGCCACCCAGGATGTCATAAACATATGCAAGGTGTCTAACTCAGACTTAATCTCTCTGAATAGAGCAGAATAATTCACCTCTATAATATGTTGAGAACATGTAAGCTTTATACCAAGGAAAGGGATACCCTGATCAGTCCAACGAAAGGGAAACTTATTCTCTAATTCAGTTCTGACGACCAAAGGGACCGCGACAGGGAATACCAAAGATTTGGATGCGTTCAGTTTGTAATAGGATACTGACGCAAAATCCTCTAGTTCAGCCATGACTGCCGAGAACGACCGCTCCAGATCCACACAAGTTATGATAACGTCATCCGCGTATAGACCAATCTTATGAGCAGCCGGGCCCACCATCAGGCCTGAAATATCCGAGTTAAAACGGATTTTCTCCGCCAATGGCTCCATGCATAATGCAAATATAATGGGGGATAATGGACATCCCTGCCGCGTCCCATTGGTGATCAGAAAGGGGGCAGATACTACTCCAGAGGCGAGAACTCTGGCAGATGGAGTGGAATATATGGCCGAGATCGCCGATAGGATGGGGCCCTCCAAACCGAACTTCCGAAGAACACTTCCCAAATATCCCCAATGTACCCTATCAAAAGCCTTCTCAGCATCCAAAGACAGAAAGGCACTGGGAAGGCCCGACAGTTCCGCCACCCTGATGAGATTCAACATTCGGCGGGTACCATCCTTAGTTTCCCGGCCAGCCACAAAACCGACCTGGTCAGGAGAGACAAGAGAGGGGATTATCAAATGAAGGCGGGAGGCTAACAATTTGGTATATATCTTTAAATCACAATTCAATAAAGCAATGGGCCTAAAATTTCCAGGACTATCAGGGGTCTTACCTGGCTTAGGGAGAGTGGCAATAGTAGCTTCCAAATTGGAGGCAGCAACTTTGCCTGATTCCCTCCAACTAGAAAACAACCTCAATAGATATGGGGCCAGAAGATCCTGAAAAGTGCGATAATATTCATTTGATAGTCCATCCGGACCAGGTGCGGTGTGCAGCTTACTACTTTTAATGTTTTTTTTAATCTCCTCCTCTGTAAATGGGGCATTTAACAAGAGTAATTGTTCTTGGGATACGCATGGTAAATTAACTGACTGTAGATATGAGTCGATTGATACCTGGGTGGGTTGACGGGTCTGCTGGTCAGAATGTAAGTTATATAAATGGGAGTAATACTTTGCAAATGTCTCTGCGATTTCAATCGGATTCCTAACCAAACACCCATTCTGCCCTAGCAAACCATCTAATCTGGATTTAGCCTCTCGCTTGCGTACCCTACGGGTCAGTATAGCTCCCGCCCTATCTCCAGTGGCATAAAAGTGAGTTTTAAATTTACGTAAATTATGGGCATAGGTAGAAAGCAAATTCTCCCGCAATTTAAAGCGAACCCCGTATATATCTCATCCGATACCGCCTGAGAGGGTGAGGTTTTATTCAGTGATTCCAATTGATCAAGTCTAGTTAAGAGGTCATCCCGTAACCCTCTATTGCGCTTCAGTATGGAGGCTTGTTGTATGAGATATCCCCGAATAACCACTTTATGTGCAGCCCATAGCGTTTCATCTGAAACTTCCCCATTATTGTTAATGTGGAAATAGTGGGTCAGCTCATTAGAAATACCACACGTCACCCTCTCATTTAGTAAGAGAGAAGGGTTCAGGCGCCATCTAAAGGCAGGATTCACATGATGTTTTAATGCTAACTGTAACACAATGGGAGCATGGTCAGACCAGGTAATTAGTCCTATGTTGGAGGAGATGCATCTTGAAAGAACCGTAGTATCTACCAAAATATGGTCTATCCGAGAGTATGTACGGTGTCGGAAAGAATAGAAGGTATAATCTTTTTCACTCGCATGGGAGTACCTCCAGAAATCATGTAGATGATATTCTTTGGTTAAGCCTTTCAACTCTCCCCTAGGCCGAACGCCACCTCGTGAGCAGTCTAAATCTCTATCCATGGGGAGATTAAAGTCTCCGCAATATAACTTTTCACCCTGTGCCAAACCATCCACTCTTTGTAATACCTTGCGGATAAATGACTGTTGCGAATTATTTGGGGCATATAGGACTGTGATGGTGTGCAACTCGCCATTCAATGTGCATATGAGGATCAGAAATCTGCCCGTAGGATCCGCCACCCTCCGAATATATTTAAAGGCTAAAGTATTTTTAAAGATGATGCACACCCCAGCTTTTTTAGTGTTATTATTAGCGAAGTAGATATTAAAGAATTGTGGGTGACAAAGCCTAAAATTATCAGCTTCTATCAGATGTGTCTCCTGCAGGCAGATGATCTCCGCACCTGATTTTTTCACTTCTTTCCATAGGATGGACCTCTTACAGGGGGAGTTCAACCCCCTAACATTCAGAGACAAAATGGTAACACTCATAATTGAACATTCTAAACCTTGCTATCACACATACATCTTCATGAACCCACATCACTTGCATCAGTGTACCTGTGTTAGCCACATAAAAGATCACAGGAACCACATTAAAAAGACCCATCTCGGAGGTGTACCTAAAAAAAGAAAGACAAGGGAAACAAAACACAAAGAAAACTAGAAGAACTTCTAAACACAAAGTCATGTAGCCACTAGGCCAAAGGCCAGGCTGGTCAGGCGATAAACATCTAAAAGGTCAGTCCTAGACCGTAGGTGGATGCCAGCTCAGGGCAATTCCAAGAGTCACTCCCAAACAGGTAAAAATAACCAGGAGTTATCTTGGACGGGGTGCTGGAGCAGAGAAAAAAAGGTGGAGAAAAAAAAAATAAAAAAAAAATAGAGAAACAGAATATAAGATCAGCAGCACCCTCACAGCATAGTCCTGCATCCGGACAGCAACTCATTCTCCTCTTCAAGTTTGAAACCAGTCCTGAGCAATTTTCTTTCCTGTCGGATTCTGACGGGGAGTGAAGGAAATCTTCCATTCAGTTAGCATGATCTCAGCCTGCTTGGGAGATTGGCAGACTACACCACGACCTTCATAGGAAATTATCAGCTTGACAGGGTTGAATCCCCATTTGTATCGGATATGAACATCACGTAGTGCTTTACAGACATGAGCAAATTCTCGCCTCCTTGCCAGTGTGGGCGCTGATAAGTCAGAGAACACTTGTAAGCCATGGTATTCAGCAGGGAGCTCAGGGGTTTTCCTCATCTTCTGCATGAAGGCGTCTTTGGTAGAATAGAAATGTACGCGCGCCAAAGTGTCTCTGGGCAAGGCTGGGTTCACATGCCGTGGCTTAGGGAGTCTATGTATCCTATCAATTAGGAAATCCCTGGGGAGCAAGGAAGGGAGCACAGATTGCATGAACTTAATTAAAAAGTCAGCTAGATCTTTGTCTGGAATGTCCTCTGGTATACCCCTGACACGTACATTATTTCTCCGTGATCTATCTTCCAAGTCATGCATCTTATCTTGTACCATATCCATATCCTCCCTCAAAGCTTTGTTTTCATCCACTAAAGCATTTATAGCTGTGGCATATTCGGCCATCTTGCTCTCAACATGTGCAGTCCTCTCCCCCAAGGATGAGACTTCCCCCCTAATCTCTTGCAACATAGACTGCATGTCTTCCTTTAGAGAAGCACGGATGGAGGCTAAAAATTCCTTCATGTCTCCTTTAGTAATAGGAGACAAGTTGCTAAGAGTCTCAGATGTCTCCCTCCCTCCAGAGCCACCAGATGAGTGGGAGGAAGCCGAGGGGGAAGCTGCTGCCATTTTACCTGCCGCATGTGCAGACTGTCTTCTGGGGAAGAAATCTGGGAGCCTCGGTGGGGAACTGCGTTTCTGCGATCTCCCTCGGGTCATCATGTGCCCAAGATCTTCCAGGAGCCGTTACAGTGCACAGAGAGGAGAAGAGATAATAAAAAGTGCTGATATTAGCCGGTTTAAGTCCGGAGTAGCAGGAGCCTGTGAGTTAGGCCGGAGACACACTGGTGCGAGAGACGGCCGAGTCTCGCTGGTTAAAAGCAAGCTGTGGCACCTGCATTCCGGAGCTGAGCGTGCGGCTCCATGTATTGCTATGGAGCCGCACGCTCCGCTCCGGAGTGCAGGTGCCACAGCTTGCTTTTAACCAGCGAGACTCGGCCGTATCTCGCACCAGTGTGTCTCCGGCCTTATGCTGCTTCTCTAGTCTGCATGCAGGCCACGCCCCCCTTGAACCGAACTCTTGAGAGGCGCTCAGAGGTACCTGGCTGGCTCCAGGTCTTCCTAAGGCCAGTCTCACACGTCCAGATAATTCCGGTACCGGGTCATTCCATATCAAGTGATCCAAATATGAATATTTTTTTACCTGACGTCTTTAGATTTTTTTTATTTTTTGTTTTTATGAAGTACAACTTTAGTTAATTACAAATTAAAAGTTTAGAATTTTTTTCTTCATCAGTTAATTTTTTACAGATTTTTAAAGTTTTGAAAAAGCGCAGATTTTGGCCTGGTATGGCTTTACATTTTTTATCATATCTCGGGCTAGAATTAAGATATAGAGGCGGGAGATGCATCATTTTTCTCAGAACGGTACCGGCTTTCATTTGATATGTCACAAGACTATGTTTCTTTATATTTTGTTTTGGTGAAATCAAATTAAACATTTTGATGCGCAATTCTGAAAAACACGTATGTTTTAAAATTGTGAAAACATGCATGTGTGTTACTTGTGTCCTTATTTATATTTGTACAGGGATTCAACTTGGGACCTATCACATTTGTATTTTTTTTTAAGCCTTGAATCATCTGATTTTATGTTTGTGTGAGTTTCTTCCCTTTTTCTTTTCAAATTACAACTTATTGCATTCAACATTTATATGTAACAATAAAGAAACGCAAAAAACAAATACCAAAGTGCCAGAATAAATACATCTTTATCATCATAACACAATTTGCTCAGCATTTTCAACCTGAATTCATTGAACAAGCCAAAAGAAAAAACGTGATCATATCCTCAGGTGTGATTTTCTAAATACAGTCTGATCCTAATTATATGTTAAAAACAAGATTAAAAGAACCAATATTTCTACCACCTATTTATACATGGAACATTTTTTTTTCTACTATATCACTAAACATGTCATTTCTGAAGTGTTTAAGAAGAATAGTCCAGTAGTTAAATCCTCGTACTATAAAATATGAACTAATCAAACAATAGTAGGTTTTTACACTGGGCTTCTATCATCAGTGTGTCCCTTCTAGTGGGTGAAATGCCATCTTGCCCATAAGCGCTCACTAGCAATGGCCGTTTCCTTCTGTGTCAGAGTATGTGCGGCTGTCATGGTGCTCGGCTCCACCTGAGTTATATCTGATTTTTGTTCACTTTTACAATGTCTGATTTTCTTGGGTACACAAAGGACGGCGCTGGACCAGAAGGTGCAGAAAAGTCCTTTCTACATCTTCATTTTCACAATCTTTGGAGAGTCCAGTAGCCGCCAGCGCCGATCATATTCACAGGTCACATCACCAGTTGTGTCATCCATTGCCGATCTTGTGCCGCCTTCTACCACTTCATGGACGTCACTGTCTTTATTTCCACTACATGGGATGACAGTCCGGTATTGCTGAGTCCCTGTGATGGGTTCTGCTTCCTGTAACCGATGTTTTCACAAACTCTCCTCCTCCTCCCCGTAGTCCTGGTTTGTACAATACATGAACTGGATGTTAAGAGTATTTTTCTCCCTCCATTTGAGGAGTTGCCTGGGTGTTCAGATTTGGTGTGAATACGGCCTCTGGAGGCCGGAGCTGCCGGCCTGTCATCTGCTCTGCAGTCACCGTCTACCCCTGTTTAATCTCAGGTTGGGCCCTAACAAAGCTTTCTCCTCTGTCCTCTCCTGCTTCTAAGCTCTAACATAATAAAATAATACCGTAATATCTAACAATCTTGGATTATTTGGTAAATATGGACCCCACACTTCTACACCACAGGCTGAACAGACCTGAAATCAAGATTTTTGAACTGACACTGTAATAGTTTTATTTTTTAAAATATGATCCCATCACGATCCCAGCTTGTATTTTGGTGCAGAAGTGGCTAGGAGCATAACAGGCACATGCGCAGTTTTTGAAATTTTTAAATTAAACTTTTTTTCGGAAATGCGTTTTAAAGTTTTGCGCTTGCGTTCGCATAGGTAAAATATTATTAAAGATACTCGTGTGACATATCTGGTGAAAGCCTGTACAGTTCTGAGTAGAATGGTGTTTATTTTGTTTCTCTATGGCTTTTCTAGCCTGAGTTATGGGGAGAAATGTAAGGGCAGGCAACACCGAAATTCGCACTTTTTCCGAACTTTGAAAATCAATAAAAAATAAAAAAAAAATATCTAGAATTTTTTTTTCTTCACATTTTGCATTCTCTGACACACTATTACCAAATAACAAAATCTCCAAAGAATTAAAAATACAGTGGTAAAAATCATTGGTTCACTTGACATGGAATGACCCTAGTACCGGAAAAAATCGGTACTGGAGCTATCCGTGTCCGTGAGCCCATCCGTGTGGCACACGTGCGGCAGCCGTGTGCCGCCTGGGTACCACACGGACCGTGCAGGAGAGACAGCGCTACAGTTTACCGCTGTCCCCTGCATCGTGCTGAAGCCGCGATTCATATCTTCTGTGCAGCAGCGTTTGCTGCAAAGAAGATATGAATAATCCATTTTTTTAGTGGTATTTCGTGTTTAAAATAAAGCTCCATGTCCCCACCCCCTGTGCGCGCCCCCCCCCCCCCCCCGCTGTTCTGAAAATACTCACCCGCCTCCCTCGCAGTGTCCTGTCCTGGCCGCAGCTTCTCCTGTATGCGGTCACGTGGGGCCGCTCATTTACAGTAATGAATATGCGGCTCCACCCCTATGGGAGGTGGAGCCGCATATTCATGACTGTAATCGGCGGCCCCACGTGACCGCATACAGGAGAAGGTGCGGCCAGGACAGGAAGCAGCGACAGCCAACGAGGGAGCCGGGTGAGTATTTTCAGAACAACGGGGGGGCGCACAGGGGGTGGGGACATGGAGCTTTATTTTAAACACGAAATACCACTAAAAAAATGGATTATTCATATCTTCTTTGCAGCAAACGCTGCTGCACAGAAGATATGAATGGCGGCTTCAGCACCATGTGGGGGGGACAGCGCTTACTGGAGCGCTGTCTCCTGCACGGCACACGGAGAACGTCCGTGTGCGGTACGTGTTTTACACGGACCCATTGACTTTAATGGGTCCGTGTAATACGTGCGCTCCCACGAACACTAACATGTCTCCGTGTTTGGCACACGGAGACACGGTCCGCAAAAAATCAATGACATCTGCACAGATGCATTGATTTTAATGTGTCTACGTGTGTCAGTGGCTCCGGTACGTGAGGAAACTGACGTGTGAAACCGGCTTAATGAGGTGAGTCTAACATTTGGATAGTTCAGCTATGGAGGTAGGAAAATACAGTGGAGATAGAGGTTGCTGCCAAGAATGTTCAGGGTATGTGAACACGTAAGAATTTGTTGCAGAATATTCCTGAAGAAAACCGCATGCGTTTTTTTTTTGTGTTTTTTGCGTGTTTTTTTTTTTTAATCGTTTTTTCCGGAGCTTTCCCAATGCATTATATAGTGGTAAAAACGCGAAAAAAACGCAAGATTAATGAACATGCTGCGTTTGTTGCCGCGATGCATCTTTTTCGTGGAAAAAAACGCATCATGTGCACAAAAATTGCAGAATGCATTCTAAATGATAGGATGCATATGTAGCGCCCCCACTGCCGCAGGGTCGAGGGGTACCCGGTACCGGGCCTCTGAGTCTCGGTCTTGGGGTTGTCACGGTGGCTAGACCCGGTCCGTGACCCTGCTGAGGGGCGCCCAATGAAAGGTGTGGGTGGTGATGATGTTGTGGTGCGGTGCAGGTCGCAGTAAATAACGAGGACACCAGGTTGCAGTCTCTTTACCTCTTTACTGAAGGCCTCAGGATCCTCAGTCCGGAATACGGTTAACCGGGCTGTGGGAGTCCGGCCGGTCCGATGGCACCTCCGGAGTTCCCTTTGAAGGTGGAAATCTGTACCTACCTTCTAGCGCTTGTGTGTTGTGGTCCTCCCCTGCTGTGCTTACGGGATAGTATGAGCTCTTCCGGGACCCTAGTGTCGCCCCTCTCCAGTTGTTGCCCCCTGTGCTTACGGGATAGTCCCCACAACTGTTGTGTCTGTTTCTGAAGTTCCCTCACAACTCGATTATGATGTTCTGCTTCGTCCCCCAGATGATATGGCTAGGACGCACCCGTATGACGGGTAGGCTCGGAGCTCTTCCGGGACCCTAGTGTCGCCCCTCTCCAGTTGTTGCCCCCTATGTCTTCTTAGGTGATTTGAGTGAGACAGCCCGCCTATAACTGACTGTCCTGCCGTAGGTTTGAAGTAAGGCCTGGAGCTCGATACTTCCTCGGCGTTCCGGCCACCGGCTACGCGCCTCAGTAGGATGTTGCCTCGTCTTACACCACGACTCCTACTGGTGTTTCTCCTTGTTGCGTCGATCTCGTTTCTCACTCAGCACAATAAACCTCGCTTCTTGTCCTTTCTTGGGGTACCACCGTGATCAAGTGCAGGCGCGGTCCCGTAACGTTCTCTCTGTTCGCTAGGCCTCTGTCAGGATCCCACCCCTGACAGGGACCCCCCTGAATTTTCCCCTGCAACACCCTCTGCAACAGGATGTTGCCTGGTTCCAACCCAGTCAGCTTCTCCCTAACTTCCTCTCTAACCCCCAGTTTTACCAGATTGTGAGGAGTGGCCTAATACATAGCACCCTTAGCTCCCCCTGGAGGCCAGACTGTGAAGTGTATTGGTGTCTGTGATACCTGGTCAGGTGAACTCCTTCAGTGCCATCAGACGTACCATAGCCCCCCTTAGCGGCGGAGCATCAGTACTGCAACGACCAGGACTCTGGGGCTCTGCACATATGTATGCGTTTTTAATGCATTTTCATCGCGTTTTTATAGCGAAAAAACTGCAACGTGTGCACACAGCCTCACAGTCACATGAAATAAGGGCAGGAGCCATTGACAGGCAGCAGGGCCATCATGCATGGTAATAAAGGTCATGCATGAAATAAGGACGTGGCATTCAACGTCACGGCTTATCTTATAATATTAGGAATGCCCTTCATTTCTGCAAAATGTTGCTAGAATTCATAATAATCCCACATGGGATATGTACCGTTTTAAGTCACCGCTTTGTTTTTATTTTTTTAAAGGACCAAATTCAGAGGTATAATGTAGACGTAAAGTGTCAAGTTCAGAACATGAGCTACGTTTTTAATGGTATTTTATAACAGTGGAGGTGACTTCAGTGATGGACAAATCCGATAATCCAGAACAAGATCAGCGCCAAATGCAATTGTGCTGTACTTATACCGCAGCTGCCGTGTTTTATTTTGGCACATGGACTTCAGTGTGGAAACATTTCAAATGTACTTGCGTCCTGATGAAATGTCAGATCAGAGCCTATATATGATTTAAGGCGGACGACGCACAAGAAACATAGTAAAGGCTCATTCTGTTACAGGTTTCTAGCCTTTGTCCTATCAGCCTGAAGCCCAAACTTATACATGTATTCAAGCCATTTAGGATGTGGACTAGTGATGAGCGAGTGTGCTCGGATAAGGTGTTATCTGAGCATGCTCGAGTGCTAATAGAGCATCTTTGGAGTGCTCTAATACTATTTTTGAGTGTCCATGGCTGCATGTCTCACATGCAGGAATTGCCTAACAAACAGGAAATCCCTGCATGTGTTGCTGCTGTCTAACAGCCACGAGACACTCAGTCACAGCAATAGTATTAGAGCACGCTGAAATGCTGTATTAGCACTCGAGCATGCTCAGATAACACCTTATCAGAGCAAGCTCGCTCATCACTGATGTGGACATATTATAGCATATGCATTATTCTAGTAGCCATTTATGGATGTTACTTTGAAGTTCATGAAGTTGAAGACCATTGATTTAAGGTGGCCATGTACCTGTCATAGCGGTTGACCAAAGACCTGTTCCTCCTGACTATCCCATTTACATGCATGCTTGGATTTGTCAGGTATGTCTATATTCTCGATGGCTTATCAAGCATGTCCAATCCTTCTTTCCCCAGACTTCTGCTGCCTTGAAACAGTCAGGACCCTCATACCTATTTCACTAGTGTTCATGTAATGTGTATGGCCACCTTTACGCTAGGGTCACATGTGCATAGATTTGTTCCTCCAAGAGAATCCGATCGATTATGGTAATGACACTCCAATCAAACTCTGTTCAGAGCGTCAGCTTATTGTGCTAAATTTATCTTGGATGAGAGAACTGTAGCACAGGTGAGGAGAAGATGGAGAACAAAATTTCTCCATTCTGTGAGTCCATGAAACTCTGATTGCACTCGGATGTCATACGAGTGCAGTTCGATGAATTGCATGTACCCATAGCCTTGAATGGGTGTGTGCCATCCAAGTTTGCTCTGCAAATTTCTTCTCATGTCCAGTGGTCAGAGGAAAAAAAATAAAAAATCGCCCCATGCACGATTTGCCTCCGACGATCGGATGGCCTCACCCATTCATGTCTGTGGAAAACATTGGATCGCGCTCGGATGTCATCCGAGTGTGGTCTAATTTTCACTGACAGACTGGGAGAAAAACGGATCCCACTGTGACCATACTCTGATCACAGTGTGATTGGCGTAATCGGACTGCTTTTGGGAATATATGGTCGTCACCTGCCCTAATGCATAAGGGAAATCCACAGCAATATGTGCAGCAACTCTGCAAGTACGGTAAATTTTGGATTTTTTACCTTTTTTAATGCCCCATATAGATGTAAGATAACATATTGCTGCATGACTTTGCTTGATGACGACTGCTGTGTGTTTGCTTGATGACGACTGCTGTGTGAAGTATCAGCCATCACGGTTGTCCTTCAGATGTCTTTGAAACAGATATTAGCTAAGTGTCAGCTCAGTAAGAGGACACCACAAGGGCTTATACTTACATTATTTTTTTTCTTTTTCTCAGTTTAGGAGAAAATACTCTCTAATGAGTTTGGGCATTACATTAATCTCTAAAAAAAAAAAAAAGCCCCAGGACTTTGTCAACATCTTTGTACATCTTTGTAATCTGCCCAGATAGCAGTATTCCGCGCTGTTTTGGTAAAATCACATATTTAGCTACCTGACCCAATTAGTTTCCAGCAGCACGTCTGAGATCACTGCTTTTTATAACTTGATTATTAATGTGTAGTGCTGCTAAGAAGCTCTTGGCTGCAAAATGACTACTTTGCATTTTTTTGTTTGACTCGATCACATAACTGCTTAACCGTGCAATTATGCAGCAACATTAATGACTCTCCTTTTTAGTGGTATGCATCTAATTGCATCTATTATTTGTGCATTGTTAATAAACATTAAAAGTGCATCTGAAAAGCAGACGTGGAAAGTGGGGAAGAGAAAACAAATCAAGTGGTGATCCTGAAACCTTCCTACACCGCAGTCAGCAATTTATTGTTAAGACTTCCATTTAAAAACACAAGACACCCCTTATCAGAGAAATTCAGAGTTTCCATGGAAACAATTAATGGGGAAAGCAATTTATAAGAGTGGAAAAAAAAAATGAGATCTTCACTAGATTCCCTACTTATTCCAGTGACATCCATATACTGTATACACATATGTAAGTATATACCCATACTAACGTACTGTAGGGGGTGTAAATATGTACTGCGCGGGACGATGTTATGGGGCTTCTTGTATCAGTGATATCAGCTGGAAGCTCAATACCGCTGAGTACTGCGTGTCACCCATGGTGTACTCTTTTATTTGTAGCTTAAAGCTGCGAAAAACAATATATTCCATCTTTCCGTCCAATGACCCCCATGTGCGTCTTGGGAAAATAAGATAAAACAAAGATAAATGTTTGAAGGGTGTATATTGAAGACAGATTGGTGGTGAATGTCCTGGGGACAAACATAACACACAGCTGTCGTAGAGTTAGAAATAGAAAAATCAAAGCAGTATTTTTTTCCATGTAGAGATGGGTGCAAAGCCTCCAAGGTAGTCACCAAAATCACTAAAATCTCTTGCATACAAAAAAACAAAAAAAAATCATAAAGGTATACATGGCTGGAGCTACATTATAATATTCATTGCATGTAAATGTGAGAAATCCTGCAAACCACATCTCCTCCTCTTCAAGTAAAATACTAAAAGTAGCTATAATTAGACCTCATAGATAAACTTACAGTTTACAATCTTGTTCCTCTGTTATTCCACCTAAAAATGTATGAATAAATTGAAACCTGAATGCTACTATACCCTTTACCAAAAGGTGTGTCCTTACACAGTCTTAGGCCGGTTTCACACGTCAGTGGCTCCGGTACGTGAGGTGACAGTTTCCTCCCGTACCGGAGACACTGACACACGTAGACACATAAAAATCAATGCATCTGTTCAGATGTCATTGATTTTGTGCGGACCGTGTGCGGACCGTGTGTCCGTGTGCCAAACACGGAGACATGTCAGTGTTCGTGGGAGCGCACGGATCACACGGACCTCACACGGACCCATTAAAGTCAATGGGTGCGTGTAAACACGTACCGCACACGGATGACGTCCGTGTGCCGTCCGTGTGCGGTCCGTGTGCGTTTGCCAAATTTTAGGGTTAACATTTGAAGCAATTGTAGCAATTACCAGACAGGTGTCTAGACATTGATTGGGACAAAGCTAAACATCAGTCTAGACTTCATTTTAGCCTCTGAGGTGAAGTTGTGAACTTATCACAGTGCTGGCATCTTCAGACTCTGCTGACAGCCTAATATTATGCCTCCTCGGGTGGACACAGAGCGACTAATAACTTTGGTGGAGCAACATCCTCAACTGTGGGACACACGCTGTGAAGGATATCATGACAGGCTGGCCATTGAACGGGCTTGGTTTGCTGTAGCTGCGCAGCTGTACCCCAGACGTGGTTGGTCCACATATTCACCCGCCAAGCAGGCAAAGTTTGGTAAGTTTCCCCATAGGTGTTCCTTGTTGTCTTAAACCGAAATTTATGTGAAAAATATGCCAAAAAATCATATTGTGAATTATATATGTTAGGGTCCATGTCTTAACATCCTAACCATTGGGCTTATGTGTTCTTAATATTTATATTTACATGGACCTTATCATATACACTTTACAAGATTCTTACTACTTTCCAGTATGTTCCCTGTGTTTGATTGATTCTTTTTGCCTGAAGCATGCATGTTTATAATTGTTCAATAATGCCTTGTGTGTTGCTGCCAGCATTTTATGGTTTTTTGCATTTATGGGAAAATTGGTTTTGTCATGTTAGGACAAACTAAAGAATACCTGGGTAACTGAAGGCATAGTTGTCTGGCATGTTCACAACCTGCATTTTTGGCACACATTTCCCTGCTGTTCCAAAACATGCTACATGAGATTTTGCAAAGTGAACTGTATTCAAGCATATCTCCATAGATGTCTAACATTATTTGCTCTTATGCTTTACAATGTTTTCTGGGTTCAGATTTTGAACTTGACTGTTGGACTATATGCCAAAAGTCAAGCCCTTAAAGTCTGGTAGCAGCGGGTTAATCAGCGTGATGTCCCCAACTTTCAACGGATAATGTTCATTTATTAAGAACTAAGAACATTCAGCATTCAACATGAGAATAGGATAAATCTGGTTTCTGAGAGAGATCTGCTGTTACTTTCACTTTCAATTCCACACACAAGAAAATGTGCTCACAGGGAAGGAGGAGGAGGAGCATCCTGTCTCTAAATGAGTTTTTTTTTTTTTGGGGAACTTTGTTGACATGTGAACAATATGCATGCAGATATATATAAATCACATCATATTAAACAAACAATAGTTGTTGCAATACATACAGATCAATATGCATTAGGCCAACAAAGTCTCTTTTCCTTTTTGAGATTTTTCAATTTCTGTTAAAAGATAATGTAAAACATGTAAGGATCAACATGTGCTGCCTGTTTTGGTCAGCACCAAACCAGGATTTTGTTAAAAATGTAGTGTTTGATTTTAATATGTCTTGCTGGCCACAGCACAGTTTGTGTGTGTGACTGATTGAAAGCAAATGTTTCCACTTAATTAATGCCATCATCCGCAATTATTCACACAAGGCAAGCCCTTACATATGTCTAATGGCCAATGCAACTTGTGTTAATGTTTGTGTTGTTAGACACACACAGTCATGCAGCCTATGTTTTGTGCAAGCGTTCCAAACAGTTCGCATGCTATTTAGATCTTACTTGTAAACATTACGACATGGTGCTAAATGGTCACACAATTCTAACTCATAAATTTTTTGGTTTTTGGATTCAAAAATTAATTTCCAGCCAGGCATGATGATCACAAGCATAATACTTTTAAACTATAACACAGATTAACACATTGTGTTGTTTAAGGAATATGTATTTATTTGTGGGAATGTGACTTGTTGTGTCTCTACTTTTCCTACAGTTGATTTGGTGAAACGGCGATGGCGCTCAGCCAGGGACCAATTTCGGCGGGAATTTAATCCCCTACCCTCCACAGCAGGTGCCACAAAAAAGAGGAAATATGTTTTCTCCCGCAACTTATCCTTTCTTCGCCCAATCATGGAGCTAAATCAGTAAGTGTGACTGAGTATGATTGTACAAACATATTAAATTACCTTTTTTTGGTGGTTTAATTTTTATGATTACACAACAGGGATACACAAGTGATACAAACATCCGAGCAGGGAAAACGTCCAGGCCAGGACGTGGTAGAAGCCCAAAGAATTGATTAATCCATTTCCCTGAAAAAGGCAAAATTAGTAAGCATTAAAATCCACAAACCTTTATTGAAACAAATCCCTAAAATAGTCGATACCAATAGTTGCTTAGGCATAGTATCACATATCAGCCCTCGCTGTACGCGTTTCAAACACAAACGTGTTCTTAGTCTTCAGCTGACTACTATTGGTATCGACTATTTTAGGGATTTGTTTCAATAAAGGTTTGTGGATTTGACTACCTTCCAAATTTTGCCTTTTTCAGGGAAATGGATTAATCAACTCTTTATAGTCAAATAACTACACGGTATTTTAACACATTTCCAAAGCTTCACCATGTTCCAAAATTCGGGGTCAGATTTTACCCATAGTTATTTGTCAAAAGTACATTTGTGCTTACAAAAATCATCATATTTATATGTTCCATTACTAAATACAAACATGTTCCAAAATTATCCAAAAGTGTTTTCGAAAACTAAATTTCACAAATGTTGGTTAAAGTTTGGTAGCATTGTGAACTAAACTGTTAATGTTCTTTGCTAATAGGACTGATGACAACCTTGAGGACTCGGATGAATCGCCAACAGCCACATCAATGCCAGGAACCTCGGCATCGGAGACCGAAGCCCCAGCAGACCCGACACCCACAACACAGCCTGATGATCAGGTGTCTGATGCTGCTGAAACCTCCACTGATGGTGGTCCTGGAAGCACACAAACAGCAGCTCCAAGCACTTCACAAACAGCAGCTCCAAGCACTTCACAAACAGCAGCCCCAAGCACTTCTCAAACAACAGCCCCAAGCACTTCACAAACAGCATCCCAAAGCAATTCTCAAACAGCCCCAGCACCACAGGCAGCATCAACAGCAAACCTACCTATGTATCTAACACACAGTCTCCGAGATAGGCGAAGTAGGCGACAGGAACAGCCACGTATGCTGCCCGAGCTCATTGATGCTAGAGTTTTATCCATACTCAATTCCATGACACCAGAAACGGCTGTAGATAGGTTTTGTCGCTCACTGTCTCCTTGCCTTGGCAAAGTTCCTGATGGACGGCAGGAACGAGTACGTGCTGCAATCTTGACCCTCATTGATGCTAGCCAAGGAGAGCAGGAACCCAACCAGGTGCTAGGGCCCATTGAACAATGGCGAGCTGCCCAACATCAAATACAGATGCCATCTGCTACCAATATAACAAATGACCAAAATGTAGGTACACAACAAACACAGGAAAGGCCTGCACCCTCGTCCATGCTTCCACCTCCTGCTGTAAGACCTCGTTATCCCCAAAGGACTGCTCCAGTTTGGTTTCCTCCTGCCCATAGCTACACCCATGATTCTGGACAAAGGTCCGATCCTACCTCTGTGCCCCATTCACGTGCCAGTAGCCAGCAATACGGACAAATGTCCGATCCTACCTCTGTGCCCCATTCACGTGCCAGTAGCCAGCAATACGGACAAATGTCCGATCCTACCTCTGTGCCCCATTCACGTGCCAGTAGCCAGCAATACGGACAAGTGTCCGATCCTACCTCTGTGCCTTATTCACGGGCCAGTAGCCAGCAATACGGACAAGTGTCCGATCCTACCTCTGTGCCTTATTCACGGGCCAGTAGCCAGCAATACGGACAAGTGTCCGATCCTACCTCTGGGCCTTATTCACGGGCCAGTAGCCAGCAATACGGACAAGTGTCCGATCCTACCTCTGTGCCTTATTCACGGGCCAGTAGCCAGCAATACGGACAAGTGTCCGATCCTACCTCTGTGCCTTATTCACGGGCCAGTAGCCAGCAATACGGACAAGTGTCCGATCCTACCTCTGTGCCTTATTCACGGGCCAGTAGCCAGCAATACGGACAAGTGTCCGATCCTACCTCTGGGCCTTATTCACGGGCCAGTAGCCAGCAATACGGACAAGTGTCCGATCCTACCTCTGGGCCTTATTCACGGGCCAGTAGCCAGCAATACGGACAAATGTCTGAGCCTTCCTCTGTGCCTCATGCCCGTGCCACAACTCAGCAATATTGGCAAAGGTCTGAGGCAAGCCACAACTCCAGCCAACATTCAGAAACCCTGTCCTCCAGCATGTCTGTGGGTGATATTAGTGGTGCTCAGTTTGCAAATCCACATCCCTACAATATGCCATCAAGGCAACAGACACCTATGGTCACACAATTTGTTCCGCCAAACCGTATGGCAAGAGGTGAGCCCTATAGTAGTTCACAATCATATGTGAGCCAGATTGGTCAGTCCCAACCTACTTTACCTCACCCACAAAGTGATGAGGCCACATTTGTGAAAGAAACAGACCAAACGCAACCTTATACCCCATCTACATCAGGAACAGCATCATTTTTGCACACTGAACCACCTCAAACAAGCACATGCCAGCCCACAGTGACTACAGGACAAATGCCCTCACTCTCAAGCAGCCCTGAACGTGTCAGCGCAGAAAATAACACAGATGAATCTGTATCCAGTCATGGTGACTTTGTGGATTTAGAAGGAATCTAACTCTGTATTGTTTGTTTTTTGTTGTTAAAGTTAGCTTGATTTGTCCGACACAATTGGCTGACTAAATGTGTTTGCTGAAAAATAAAACACATTGTTCAAGTGTTAATATGTCTTGTTTAGTTTAGAATGTATATGTAATTTGCACACTACTTTATTGATATGAGCATAATCATAAGGTGTAACACATTTTTCCCAACCCAAAACCAAGAAAAAACAAAAAAATAGGGCACAGTAACTCATCCATATATTGCAAATACAGAATTTAAATAAAGGATGTTGGAATTAAGAATCCATCATGGCTTCCAAATAATGGGAAAGGATGAGATGGTGGTGATGCCCGCAGATACAGTGACTCTCAGTGAGTTAGTAAAAGATGCGGCCTCTCAACTGCGTTGATCTATTTTCCATGGCAAAGTAGCTTTGTAAATGTACATTTAGATTACAGTATGTCTGAATAACATGATCTAACGGTCACACACTCTTCTGCAAAATCACACTCAATGAGGGCGGGTCTTAAGGTACCGTCACACTAAACGATCTCGCTAGCGATTCGTGACGTTGCAGCGTCCTGGCTAGCGATATCGGTTAGTTTGCCAGGCAGCAGCGATCAGGATCCTGCTGTGATGTCGCTGGTCCTTGACTAAAGTTCAGAACTTTATTTGGTTGTCCGATCGCCGTGTATCGTTGTGTTTGACAGCAAAAGCAACGATACCAGCGATGTTTGACACTGTTAACCAGGGTAAATATTGGGTTACTAAGCTCAGGGCCGCGCTTAGTAACCCGATGTTTACCCTGGTTACCAGTGTAAAATTTTTAAAAACAAACAGCACATACTCACCTTCGCGTCCCCCGCCGTCCGCTTCCTGCACTGACTTAGCGCCGGCCCTAAAGTGAAAGTGAAAGCACAGCGGTGACGTCACCGCTCTGGTGTTAGGCCCGGCGCTCACACAGTGCAGGAAGCGGACACCGGGGGATGCGCAGGTGAGTATGTACTGGTTTTTTTTGGTTTATTTTTCGCTGGTAACCAGGGTAAACCTCGGGTTACTAAGCGCGGCCCTGCGCTTAGCAACCCGATGTTTACCCTGGTTACCAGGGAACTTCGGCATCGTTGTTCGCTGGAGAGCGGTCTGTGTGACAGCTCTCCAGCGACCAAACAGCGACGCTGCAGCGATTGGCATCGTTGTCTGGATCGCTGCAGTGTCGCTATGTGTGACGGTACCTTTATTTATTTATTTGTTTGTAGGACACAATTATGTGCAAAAATCAAGACTTTCAGACATGGGATATTTTGGACAACCCCAGTAAACACATTAATGAGGTATTAGTTATTTGTAATGGGTAGCAATGTGTTTTAGAGACACACATGTATCAGGTACCCACATCAAATGTAAGCTCGCAACCCACGTCAAGGGTCCTCATTGCCTTGCGAGACCCTAACAAATTGTGACCTAACTAAGAAAAAAAAGGTTATTTAAAAACCAAACCAAAAAAAATAAAAGGGTAACTTTAGTTGGGCTCCTCCATTTGCCATTGCACAATACCCTCTGGTGATAAAAAATAATCTGCAAAAATATTCCTCACTATAAGGGCAGACTGAGATACTCGTGGAGCATGGTCTCTATCCTCTGATAATGCCACATTAACCACTCTCCCATCATCAACATCATCCAAGGCCGGTTCTTGTTGTCTGCAGAAATTATGCAAAACAACAGTTGCCTTTAGGACTGCCTGTACATTTTGGGGATGCATTTGGATTTGGGTTTCAAATATACGCCATCTTGAAGTCAAGATTCCAAAAGCACACTCAACCAATCGCCGGGCTTTCATCAGTCGAGTGTTAAAAATTCTTCTCCGGTTATCCAAACCTCGACGTGGAAAGGGTCTCATAACGTGCCTTGAGAGTGCAAAACCCTCATCAGCAACCATGATAAATGGTGCAGGTGGGCCTGATGAACCAGGAAGCACACATGGTTGTGGAAGATTTAGATTAGTCTCAGCAAGTCGCCGAGCTAATCTTGAAGCTCTAAAGATGCGAGCATCAGAGGCACTCCCATATGCCCCAATGTCAGCAAGAACAAAACAGTAGTTGCTGTCAGCTACAGCCAGGAGCACAACAGAAAAATATTTTTTATAATTAAAAAAACGTGACCCAGAGTTTGGCGGCTTTTTTACACGAATGTGTTTTCCATCCAGGGCACCAATGCAGTTTGGAAACTCTGTGTCTTCCATGAAACCCTGGGAAATCCGAAGCCAGTCTTGTGTGTTTGGCTGAGGCATGAGGCGACTTTTGAGCTTGTCCCAAATCACATCACAGGTTGAGCGCACAATCCCGGCTATGGTTGATGTGCCAAGGAGGAACTCAAAATGAAGTGATGAATATGAGTGTCCAGTAGCCAGGAATCTGTTAACAAAACCATAGTTTGGCTGTGAAACAATTCCCCTCAATTGTTGGTTATGTTGGTAATTCTAAAAAGGATTACATAGTGAATGTAAGCCAGCACAGATAGACCTAAAATATATGTTTGCTCAAATAAAACACACACCCATTAATGCACCACACAGGTGTCAATTATAAGGAACATTTCCCAAAGTGGCCATGTTAAGAGTTTGTTTGGGGGCCATACTATTGGCTTGTTAGTAAGAAGACATATCCAAAGTGTGTGTTTGTCATCATTTCTATGTCAAGGGTTAAACAATACATGTTTTGCAGACAGGATTATGGGCATCGTATAACCTAGTGACCTTGAACATTACTAACTAGAGATCTAAACACTTAACCCATTACGATGGTTTTCACGTTATTGTTGGCAATATTATGTTTAGTAACCAAAAACTAACCTCAAGGTTACAAGCAAACGCTCCTCCGGACAAATGCTGAGTCTCATGCAGGTGTCTTGTCTGAGAAGGTAAGGCCGCAAAACATGAAGTAGGTTGTCAAAGCCGGGAATGGAAAGCCGACAAAAAGCAACAAACTTCACCGGGTACCTGCGCAGTTCATTATATAATTTTGCAAAATGACCATATGCCCCACGTAGCAACAGTAGAGGGTGAACCCATAGCCTCTTTTGGCGCTGTGGTGCCTCTTCAAGCATATGGTTGCGAACCCCAAAGCGACGTGAGACAAGCCATGCCAGCCACAACAACGCATCATTGTCAGTAGACATATTTGTGACACCTAAGGAGTCCTAACATACACCCCTATGATGATATGTCAGTGTGGCAAAGTTTTTAGGAACTATTTAAACACATCATCATTAATGGCTCACAGCTTTGCAAGTTTAAACCCTTTAATTAAAGCCTTAACCCCTCATATGGGCCTTGCAAACTTTGTGTGTGATACGTATGCACACGGACAGCACACGGACAGCACACGGACAGCACACGGACGACAAAAACGGACACACGGACAGCACACGGACAGCACACGGATGGCCTACGTGAGCTCACGGACACACGGACACGGATAACTCCGGTACCGATTTGGCCGGTACCGGAATTATCTGGACGTGTGGGACAGCCCTTAGGCCGGTTTCACAAGTCAGTGGCTCCGGTACGTTTTGTGACAGTTTCCTCACGTACAGGAGACACTGACACACGTAGACACATTAAAATGAATGAGTCTCTGCAGATGTCAGTGTGTTTTCATGGACCTTGTGTCCATGTGCAAAACACGGAGAAGTGTCAGTGTTCGTGGGAGCGCACGGATCACACGGACCCATTAAAGTCAATGGGTGCGTGTAAACACGTACGGCACACAGATACCATCCGTGTGCTGTCTGTGTGCCGTCCGTGTGCGTTTTTTAATTCATAGGGTTAAAATTGAAAAAAAGTTTCAAAAAACAGACACGGACACATGGACAGCAGACGGACAGCACACTGACAGCACATGGCCGAGAAAAACGGACACACGGACAGCACACGGATGACACACGGATGGCCTACGTGCACACACGGACACATGGACACGGATAGCTCCGGGACTGTTTCTTCCAGTACCGGAAATATCTGGACGTGTGAGACTGGCCTCAGGGCTGTTTCAGATGTCAATGTGTCCCATATGTGTAGTGACAGTTTTCTCACGTATCGGAGGCACTTACACATGTAGACCCATTTAAGTGAATGGGTCTGTGCACTTCAGTGTGTTACCACAGACCGTGTGTTCGTGGGCAAAACATGCTGACATCCGTTAGTTAAAACCAGCACGGGCTGCAAAATGTCCCGCACATGTGCACACTGATGACACCCAGATGACATCCGTGTGTCATCAGTGTGACCGTACCGGCACCTGGGAATCAGCGGTACTGTTAGAACTGTTTCCCAGTCCCGGGTGCTGAAGAAAGCTATCATAATTCTCCCCTGCTCACGCTGCGATGTTGAGAGTTGTATTCAACTGTGCTACAAGTAAATAATAATAAAAAATTACGTGGGGTTCCACTGTATTTTTGATATCCAGCATGGCAAAACTCACAGCTGCGGACTGCAACACTCAGCTGTCAGCTTTAGGCCGGCGTCACACTAGCGAGTTTTACGGACGTATGAGCGCAGAAAATACGTCCAGAAAATACGCATTGCACACGGCCCAATGATTCTCTATGGGGCAGCTCCTATCTGCCGTATATTACGCATCCGTAATATACGGTATGTTACGGGCGTAGAGAATCGCAGCATGCTGCGTTTGTCAGTGTATTGCGCAAAAAATCTGCCAATGAAAATCTATGGGGGCGAGACAATTACGTATTACACACGGACCAACAGTGTGACTTGCGAGAAATACGCGCCGGTGTTCTATAGAAAAGCCGGTAATTCAGTGTGGTGTACAGTAAAGTCACACTGACAGAATAGAATAGGTAGAATAAATGTGTACACATAGAATAGGTGTATATATATATATATATATATATATATATATATATGTCAGTGAGACACACACACACACACATATATATATATATATATATATATATATATATATATATATATATATATATATATATATAACTCAGCGCTAGATAGCAGAAAAGCCGTTAATTCAATTGCCGGCTTTTCCTATCTCCTTCACAAACCCGACAGGACATGAGACATGGTTTACATACAGTAAACCATCTCATATCCTTTGTTTTATTACATATTCCTCTTTACTAATGTAAGAAGTGTCTCTGTGTAAAATTTGGGGGCTCCAGCTATTACATTAAAGGGTTAAATCCCGGAAAAAAATTGGCGTGGGCTCCCGCACAATTTTCTCCGCCAAAGTGGGAAAGCCGGTGACTGAGGGCAGATATTAATAGCCTAGGGAGGTACCATGGTTATTGGCCACCCCAGCTAAAAACATCTGCCTCCAGCCAACCCAGAAAAGGCACATCTGTAAGATGCGCCTATTCTGGCACTTAGCCTCTCTCTTCCCACTCCCGTGTAGCGGTGGGATATGGGATAATGAAGGGTTAATGTCACCTTGCTATTGTAAGGTGACATTAAGCCAGGTTAATAATGGAGAGGCGTCAATTATGACACCTATCCATTATTAATATAATAGTACGAAATGGTTAATAAAACACACACATTATTAAAAAGTATTTTAATGAAATAAAGACACATGGTGTTTTAATATTTTATTATACTCTTAATCCACCTGAAGACCCTTGTCACCTGAAATAAAGTTTAAAAAAAAGAAACAACAACATCCCATACCTTCCGTTGTTCAGTCTTGTCCCACGCTGTAAAGCCATCTGAAGGGGTTAAATCATTTTACACCCAGGAGCTCTGCTAATGCCGCTGTGCTCCTGACTGTAAAACTTGGTGAATGAATGGAATGCAGGGGAATGTACTGTAGTTACCTCGAGTCGCGGTGATGCGCCCTCTGCTGGATGAACTCATATGAACTCGAGCCTGGGAAAATATTCTGAAAAGTCCCCACGCTCGAGTTCATAGTCCTGATGAAGACGCTCGTGTAGCGTCGATACGCGTGGGGCTTCTTCTCCCCCCAGCACAAGCACCTTATCTTTTACTGCTGCACTTATGCTTAGTCCTTCCCTGATTTTGGGATTTTGGACTGCGGTACTTGCTAGGTTCCCTGGTCTTTGATGATACGTTTCACCATCTTGCAACCTCCATCCCTGTATGGTAATGCCTGGCAGACATGCCAGGGGTGAGGGTTTGATATTTGATCTGTGCTATTTGATATAATCTGCACGATATTTGTGGAAACATTGCCAATGGTGAACGGGTATTTATTATTATACATCTTGTCGAGGGTATACTTTTTCCCCCTGTTGATATATTGGGTATTAAGGGATGTTTAGCAGGTGTCGAAACTGTTATTGGTGTCTATACACTCATACAGTATAATTGGTAACAGATATATGTGTATTATTCTGTGCATATATATATATTTTTTTGTACTTTTTTATGGTTAACACACTTTATATGTGTAAGATAAACTTGTTGAAAGGTGCTTGTGGGTATTTGGTTCCATTTTGTATGGGGGGTTGCACATAGCCTACTAGCTCTGTGTATGCCGTTTGGTTTTTAAATGTTTTTAATGTATGTCTCACCTTGCTGTGTGTATTAATAAAGTAAATATTTTTTCATGGTGATCCCATTGATATGCATATCTTTTTTCTTGTTCAGACTCAATTGATTCTTTTTCTCGTTACACCATTTATCGATCTGGTTAATTCTCTTTATATTTTGATAGATCGGACATATGTGAACACAGTGATACCAAATATGTGTATTTTTTATTGTTTTATTTTCAATGGGGCAAAGAGAGGGTGATTTGAACTTTTTTTTTTTTTTAAGTTTTTCATATTTTTAATAACTTTTTTTCCTCTTTTTACTTTATTTAATAGTTCCCTTAGTAGATTTGAAGTTGCGATACACAGCAATACATAGCTTCAGCACTGCTACGTATAACAAAAATCACGATCTCTTAGGGCAGTGATGGGCAACCTTTTGAGCTTGGTGTGTCAAAATTCGCCATTAAACCGAACATAACTTGGGTGGTGTGTCACCTTGATAAAAAAAACATAATTTTGCGACATGTATAGTTTAAATAACAAATATGTATAATTATAATTAACTTACTTGCTTAGTGACTTCTTTGTTCATCTGTCAGTTGGTTTCTTTTGTTGGTCTTGCTATTATTTAACTTGTGTGGGGTGCCGTGAACTAAGATGATGGGTCTCCCCTGTACACTAATGCTGGGGTGCAGGGCAGATGATGGGTCCCCCCTGTACACTGATGCTGGGGTGCAGGGCAGATGATGGGTCTCCCCTGTACACTAATGCTGGGGTGCAGGGCAGATGATGGGTCCCTCCTGTACACTGATGCTGGGGTGCAGGGCAGATGATGGGTCTCCCCTGTACACTAATGCTGGGGTGCAGGGCAGATGATGGGTCCCTCCTGTACACTGATGCTGGGGTGCAGGGCAGATGTTGGGTCCCACCTGTACACTGATGCTGGGGTGCAGGGCAGATGATGGGTCCCACCTGTACACTGATGCTGGGGTGCAGGGCAGATGATGGGTCCCACCGGTACACTGATGCTGGGGTGCAGGGCAGATGTTGGGTCCCACCTGTACACTGATGCAGGGGTGCACGGCAGATGATGGGTCTCCCCTGTACACTAATGCTGGGGTGCAGGGCAGATGATGGGTCCCTCCTGTACACTGATGCTGGGGTGCAGGGCAGATGTTGGGTCCCACCTGTACACTGATGCTGGGGTGCAGGGCAGATGATGGGTCCCACCTGTACACTGATGCTGGGGTGCAGGGCAGATGATGGGTCCCACCTGTACACTGATGCTGGGGTGCAGGGCAGATGTTGGGTCCCACCTGTACACTGATGCTGGGGTGCAGGGCAGATGATGGGTCTCCCCTGTACACTAATGCTGGGGTGCAGGGCAGATGATGGGTCCCTCCTGTACACTGATGCTGGGGTGCAGGGCAGATGTTGGGTCCCACCTGTACACTGATGCTGGGGTGCAGGGCAGATGATGGGTCCCTCCTGTACACTGATGCTGGGGTGCAG
Source organism: Ranitomeya variabilis (assembly GCF_051348905.1). Lineage (NCBI taxonomy): Eukaryota > Metazoa > Chordata > Amphibia > Anura > Dendrobatidae > Ranitomeya > Ranitomeya variabilis. Next base: position 597,437,468 of record NC_135233.1, read on the forward strand.
GGCAGATGCTAATCACTAGCTTATAATTATAAGTGTCCTGTGACTGTCCAGGACATTAGTGAAAGTACTGTGATTTTCTCCCTCCGGACCTTGGTGTACTCTACAATACCCCCAGTCATTCTAGTGGCGGCACCAGGGGCAGTGTGCGACAATGGCAGGTGCCCTCCATACATAGCGTGTGATGAGCTCCTCTGAGGATTTTTGTTCACTTCCTTTCCTCTGAACTGGCCTGGGATCGCTTCCTCGGAGCACACGTAGCTCCGTCAGTAATGGCTCAAGTGTGTGTGTGTTTCCCCCCCGGGAGGGGGTTGGGAGCGTGAGCCGTGGCCAGAGTCCGCCTGCTTCCTCCTGCCACTGGGAGGCCATGCATTGCTGGCTGCGGTGACGGAGAGTGAAGCGCGATGAGCAGCTCTCCACGGCTCCGCTCCGTGCTCTCCGCCGGCCGTGCTCTGCAGCAGGCTGCCCCCTCCGCTGTGCAGCCAGCCTTCCTGTCCCGCCGCCGACCTCCTGCTCCTGCCGCCCAAACAACAGAGCTCCGGCGCAGAGCGTCTAGGCCTGGGACTTCCGGGAGCTGCGCCGGGTCTACCGGAAGTCCCAGGTCTAGACGCTCTGCGCCGGAGCTCTGTTGTTTCGGCCTACAGGCCTCCTGCATGGCATCCGATCCGATAAAAAATCGGAACGGCTTGCCATGCAATTTAAGGATGCAATTTCTATGGGGCCACGGCCGGCGGCCGCGTGTCACTGAAAATGACTACGCGTGTCAGCACTGACACGCGTGTCATAGGTTCGCCATCACTGTCTTAGGATATGTGTCCACGTTCAGGATTGCATCAGGATTTGGTCAGGATTTTTCATCAGTATTTGTAAGCCAAAACCAGGAGTGGAACAATTAGAGGAAAAGTATAACAGAAACATATGCACCACTTCTGCATTTATCACCCACTCCTGGTTTTGGCTTACAAATACTGATGGAAAATCCTGACCAAATCCTGATGCGAAGCCCCGCCCCCTTTATGGGATGCGATGATGCCGGATGTGTTAACTGTACACATTCGGGATCATCGCTCTCTCCCATAGCGCCCTGTGACCGCATACTGTAGAAGGTGCGGCCAGGACAGGAAGCAGCGACAGCCAACGAGGGAGCCGGGTGAGTATTTTCAGAACAGCGGGGGGGGGGGGGGGGGGGGCGCACAGGGGGTGGGGACATGGAGCTTTATTTTAAACATGAAATACCACAAAAAAAATGGATCATTCATATCTTCTTTACAGCAAACACTGCTGCACAGAAGATATGAATCGCGGCTTCAGCACGATGCAGGGGACAGCTGTCTCTCCTGCACGGTCCGTGTGGTACCCAGGCGGCACACGGCTGCCGCACGTGTGCCACACGGATGGCCTACGTGAGCTCATGGACACACGGACACGGATAACTCCGGTACAGATTTTTTCCGGTACCGGAATTATCTGGACGTGTGAGACTGGCCTTACAGAGATTGGCAGTCACGCCTCGTCAACAGAGCAGCTTGGAAGAGTTACTCTGTTGACATGAAGCAGCAGAATCGCCAGCAGGAGCGGTCAGTGACCACTCTGAGACGGCGCTGGGTAGAACAGGTAGGGAATTGTCTCTGTTAGCACCTACCTGCCGGTTAGTTTTTAGGCCCATAGTAAAAAAAAAAAATAATAATAATCCTGTACTAATTGTGACTTAAAGCCTTAACCAGTCAACTGTATATGGGGGAAAAACTAGTTTATACAATATTTTTTGTTTATACAAGTATCTGATGATAACATATAAAATGTCTGCACAGGTGAAGCAAGGATAAAGGAATCCAGTCGTAGATGAATAATGTATTTTGTGTGGAATTACCTTATAAGCACGGCATTCTGTCAAATGTGCCCCATCCATTACTTTAAATGGCTCCATTTTCCTCTCTGTATGCCACTCATGGGACTTATAATTATCCTCCATATATCTCGTCAAAGTTAAAGAATATTGCATTTACTCTACATGATTCTTACATTAGACTCGTCTTTGCCATGTTACAATGTGTATGTGGATTATGAATTAGTGTAGCAAGAGACTTGATTCATTTAGCTAGAAACATCCTCCGCCTTTACAGTACAAGGATTGTTTGCAAGGGATCCACAGCAAATTAGTGGCTCGTGAAGATACTTTAGACCTTAACAGATCTAAAAAAAAATAACGTTGAAGCTTAATTCATTGGCATTTTTTGTCATCTATGAAAATTGTCATTAACCACAGAATTGGTTTTAAAGGGGTGGTCAAATCTAAGACAGGAAATGTTGGGCATGCTTACCCAGAAATGTCTTGGATTTGCCAAAATTTGAGTTTGTCAGTGTGGCTTAAAATTTGATTTGCTTTGAATTTATTTGACATGATTAGAATGTGCCTGGGGCACTACTTGTTTTTCCTCTTGAATTTCTACTACAAAACTCAAGGCTCCTGCCCTATGCCCTGATACCTTATGTGTAAACCAGGGTCTGAATGAGGGGTAGGTGAAAAAAAATAAACAACACTGTGCCTTTTAAAAGGATTGTGTTGTCAGGAAATGACCTGTTGTTTAAATTAACCGTATTTTTTGGACAATAAGGCACATCTAACCATAAGACGCAGTTAGGTTTTAGAGGAGGAAAATAGAAAAAAAAATTGAAGTAAAAAATGGGTCAATTCTGTACTAATATCCCCCATCCTGGTATATGTATGTCCCCAATCCAGGTATACATGGCCCCCTCATCCCTATTCTGGTATGCATGTCCCTCTCATCTCTATCCTGGTATACATGGCTTCTCATCCCCATCCTGGTATGCATGACCCCCTCATCCTTATCCTGGTATGCATGACCCCCTCATCCCTATCCTGGTATGCATGCCCCCCTCATCTCTATCCTGGTATGCATGTCCCCCTCATCTCTATCCTGGTATGCATGGTCCCCTCTTTCCCATCCTGGTATGCATGGCCCTCATCCCTATCCTGGTATGCATGGTCCCCTCATCCCCATCCTGGTATGCATGGTCCCCTCATCCCCATCCTGGTATGCATGGTCCCCTCATCCCTATCCTGGTATGCATGGTCCCCTCATCCCCATCCTGGTATGCATGGTCCCCTCATCCCCATCCTGGTGTGCATGGTCCCCTCATTCCAATCCTGGTATGCATGTCCCCCCATACCCCATCCTGGTATGTATGTCCCTCATCCTGGTATGCATGACCCCCTCAACCCAATCCTTGTATGCATGGCCCCATCAGAAAAACATAAAAAAAAACATAAACCATTATACTTACCTTCTGGTGCTCCCTCGCAGCGTCCTGTTCTGAAGCCAGAAACTAATTTATGTTTGTAAGCAGCACATTGCAGTGACGTCATGCTCTGCTTGCAAGCCAAGAACAGCTGCCGGAATACTCACTGCTCCCCATACCTGGGACTATGGGCGTGTGGAGCAGTGAATATTCATTTTATTTTAATAGCAGGCACACTGGTACCTGCAGCCGTCAGCTTCCGGCAGTGGCCCGGGCGATCACGTGTGCCCACTTCTAAAAGGAATGAATATTCACTGCTGTCCACTCCCATAGGCGTGGGGAGCAGTGAATATTCATTCGCTTTGATAGAGGGCACACGTGATCGCACAGCTGCGGTAGGAAGCCGGTGGCTGCTGCTACTGTGCTCACTATTAAACAGAATAAACATTTACTGCTCTCAACGCCCATAGTCCCTCCCATCTCTCAGCGCTGGCTTCAGTGCATAGAGGTGGGGAGGGCTATGGGCAATGGGAGCAGTGAGTTAATTTCTCTTTAAAAGAAGGCACACTGATACCTGCAGCCGCCAACTTCCTGCAGTGGCCAGGCGATCACGTGTGCCCGCTACTGAAGGGGATGAATATTCACTGCTGTCCACTCAGATGGGTGTGGGGAGCAGTGAATATTCATTCTCTTTAATAGAGGGCACACGTGATCACACAGCTGCAGTAGGAAGCCGGCGTCTGCTGCTACTGTGCCCACTATTAAAGAGATTATTTACTGCTCTCCACGCCCATAGTCCCTGCCACGTCTCGGCGATGGCTTCAGTGCATAGCAGTGAGAGGGACTCTTGGCGTGGGGAGCAGTGAATATTCATTTCTCTTTAACAGCAGTCACAGGGGTTAGCCACAGCAGCCGGATCCTGCCTCCTGTGACCTGTTCCGCTTCTCTCCCTCCTCCACCTCCCCATGCACAGCAGGTACATCCAGACAATAAGACAAACCCCCCAGTTTCCTCCAAATTTTTTGGAGTAAAAAGGTGCGTCTTTTAGCCTGAAAAATATGGTATTTATAATTTTCATACAGGCCACTAGGCCTAACATTAGACTCTTGTGTCTTGTCCTCCATATGGACATTAGCAGCAATAGACCAACTCAGACCATATTTATTGAGATGTGTTAACTGAGCATGCTCCAATCTGGATGAAGGAAATTGTAGTATATAGAAAAAATTGCATTCAGAGCTGAATAACAAACTTTTTATTTCATACTTTAAATTAAATGACAAACATTAAAAAGTGTGTGCCAATAATGGTATGGTGGTGAGGCATAATATTCATAGTGGCACCACAGGTTGGCAGGTGACCATAACAATAGCAGCAACAGTAATATATACCATGATAATACTCTGATAGCAGGGATAGCTAGCACTCTACTCACAGTCCTTAAACCAAACTAAAGTGCACAGTGCATATATCATAGTGGTTTAGGGCAAAACAAATGGTGCTACAATAAGATAGATACTTGTGTAGTATGCTGCAAAACAAATAAAGTGGTGTTACCTGAACCTAGCCATGGGGCCACAACCCCAAAATAGAAATTGCAATCTGTGACATCACCTACTGTGAATGGTGGATCCTGTGTTATCTACTGTATATAGAGGTGTTATCAGTCATTGTACAGGAGGAAGAGGTGAGCTGTGACATCACCTATTGTGAATGGTGGATCCTGTGTTATCTACTGTATATAGAGGTGTTATCAGTCATTGTACAGGAGGAGGTGAGCTGTGACATCATCTATTGTGAATGGTGGATCCTGTGTTATTACTGCATATAGAGGTGTTATCAGTCATTGTACAGGAGGAGGAGGTGAGCTGTGACATCACCTATTGTGAATGGTGGATCCTGTGTTATCTACTGTATATAGAGGTGTTATCAGTCATTGTACAGGAGGAAGTGAGCTGTGACATCATCTATTGTGAATGGTGGATCCTGTGTTATCTCCTGTATATAGAGGTGATATCAGTCATTGTACAGGAGGAAGAGGTGAGCTGTGACATCACCTATTGTGAATGGTGGATCCTGTGTTATCTACTGTATATAGAGGTGTTATCAGTCATTGTACAGGAGGAGGTGAGCTGTGACATCATCTATTGTGAATGGTGGATCCTGTGTTATTACTGCATATAGAGGTGTTATCAGTCATTGTACAGGAGGAGGAGGTGAGCTGTGACATCACCTATTGTGAATGGTGGATCCTGTGTTATCTCCTGTATATAGAGGTGATATCAGTCATTGTACAGGAGGGGGTGAGCTGTGGCATCACCTATTGTGGATGGTGGATCCTGTGTTATCTACTGTATATAGAGGTGATATCAGTCATTGTACATGAGGAGGAGGTGAGCTGTGACATCACCTGTTGTGAATGATGGATCCTGTGTTATCTACTGTATATAGAGGTGTTATCAGTCATTGTACAGGAGGAGGAGGTGAGTTGTGACATCACCTATTGTGAATGGTGGATCCTGTGTTATCTACTGTATATAGAGGTGTTATCAGTCATTGTACAGGAGGAGGAGGTGAGCTGTGACATCACCTATTGTGAATGGTGGATCCTGTGTTATCTACTGTATATAGATGTGTTTTCAGTCATTGTACATGAGGAGGAGGTGAGCTGTGACATCACCTGTTGTGAATGATGGATCCTGTGTTATCTACTGTATATAAAGGTGTTATCAGTCATTGTACAGGAGGAGGAGGTGAGCTGTGACATCACCTATTGTGAATGGTGAATCCTGTGTTATCTACTGTATATAGAGGTGTTATCAGTCATTTAACAGGAGGAGGAGGTGAGCTGTGACATTACCTATTGTGAATGGTGGATCCTGTGTTATCTACTGTATATAGAGGTGTTATTAGTCATTGTACAGGAGGAGGAGGTGAGCTGTGACATCACCTATTGTGAATGGTGAATCATGTGTTATCTACTGTATATAGAGGTGTTATCAGTCATTGTACAGGAGGAGGAGGTGAGCTGTGACATCATCTATTGTGAATGGTGGATCCTGTGTTATCTACTGTATATAGAGGTGTTATCAGTCATTGTACAGGAGGGGGTGAGCTGTGACATCACCTATTGTGGATGGTGGATCCTGTGTTATCTACTGTATATAGAGATGATATCAGTCATTGTACAGGAGGAGGAGGTGAGCTGTGACATCACCTGTTGTGAATGATGGATCCTGTGTTATCTACTGTATATAGAGGTGTTATTAGTCATTGTACAGGAGGAGGAGGTGAGCTGTGACATCACCTATTGTGAATGATGGATCCTGTGTTATCTACTGTATATAAAGGTGTTATCAGTCATTGTACAAGAGGAGGTGAGCTGTGACATCACCTATTGTGAATGGTGGATCCTGTGTTATCTACTGTATATAGAGATGTTATTAGTCATTGTACAGGAGGAGGAGGTGAGCTGTGACATCACCTATTGTGAATGGTGAATCCTGTGTTATCTACTGTATATAGAGGTGTTATCAGTCATTGTACAGGAGGAGGAGGTGAGCTGTGACATCACCTATTGTGAATGATGGATCCTGTGTTATCTACTGTATATAGAGGTGTTATTAGTTATTGTACAGGAGGAGGAGGTGAGCTGTGACATCACCTATTGTGAATGGTGGATCCTGTGTTATCTACTGTATATAGAGGTGTTATCAGTCATTGTACAGGAGGAGGTGAGCTGTGACATCACCCATTGTGAATGGTCTATCCTGTGTTATCTACTATATATAGAGGTGTTATCAGTCATTGTACAGGAGGAGGAGGTGAGCTGTGACATCACCTATTGTGAATGATGGTTCCTGTGTTATCTACTGTATATAGAGGAGTTATCAGTCATTGTACAGGAGGAGGAGGTGAGCTGTGATATCACCTATTGTGAATGGTGGATCCTGTGTTATCTACTGTATATAGAGGTGTTATCAGTCATTGTACAGGAGGAGGAGGTGAGCTGTGACATTACCTATTGTGAATGGTGGATCTGTGTTATCTACTGTATATAGAGGTGTTATCAGTCGTTGTACAGGAGGAGGAGGTGAGCTATGATATCACCTATTGTGAATGGTGGATCCTGTGTTATCTACTGTATATAGAGGTGTTATCAGTCATTGTACAGGAGGAGGAGGTGAGCTGTGACATCACCTAGTGAGAATGATGGATCCTGTTATCTGCTATGTATAGAGGTGTCATCTTTCATTCTAATCCTAGCTGTAATGATTATGAGACAGTTGAAGAGTCATCTGTACAAAATATGATGTGTGATTCTAGTATTAGTACCTAGCCAGTTACTTATAAAGCTGATTAAACAAGTCATTTTCTGGTGTCACATTCCTGCTATATTTGTATATTCGGAATGCTGGGGGAATGGGATTATGTATATACAGTATAAGAATGCTAGGGATTGGTAGGAGCAAATATAAAAAAAAGGAGATTGTCCATTTGACAGCCATTATGCCTTCTTTTGCCGAGGGTGGAGTGGCGCATTCTGAAACCCCTGCCTTGTCTCACCCCTGGTGCAGATCTTCAGAGATTTTACTTGATGCTATTTGCAACAAAGCCCGGGGTTTAGACTTTGAATAATTTGGTGGATAAATCCTGTTTAATTCCTATTATGATGGTTTTCAAGACAAGATGCAAATGCAGTCATCATACAGGTATTTTAGGGATTATTATCATCACTAAGACAGTAAACAATTGATGCTTTTGCATCCAGCTTCATACAGCTGTATGTTATGATTAAAGGAATGATATTGGCCTATTTTATAAATGAATTTCTTAGTATCCTCAACCTAAGTGCTCCATATGATTGCTGTCATGTAGATATCTACCCCACATGTGTATATGATTTTTCTTAACAATAGGATGCCAGGAGATCTCTTCATTATTTAGTCTCTTCCTTCCCGGCTGGTCATTTCAGTTTTGCCTGTAGGGGGCAGTCTGCTTCCATCAAAGTATCATTCCTTCTAAAATAGTACAAAAAAAAACCATTTATAATAATTATTATTAAAATTATAACACTTGAAGCCTGCACAAACCACATTGAGCTGCGGGATGGAGCGGTGGACCTGAAAGAACAAAAATATAGCAGTCATGTGCTGGTTAGTATTTTGCTGACCAATCTTAAGAGATTATAATGAATAAAATAGTAAGATAGCAAAAGATGATAAACAAAACACAATCCAGTGGGGAGAAAATGATAATCCTCCATTGAGATGAAAGCTGTAGATGTAGATAAAAAGATTTCTGTGAACAATAACAAAAAAAAATGATGCTTAATTATACGGCAGAACAAAAGGGAATGCTGTATATACCAGCAGCATAATGCAGCCTAGTGTTTTGTATTCAAGGAATATTATTCAAGAGAAAAGACATTTTGTACCGGAACCTTTGCTTTGTGCTTGATCTGCAGTATCTCACACAAGAAGGCTACCTTCATTACTCTACCCAGTTGTTCTAATTTTTGAAGTATCAGATTATGTGAAACGGTCTACCTGCTGTTCGGAATGTTTGTCAAATAAAACCGAGGCGCGAGGAATATCAATATTAATTTTGGCCAATTTCATTGTAGGATAAAAGTGTTTTTTTTGTTGTTTTTTTTTCCTGATTATTTGTTTTTTGGTCTGCTTAGATAGAAATAGGGAAAGACAAACTGCATGAAAAGGAGGTCAGAGGTGCTCGATAATTATATGGAAACAAACCGGGGGATGTAAATCTGAAGAGATGGCTGACTTTGAAAGAAAAAAGATAGAAAAGAAAAGCACATTTTCTGCTAACATTAACTAATGTGGTCTATCTATTTACTTATCTAGCTATTATCTATCTATCATCTATCTATCTATTACAGAAGAGAAGAAAGCAGCACCAATAATAAAATCACTAAGTGGACGCTTCCAAAAGATTATCAAAAAGCCTCAAAAATCACCAGCAGAAAAAAGGATGGCAGCATTCCTGTATTCACATTTAGTCCATAAAGTGCAATGCAATCCAAAAAATACTGAAAATTATAGGACAGTAGTGGCCCATGTGACGAAGTTTCGGTTCATACTGTGAACTTTTAAAAATCCATAGAGATAGATAGGTAGATAGATAGATAATAGATGATAGATAGATGATAGATAGATAGATAGATGATAGATACATAGATAGATAGATGATAGATACATATATAGATAATAGATGCATAGATAGATAGATACTGTGAGGCAGTGACCCATGTTACAGCTAGGGGGTGCTGTATGTGCTCTGCAGAATGTGCATGGAAGCGTAGTGAGGCCATGAGGGCATACTACAGACACAGGTGTGGCTGTAATTAGAATAGTGAAGCAGTGACTGATTAAAAAGCCCTGTAGTAGTGGGGGAGGTGTGTCAGTGTGTTCTTGGAAGCAGACAGGGCAGTTGTCTGCAGAGCTCTCTCTGTGTGGAGCAACACAGAGGCTAAAGGAACCAGAGAGACTGACATCCTGCGTCTTGAGCTGTCTTAGGCCGGTTTCACACGTCAGTGGCTCCGGTACGTGAGGTGACAGTTTCCTCACGTACCGGAGACACTGACACACGTAGACCCATAAAAATCAATGCATCTGTTCAGATGTCATTGATTTTTTGCGGACCGTGTCTCCGTGTGCCAAACACGGAGACATGTCAGTGTTCGTGGGAGCGCACGTATTACACGGACCCAATAGAGTCAATGGGTCCGCGTAAAACACGGACCTCACACGGACATTCTCCGTCTGGGGTCCGTGTGCGTGCTGGAGACAGCGCTACAGTAAGCGCTGTCCCCCCCACGTGGTGCTGAAGCCGCGATTCATATCTTCCCTGTAGCAGCGTTTGCTATAGAGAAAATATGAAGAATAGTGTTAAAAATAAAGATCCATGTGTCCGCCGCCCCCCCACCCCCTGTGCGCCCCCCCCGCTGGTCAGAAAATACTTACCCGCTCCCTCGCTCCTTCCTGGTCTGGCCGCGCCTCCTACTGTATGCGGTCACGTGGGGCCGATCATTTACAATCATGAATAGTCGGCTCCGCCCCTATGGGAGGTGGAGCCACATATTCATGACTGTAAATGATCGGCCCCACGTGACCGCATGCAGGAGAAGCCGCGGCCAGACCAGGAAGGAGCGACAGCCGACGGGGGACCCGGGTAAGTATTTTCTGACCAGCGGGGGGGGCGCACAGTGGGTGGGGGGGCGCACAGTGGGTGGGAGGGCGGCGGACACATAGATCTTTATTTTAAACACTATTCTTCATATTTTCTCTACAGCAAACGTTGCTGCAGGGAAGATATGAATCGCAGCTTCAGCACCATGCAGAGTGGGTACCACACGCTCCGTGTGGTACCCACTCGCCATACGGGCGGCACACGTGTGCCGCACGTATGGCCTCCGTGAGTTCCCAGGCACACGGACACGGATAACTCCGGTACCGATTTATTCCGGTACCGGAATTATCTGGACGTGTGGGACAGCCCTTATGTGTACCTGGCTGCACTCCAGAGGATAAAGAGTGCAGTGCGCTGAGTGAGTACAGAGACTTGCTACCGGCGTGCGGTCACCCAGGTAAACTGGACAGAGGGAAGTTCGGCCTGTGTATTGACTGCATCATATAGCCATGCATTATTAATGGACTGTAAGAAGAAGCCGTATACTATGCTGACTGTGTGAAGTAACACAATAAAAGAATGTTTTGTTTGAACTTGCTTGGGTCACTGCCGTTTCACTGTGTATGGTCATACCGCTGCATCACAATACATAGATAGGTAGATACATAGATGATAGATAGATAGATAGATAGATAGATACATAGATAGATGATAGATTCATAGATAGATGATAGATGCATAGATAGATGATAGATAATAGATAGATAGATGATAGATACATAGATAGATAATAGATACATAGATAGATATATGATAGATACATAGATAGATGATAAATACATAGATAGATAGATAGATAGATAGATAGATGATAAATACATAGATAGATGATAGATACACAGATAGATAGATAATAGATAGATAAATGATAGATAGATAGATAGATAGATAGATAGATAGATAGATAGATAGATAGATAGATAGATAGATAGATAGAACCAAAAAAAGGTAAACAGCACAAAAAATAACTGAAGAAAAAGTGGACTTTAATGCCTGGCATTCAGGCATTAAAGTCCACTTTTTCTTCAGTTATTTTTTGTGCTGTTTTCCTTTTGTTTGGTTCTATGTTTGGAGGTCACTGGATCGGTGGTTAGGAAAGCTTTGCATAATATTGGAGGTAACACTGGATGCTGTTCCAATTTTTTCCTATGTAGATGATAGATAGATAGATGATAGATACATAGATAGATAGATGATAGATACATAGATGATAGATAATAGATAGATAGATACATAGATAAATGATAGATTGATAGATAGATAATAGATACATAGATAGATGATAAATACATAGATGATAGATACATAGATAGATGATAGATACATAGCTAGATAGATGATAGATAGATGATAGATAGATCGATAGATGATAGATACATAGATAGATGATAGATAGATGATAGATACATAGATAGATGATTGATAGATAGATGATAAATAGATAGATATATAGATAGATGATAGATAGATAGATGATAGATAGATGATAGATAGATCGATAGATGATAGATACATAGATAGATGATAGATAGATGATAGATACATAGATAGATGATAGATACATAGATAGATGATTGATAGATAGATAGATAGATGATAGATACATAGATGATAAATAAATAGATAGATAGATAGATAGATAGATAGATAGATAGATAGATAGATAGATAGATAGATAGATAGATAGTAGATAGAACCAAAAAAAGGTAAACAGCACAAAAAATAACTGAAGAAAAAGTGGACTTTAATGCCTGGCATTCAGGCATTAAAGTCCACTTTTTCTTCAGTTATTTTTTGTGCTGTTTTCCTTTTTTTTGGTTCTATGTTTGGAGGTCACTGGATCGGTGGTTAGGAAAGCTTTGCATATTATTGGAGGTAACACTGGATGCTGTTCCAATTTTTTCCTATGTAGATGATAGATAGATAGATGATAGATACATAGATAGATAGATGATAGATACATAGATGATAGATAATAGATAGATAGATAGATAGATAGATAGATAGATAGATAGATAGATAGATAGATAGATAGATAGATACATAGATAAATGATAGATTGATAGATAGATAATAGATACATAGATAGATGATAAATACATAGATGATAGATACATAGATAGATGATAGATACATAGCTAGATAGATGATAGATAGATGATAGATAGATCGATAGATGATAGATACATAGATAGATGATAGATAGATGATAGATAGATGATAGATACATAGATAGATGATTGATAGATAGATGATAAATAGATAGATATATAGATAGATGATAGATAGATAGATGATAGATAGATGATAGATAGATCGATAGATGATAGATACATAGATAGATGATAGATAGATGATAGATACATAGATAGATGATTGATAGATAGATAGATAGATAGATGATAAATACATAGATGATAAATAAATAGATAGATAGATAGATAGATAGATAGATAGATAGATAGATAGATAGATAGATAGATAGATAGTAGATAGAACCAAAAAAAGGTAAACAGCACAAAAAATAACTGAAGAAAAAGTGGACTTTAATGCCTGGCATTCAGGCATTAAAGTCCACTTTTTCTTCAGTTATTTTTTGTGCTGTTTTCCTTTTTTTTGGTTCTATGTTTGGAGGTCACTGGATCGGTGGTTAGGAAAGCTTTGCATATTATTGGAGGTAACACTGGATGCTGTTCCAATTTTTTCCTATGTAGATGATAGATAGATAGATGATAGATACATAGATAGATAGATGATAGATACATAGATAGAAGATAGATAGATAGATAGATAGATAGATAGATAGATAGATAGATAGATGGATAGATGATAGATACATAGATAAATGATAGATTGATAGATAGATAATAGATACATAGATAGATGATAAATACATAGATGATAGATACATAGATAGATGATAGATACATAGATGATAGATACATAGATAGATAGATGATAGATAGATGATAGATCGATTGATGATAGATACATAGATAGATGATAGATACATAGATAGATGATAGATACATAGATAGATGATTGATAGATAGATAGATAGATGATAGATACAGTGCCTACAAGTAGTATTCAACCCTCTGCAGATTTAGCAGGTTTAATAAGATGCAAATAAGTTAGAGCCTTCAAACTTCAAACAAGAGCAGGATTTATTAACAGATGCATAAATCTTACAAACCAAAAAGTTTTGTTGCTCAGTTAAATTTTTATAAATTTTAAACATAAAAGTGTGGGTCAATTATTATTCAACCCCTAGGTTTAATATTTTGTGGAATAACCTTTGTTTGCACTTACAGCTAATAATCGTCTTTTATAAGTCCTGATCAGGCCGGCACAGGTCTCTGGAGTTATCTTGGCCCACTCCTCCATGCAGATCTTCTCCAAGTTATCTAGGTTCTTTGGGTGTCTCATGTGGACTTTAATCTTGAGCTCCTTCCACAAGTTTTCAATTGGGTTAAGGTCAGGAGACTGACTAGGCCACTGCAACACCTTGATTTTTTGCCTCTTCAACCAGGCCTTGGTTTTCTTGGCTGTGTGCTTTGGGTCGTTGTCTTGTTGGAAGATGAAATGACGACCCATCTTAAGATCCTTGATGGAGGAGCGGAGGTTCTTGACCAAAATCTCCAGGTAGGCCGTGCTATCCATCTTCCCATGGATGCGGACCAGATGGCCAGGCCCCTTGGCTGAGAAACAGCCCCACAGCATGATGCTGCCACCACCATGCTTGACTGTAGGGATGGTATTCTTGGGGTCCTATGCAGTGCCATCCAGTCTCCAAACGTCACGTGTGTGGTTGGCACCAAAGATCTCGATCTTGGTCTCATCAGACCAATAGAACCTTGAACCGGTCAGTCTCAGAGTCCTCCAAGTGATCATGAGCAAACTGTAGACGAGCCTTGACATGACGCTTTGAAAGTAAAGGTACCTTACGGGCGCGTCTGGAACGGAGACCATTGCGGTGGAGTACGTTACTTATGGTATTGACTGAAACCAATGTCCCCACTGCCATGGGATCTTCCCGGAGCTCCTTCCTTGTTGTCCTTGGGTTAGCCTTGACTCTTCGGACAAGCCTGGCCTCAGCACGGGAGGAAACTTTCAAAGGCTGTCCAGGCCGTGGAAGGCTAACAGTAGTTCCATAAGCCTTCCACTTCCGGATGATGCACCCAACAGTGGAGACAGGTAGGCCCAACTCCTTGGAAAGGGTTTTGTACCCCTTGCCAGCCTTGTGACCCTCCACGATCTTGTCTCTGATGGCCTTGGAATGCTCCTTTGTCTTTCCCATGTTGACCATGTTTGAGTGCTGTTCACAAGTTTGGGGAGGGTCTTAAATAGTCAGAAAAGGCTGGAAAAAGAGATAATTAATCCAAACATGTGAAGCTCATTGTTCTTTGTGCCTGAACTACTTCTTAATACTTTAGGGGAACCAAACAGAATTCTGGTGGGTTGAGGGGTTGAATAATAAATGACCCTGTGAAAAGAGTTTTCCCAATTTAAAAAAAAATAAATAAACAAAGAAATAACATTCTTTTTGCTGCAGTGCATTTCACACTTCCAGGCTGATCTACAGTCCAAATGTCACAATGCCAAGTTAATTCCAAATGTGTAAACCTGCTAAATCTTCAGGGGGTTGAATACTACTTGTAGGCACTGTACATAGATAGATGATAAATAGATATATAGATAGATGATAGATAGATAGATGATAGATAGATGATAGATACATAGATAGATAGATGATAGATACAGATAGATGATAGATACATAGATACATAGATGATAGATAGATAGATAGATAGATAGATGATAGATACATAGATAGATGATAGATACATAGATAGATAGATAGATGATAGATAGATGATAGATACATAGATAGATGATAGATAGATAGATGATAGATAGATGATAGATACATAGACAGATAGATAGATAGATAGATAGATAGATGATAGATAATAGATAGATAGATGATAGATAATAGATAGATAGATGATAGATAATAGATAGATTGATTGATACATAGATAGATAGATAGATGATAGATACATAGATAGATAGATGATAGATAGATACATAGATAGATAGTGGAGTGGATGCAGCACAAAACGTACAAATAGAGGTAGCTTGTTTTCAGTTCATAGTGTGAACCTTTCTCAAAAGGTTCACACTGTGAACCAAAACGTCGCCACATGGGCCATTAAAGGGGTTGTCCAGTTCACATAAATAATCTCCCTTATGAATCCCCCCAGTGCACGCATTGTGCGCTGCGAGCATTCGGCTGTTTCTGATCTGAGAGCATGTGTGCGTTATACATACTCCAGGCCAGTGGGCGCCGCATGGCTCTCCTGTATGGATCAAGGCCTCACCCACTGGCCGGCCATGTCACTAATTGGGACACGATTTCCGCTCAATACAAGTGTATTGTATGAGGCCGCACCCACTGGCCGGGAGTATGTATAACTCATACATACCCTCCAGTCCCAGGTCAGAAATCATCGAATACCCGCAGCGCACAGTGCATGCGCTGGGGGGATTCATAAGTCTGCAGTCACACAGAGTGACTGCAGACTTATTGATTTGGACCGGACAACTGCTTTAAAGTCATAATTTGCACTATTTTTGTAGTGCCGCTTCCATTTTTTGTCTCTACTATTCAGGCTTAAACCTGGGAAGCATTTCACCCCCATTTGTGCTTTTATTTTTGCATATACCTGGTGCTGCTTTTGTTTACCTTATCTATATATCTATCTATCTATCTATCTATCTATCTATCTATCTATATTCAAAAAAGCAGGCAGCACTCCGTTTTCAGAAAAATATGCAGGACTTTAATGAACCCACATGTCTCAGCAACGTTTCGGCTCAACTGAGCCTTTCTCAAGGCTTGAGAAAGGCTCAGTTGAGCCGAAACGTTGCTGAGACATGTGGGTTCATTAAAGTCCTGCATATTTTTCTGAAAACGGAGTGCTGCCTGCTTTTTTGAATATTGATTGGAGACGACCGGTGGACGGGTGGTCTATGGGCATTGCACCTGAAGCTAAGTATAGGAGTTGTGCTGTTCCATTTTTTGGGTATTTTATTATCTATCTATCTATCTATCTATCTATCTATCTATCTATCTATCTATCTATCTATCTATCTATCTATCTTATCTATTATCTATCTATCTATCTATCTATCTATCTATCTATCTATCTATCTATCTATCTTTTCTTTATTATCTATCTATCTATTATCCATCTTTTCTATCTATCTATCTATCTATCTATCTATCTATCTATCTATCTTTTCTTTATTATCTATCTATTATCCATCTTTTCTCTCTATCTATCTATCTATCTATCTATCTATCTATCTATCTATCTATCTATCTATCCGTGTCTGTACTTATCTATCTATTCATTTTTATCTTATATTTATCTATTCCAAGCCTGTTGTTTCCCGTATGAACTCATGCAGGCTCTTTTTCGTTTCTGTTATAATTCACATGGCTGATTTGGTAAATAAGCTGAAATAATTGCATCTGCACAGCATGAATGTTTCATTTGTGTCAATGTTTATAAATCAAAAGCGAATAAGTTTGCTCTTTTAAAAGTTACCAAAAATGTAATTTATATAATGCATGACTGTATCGCAGGTAAATATCCCCTGTGATTTATACTCCCACAATCACGTTATTTGTTTCTTTAGTCATATATGCTAAGAAAATAACATAGAATTATTCTTACTACAGATCAAATGCAGTGATGATCCCTGTACTGTCAGGCAAAGTCCTCTCCTTTGATAGATAAATATGATAAATAGGCAATCTGCATATCACTTTTTTATATCGTACTATTCGCAAAAAAAAATCACTCCACAGTGGCAGATAGTGGGGATCTCCCTTGTGTCTAACTTGCTTTCCACTACATGTTGTCAATTGGAAACTGCAACTAGCAGCGGATACTATGACACTGGTTACAGGAAGTGGAGGCGGGGCTTGTTCTGTCTACAGGAAGTAGGGGTGGAGTTCTGTCTCTGTACAGGAAGTGAGGGTAGGTTTCTGTATCACTGCTATTGCTTTTCTGCCAGTGAAGCTGAAAACAGACATAACAGAGTGGTGGGTGTTCAGGCACTACAAAGTAAGGGAATGAGAGTTCCATCACCTATAGTGCTGTCAAGATCCTGTTGAACAGAGCAGTAAGTTATAGAGCAAGATAAGCGGGACAATGTGACCATAAATAGTATACATTTCATTCTGATGAAGCCCTGTTAGTGGAGGAAGTCTCGGAATCTGCTTTTTTTTAATTTATTTTCCATGAAAGTAGTGGTAGGATAGAATAGACGCTGGTCCCTAAATATAAATGACATACTTTTTTTTTTAAATAGTTCTGATGTGCCAGTCATTAGATTCCCAAACTAGAAGCCATATGCAAATCAGGCTGGTAGTGCACTGGGGGGTGTCAGTGCACTTGGACTACTTCTTCCAATTACCCAGCTTGATTTACACATGGCTTATGGGCTGGATTTCTC
Source organism: Ranitomeya variabilis (assembly GCF_051348905.1). Taxonomy (NCBI): domain Eukaryota; kingdom Metazoa; phylum Chordata; class Amphibia; order Anura; family Dendrobatidae; genus Ranitomeya; species Ranitomeya variabilis. Next base: position 597,455,468 of record NC_135233.1, read on the forward strand.
ATGATTGCCACATTGGATCTCTACACAAAAGTATAATTTTTGTCATGGGACAATCACCTTCACAATCATCCAATTACTTCCATATGTAAAAATGTGGTTCCTTTTTAGGCCTCATTCACACTTGTGTTTTTGGGTAGTGTTTTGCATTAGTAAGTCAAATCTAGTAATGGGTTACTGTGATAAAGGCCCTCACTACTCATGTGACATGGATGCAACAATAAAGAAGCACTCCCATCAATGTTTACACTGTGCACTTACAATTGCTCATTTTGCTTTTCTACCCAGCTAATGCTTCTCTTTTCCATTAGGCCTATGATATCATGTGATTAAAAAGTGACTAGCGGAATAGTTCTAAACAGGAGGTCTCTCTTCTCTGCATGAAGCATCACCCTCTGCAACTCCTGACCCAGCTACTCCGCTCCTCCCAGAGTCAGGGACTTTGTAGTGATGTAGAATTGTAGTTCTAGTGCTGAATCATGCAGTACTTGTTTTTCATGGACCCATAGACTTGTATTGACCCTTGTCATATGTGCTGCTGGATAAACACGGACATGTGAACAGCGCCATTGTGTTTGTGATAAAAACGGATACAACACATACAGTACAGACCAAAAGTTTGGACACATCTTCTCATTTAGATTTTTCTGTATTTTCATGACTATGAAAATTGTACATTCACACTGAAGGCATCAGAACTATGAATTAACACATGTGGAATTATATACTTCACAAAAAAGTGTGAAACAACTGAAAATATGTCTTACAGTCTAGGTTCTTCAAAGTAGCCACCTTTTGCTTTGATGACTGCTTTGCACACTCTTGGCATTCTCTTGATGACCTTCGAGAGGTAGTCACCGGGAATGGTTTTCACTTCACAGGTGTGCCCTGTAGGTTTAGTAAGTTGGATTTCTTGCCTTATAAATGGTGATGGGACCATCAGTTGTGTTGTGCAGAAGTCTGGTGGATACACAGCTGACAGTCCTACTGAATAGACTGTTAGAATTTGTATTATGGCAAGAAAAAAGCAGCTAAGTAAAGAAAAACGAGTGGCCATCATTACTTTAAGAAATGAATGTCAGTCAGTCCGAAAAATTGGGAAAACTTTGAAAGTGTCCCCAAGTGCAGTGGCAAAAGCCATCAAGCGCTACAAAGAAACTGGCTCACATGAGGACCGCCCCAGGAAAGGAAGACTAAGAGTCACCTCTGCTTCTGAGGATAAGTTTATCCGAGTCACCAGCCTCAGAAATCACAGGTTAACAGCAGCTCAGATTAGAGACCAGGTCAATGCCACACAGAGTTCTAGCAGCATGCCACACAGAGTTCTAGCAGCAGACACATCTCTACAACAACTGTTAAGAGGAGACTTTGTGCAGCAGGCCTTCATGATAAAATAGCTGCTAGGAAACCACTGATAAGGACAGGCAACAAGCAGAAGAGACTTGTTTGGGCTAAAGAACACAAGGAATGGACATTAGACCAGTGGAAATCTGTGCTTTGGTCTGATGAGTCCAAATTTGAGATCTTTGGTTCCAACCACCGTGTCTTTGTGCAACGCAGAAAAGGTGAACGGATGGACTCTACATGCCTGGTTCCCACCGTGAAGCATGGAGGAGGAGGTGTGATGGTGTGGGGGTGCTTTACTGGTGACACTGTTGGGGATTTATTCAAAATTGAAGGCATACTGAACCAGCATGGCTACCACAGCATCTTGCAGCGGCATGCTATTCCATCCGGTTTGCGTTTAGTTGGACCATCATTTATTTTTCAACAGGACAGTGACCCCAAACACACCTCCAGGCTGTGTAAGGGCTATTTGACCAAGAAGGAGAGTGATGGGGTGCTACGCCAGATGACCTGGCCTCCACAGTCACCAGACTTGAACCCAATCGAGATGGTTTGGGGTAAGCTGGACTGCAGAGCGAAGACAAAAGGGCCAACAAGTGCTAAGCATCTCTGGGAACTCCTTCAAGATTATTGGAAGACCATTCCCGGTGACTACCTCTTGAAGCTCATCAAGAGAATGCCAAGAGTATGCAAAGCAGTCATCAAAGCAAGAGGTGGCTACCTTGAAGAACCTAGAATATAAGACATAATTTCAGTTGTTTCACACTTTTTTGTTAAGTATATAATTCCACATATGTTAATTCATAGGTTTGATGCCTTCAGTGTGAATGTACAATTTTCATAGTCATGAAAATACAGAAAAATCTTTTAATGGGAAGGTGTGTCCTAACTTTTGGTCTGTACCCTACATGCAACATGGATGTGTGAATCAGGCCTACAACATATATATGGATATTTTCTCTTTACGCTTCTTGTCTGTTCATCTTCGGCTAGTTTTGGCTTACAAATATTGGTGCAAAATACTGACCCAAATATGAAGAAGTTATTACTTTCACAAATTCTAATAGAGTAAGCTTATGTCTTGTAATTTTTGGACTATGAGAAAATGCTATTTAATGTTTTATCGTCCGAAAAAGGAAAAAATAATTAAAAACAATTATAACTGCCTAATTTTTCAGAACTTAACTCAGCGGTTGTGTTCAGACACCCTCAATAAATTGCGATCTCTGTTTGTTTTTATAGCGTGTTTTGTTCTTGGCGCTTTATTCTCATTTGAGTATATAATGTTTCCATTTCTCTACATTTGCCGTGTATCAGCTCTACATCGGCAGCTAAACCAAAATTAATCGGAGCATTTAAAGAAAAAGTGTGAAAAATAAGAGATCCAGATTGCGGATAACAGTTTTACATGAGAATCGTGCTAAATGATGGACTATTTAATTACTAACAAAATGCAGGTTGTTTCCACAGTTTACCTAATACATAACTTCTGCTTCTCTGCAATAATGTACAAGTTAATGTGGCTCAGGCTTTCACTGACAGAGTAAGTTTTCTGCATAAAGAGCTGGAGTTTACATATCATTGTTGTGCAGCAACTACTGAACGTGTGACGTTAAACATGCCATTAATGATCATTAGTGTCAGTTTTAAAGCAGATCTGTCAGCTTAATATTCAGCCCTATGTAAGAGCAGCAGATTACAGCTACAGGTCCGTACTGTTAGTACTTAAAACTGCACAAAAAAGTTATCGTGCTATTTGGCTACTAGGAGCAATGAAAAAGAAACAAATAAGGCACATAGTTCATGACTCCAGTGTATTTATGAGGATAGCACTGCGGCCCTATAAACTTATACACAGCATCCTATCACTGTAGAGGGGCAGGTTGTGTTGAGAGGGGGTGCTGCGCTCATAAATTCACCCGTCTCATAATCTATGTGTCCTTTTAGCTTTCCTAATAGTCAAACCAACATGTTTTGACTACTATCAGCTGTAATAGGCAACCCTTGCATAGGGCAGCATGTTAAGCCGACATGCTGGAGACCTGTCACAAGTTCCGTTATATGCTTTGTGCAAAAGGACTTCTCTGTTTGTTTCTTGCCTGATGGGTCCATGGACATTAAGAAGCACAGACACCAGAAGCATTACCTGGGGGCCCTTTATGTACCTGTTTCAATCTGTTTTGTGTACCCCCATTGATGTGCTAACTTTGATTATAAACTTGAAGAGTAACTAAAGTTTTTATTTATTTAATAGTTGATCAGCTTTTACAACGTTATTAATCTTTGTAATGTACTGCATTATGATTATTAGTTTTTTTCAAACTCCATGCCGAAAGCGCTGTTTCTACAGCCATGTTCCTGAACTTAGAGTAGCTAATTTGACCTCCAGCTCTAGCAAATATCTGTACTTCAATGTGAACTTCTTTAACCCCTTCATGACCCAGCCTATTTTGGCCTTAATTACCTTGCCGTTTTTTGCAATTCTGACCAGTGTCCCTTTATGAGGTAATAACTCAGGAACGCTTCAACGGATCCTAGCGATTCTGAGATTGTCTTTTCGTGACATATTGGGCTTCATGTTAGTGGTAAATTTAGGTCGATAATTTCTGAGTTTATTTGTGAAAAAAACGGAAATTTGGCAAAAATTTTGCAAATTTCGCAATTTTCACAATTTGAATTTTTATTCTGTTAAACCAGAGAGTTATGTGACACAAAATAGTTAATAAATAACATTTCCCACATGTCTACTTTACATCAGCATAATTTTGGAAACAATTTTTTTTTTTGCTAGGAAGTTATAAGGGTTAAAATTTGACCAGTGATTTCTCATTTTTACAACAAAATTTACAAAACCATTTTTTTTAGGGACCACCTCACATTTGAAGTCAGTTTGAGGGTTCTATATGGCTGAAAATACCCAAAAGTGACACCATTCTAAAAACTGCACCCCTCAAGGTGCTCAAAACCACATTCAAGAAGTTTATTAACCCTTCAGGTGTTTCACAGCAGCAGAAGCAACATGGAAGTAAAAAATGAACATTTAACTTTTTAGTCACAAAAATGATCTTTTAGCAACAATTTTTTATTTTCCCAAGGGTAAAAGGAGAAACTGGACCACGGATGTTGTTGTCCAATTTGTCCTGAGTACACTGATACCTCATATGTGGGGGTAAACCACTGTTTGGGCGCACGGCAGGGCTCGGAAGGGAAGGAGCGCCATTTGACTTTTTCAATGAAAAATTGGCTCCACTCTTTAGCGGACACCATGTCGCGTTTGGAGAGCCCCCGTGTGCCTAAACATTGGAGCTCCCCGACAAGTGACCCCATTTTGGAAACTAGACCCCCCAAGGAACTTATCTAGAAGCATAGTGAGCACTTTAAACCCTCAGGTGCTTCACAAATTGATCCGTAAAAATGAAAAAGTACTTTTTTTTTCACGAAAAAATTATTTTAGCCTCAATTTTTTCATTTTCACATGGGCAACTGGATAAAATGGATCCTAAATTTTGTTGGGCAATTTCTCCTGAGTACACCGATACCTCACATGTGGGGGTAAACCACTGTTTGGGCACATGGTAAGGCTCGGAAGGGAAGGAGCGCCATTTGACTTTTTGAACGAAAAATTATCTCCATCGTTAGCGGACACCATGTCGCGTTTGGAAAGCCCCTGTGTGCCTAAACATTGGAGCGCCTCCACAAGTGACCCCATTTTGGAAACTAGACCCCCCAAGGAACTTATCTAGAGGCATAGTGAGCACTTTAAACCCTCAGGTGCTTCACAAATTGATCCGCAAAAATGAAAAAGTACTTTTTTTTCACACAAAATTTCTTTTAGCCTCAATTCTTTCATTTTCACATGGGCAACAGGATAAAATGGATCCTAAAATTTGTTGGGCAATTTCTCCTGAGTACGCCGATACCTCATATGTGGGGGTAAACCACTGTTTGGGTGCACGGCAAGGCTCGGAAGCGGAGGCGTGCCATTTGACTTTTTGAATGGAAAATTAGCTCCAATCGTTAGCGGACACCATGTCGCGTTTGGAGAGCTCCTGTGTGCCTAAACATTGGAGCTCCCCTACAAGTGACCCCATTTTGGAAACTAGACCCCCCAAGGAACTTATCTAGATGCATAGTGAGCACTTATAACCCCCAGGTGCTTCACAGAAGTTTATAACGCAGAGCCGTCAAAATAAAAAATAATTTTTCTTTCCTCAAAAATGATTTTTAGCCCAGAATTTTTTATTTTCCCAAGGGTAATAGGAGAAATTGGACCCCAAATGTTGTTGTCCAGTTTGTCCTGAGTACGATGATACCCCATATGTGGGGGTAAACCACTGTTTGGGCGCACCGCAGGGCTCGGAAGGGAAGGCACGCCATTTGGCTTTTTGAATGGAAAATTAGCTCCAATCATTAGCGGACACCATGTCGCGTTTGGAGAGCCCCTGTGTGCCTAAACATTGGAGCTCCCGCACAAGTGACCCCATTTTGGAATCTAGACCTCCCAAGGAACTAATCTAGATGTGTGGTGAGCACTTTGAACCCCCAAGTGCTTCACAGAAGTTTATAACGCAGAGCCATGAAAATAAAAAATAATTTTTCTTTTCTCAAAAATGATTTTTTAGCCCACAATTTTTTATTTTCCCAAGGGTAACAGGAGAAGTTGGACCCCAAAAGTTGTTGTCCAGTTTCTCCTGAGTACGCGGATACCCCATATGTGGGGTTAAACCACTGTTTTGGCACACGTCGGGGTTTGGAAGGGAAGTAGTGACGTTTTGAAATGCAGACTTTGATGGAATGCTCTGCGGGCGTCAGGTTGCATTTGCAGAGCCCCTGATGTGCCTAAACAGTAGGAACTCCCCACAAGTGACTCCATTTTGGAAACTAGACCCCCAAGGGAACTTATCTAGATGTGTGGTGAGCACTTTGAACCCCCAACTGCTTCACAGAAGTTTATAACGCAGAGCCGTGAAAATAATAAATGTGTTTCCTTTCCTCAAAAATATTTTTTTAGCCCAGAATTTTTTATTTTTGCAAGGGTAACAGGAGAAATTTGACCCCAAAAGTTGTTGTCCAGTTTCTCCTGAGTACGCTGATACCCCATATGTGGGGGTAAACCACTGTTTGGGCACATGCCGGGGCTCGGAAGGGAAGTAGTGACGTTTTGGAATGCAGACTTTGATGGAATGGTCTGCGGGCATCATGCTACGTTTGCAGAGCCCCTGATATGCCTAAACAGTAGAAACCCCCCAAAAGTGACCCCATTTTGGAAACTAGACCACCCAAGGAACTTATCTAGATGTGTGGTGAGCACGTTCAACCCCCAAGAGCTTCACAGAAGTTTACAACGCAGAGCCGTGAAAATAAAAAATCATTTTTCTTTCCTCAAAAAAGATGTTTTAGCAAGCAATTTTTTATTTTCACAAGGGTAACAGGAGAAATTGGACCACAATATTTGTTGCCCAGTTTGTTGTGAGTACGCTGATACCCCATATGTGGGGGTAAACCACTGTTTGGGCACACGTCAGGGCTCGGAAGGGAAGTAGTGACATTTGAAATGCAGACTTTGATGGAATGGTCTGCGGTCGTCACATTGCATTTGCAGAGCCCCTGATGTGCCTAAACAGTAGAAACACCCCACAAGTGACCCCATTTTGGAAACTAGACCCCCCAAGGAACTTATCTAGATGTGTGATGAGCACGTTCAACCCCCAAGTGCTTCACAGAAGTTTACAACGCAGAGCCGTGAAAATAAAAAATCATTTTTCTTTCCTCAAAAAAGATGTTTTAGCAAGCAATTTTTTATTTTTGCAAGGGTAACAGGAGAAATTGGACCCCAACAGTTGTTGCCCAGTTTGTCCTGAGTACGCTGGTACCTCAAATGTGGGGGTACACCACTTTTTGGGCGCACGTCGGGGCTTAGAAGGGAGGGAGCACCATTTGACTTTTTGAACGCAAGATTGGCTGGAATCAATGGTGGCGCCATGTTGCGTTTGGAGACCCCTGATGTGCCTAAACAGTGGAAACCCCTCAATTCTAACTTCAACACTAACCCCAACACACCCCTAATCCTAATCCCAACTGTAGCCATAACCCTAATCACAACCCTAACCCCAACACACCCCTAACCACAACCCTAACCCCAACACACCCGTAACCCTAATTCCAACCCTAACCCTAATCCTAACCCTAATCCCAACCCTAACCACAACTGTAACCCCAACACACCCCTAACCCTATCCGTAACCCTAACCACAAGCCTAATCTTAACCCTATTTCCAACCCTAGCCCTAATTCCAACCCTAACTCTAATTCCAACCCTAACCCTAAGGCTATGTGCCCACGTTGCGGATTCGTGTGAGATTTTTCCGCACGATTTTTGAAAAATCTGCAGGTAAAAGGCACTGCGTTTTACCTGCGGATTTACAGCGGATTTCCAGTGTTTTTTTTGTGCGGATTTCACCTGCGGATACCTATTGAGGAACAGGTGTAAAACGCTGCGGAATCCGCACAAAGAATTGACATGCTGCGGAAAATACAACGCAGCGTTTCTGCACAGAATTTTCCGCACCATGGGCACAGCGGATTTGGTTTTCCATAGGTGTACATGGTACTGTAAACCTGATGGAAAACTGCTACGAATTCGCAGTGGCCAATCCGCTGCAGATCCGCTGCGGATCCGCGGCCTATCCGCTGCGGATTCGCGGCCGATCCGCTGCGGATCCGCGGCCGATCCGCTGCGGATCCGCGGCCGATCCGCTGCGGATCCGCGGCCAAATCCGCACTGTGTGCACATGCCATAACCCTAACCCTACCCCTAACCCTACCCCTAGTTCTAGTTCTAACCCTAGTTCTAACCCTAACCCTAGTGGAAAAAAAAAATATATATATTTTCTTTATTTTATTATTGTCCCTACCTATGGGGGTGATAAAGGGGGGGGTTTATTTATTATTTTTTTATTTTGATCGCTGTGATAGAACCTACCACAGCGATCAAAATGTACTTTGCCGGCAGGCAGATGCGGCGGGCGCACTGCGCATGCGCCCGCCATTTTGGAAGATGGCGGCGCCCAGGGAGAAGACGGACCGACTTCGGGAGGCTTGGTAAGTATGAGGGGGTGGTGGGGGGGTGGATCGGAGCACAGGGGGGGGGATCGGAGGACCGGGGGAGCGGACAGGAGCACGGGGGAGCGGACAGGAGCACGGGGGAGCGGACAGGGGGACGGAGGGGGGTACCGGAGAGAACGGAGGACTGGGGAGGAGATCGGGGGCGGTGGGGGGGGGGGCAGAACATGATTTCCAGCCATGGCAGATGCTATTGCAGCATCGGCCATGGCTGGATTGCAATATTTCACCATTTGCATAGGTGAAATATTGCAAATTGCTCTGATTGGCTGTTGCACTTTCAACAGCCAATCAGAGCGATCGTAGCCACGTGGGGGCAAAGCCACCCCCCCTGGGCTGAAGTACAACTCCCCCTCTCCCTGCAGATCGGGTAAAATAGGAGTTAACCCTTTCACCCGATCTGCAGGGATGCGATCATTCCATGACGCCACATAGGCGTCATGGGTCGGATTGGCACCGACTTTCATGACGCCTACGTGGCGTCAAAGGTCGGGAAGGGGTTAATGCCCTTCCTCATGCTCAGATACTACACTGTGTACAGAATTATTAGGCAAGTTGTATTTTGATCGCATGATATTTTTTCTACATGTTGTCCTACTCCAAGCTGTTCAGGCTTGAGAGCCAACTACCAATTAAGTAAATCAGGTGATGTGCATCTCTGTAACGAGGAGGGGTGTTGTCTAATGACATCAAAACCCTATATAAGGTTTGCTTAATTATTAGGCAACTTCCTTTCCTTTGGCAAAATGGGTCAGAAGAGAGATTTGACGGGCTCTGAAAAGTCCAAAATTGTGAGATGTCTTGCAGAGGGATGCAGCAGTCTTGAAATTGCCAAACTTTTGAAGCATGATCACCGAACAATCAAGCGTTTCATGGCAAATAGCCAACAGGGTCGCAAGAAGCGTGTTGGGCAAAAAAGGCGCAAAATAACTGCCTCTGAATTGAGGAAAATCAAGCGTGAAGCTGCCAAGATGCCATTTGCCACCAGTTGTGCCATATTTCAGAGCTGCAACGTTACTGGAGTAACAAAAAGCACAAGGTGTGCGATACTCAGGGACATGGCCATGGTAAGGAAGGCTGAAAAACGACCACCTTTGTACAAGAAACATAAGATAAAATGTCAAGACTGGGCGAAGAAATATCTTAAGACTGACTTTTCAAAGGTTTTATGGACTGATGAAATGAGAGTGACTCTTGATGGGCAGATGGATGGGCCAGAGGCTGGATCTGTAAAGGGCAGAGAGCTCCACTCCGACTCAGACGCCAGCAAGGTGGAGGTGGGGTACTGGTATGGGCTGGTATCATCAAAGATGAACTTGTGGGACCTTTTCGGGTTGAGGATGGAGTGAAGCTCAACTCCCAGACCTACTACCAGTTTCTGGAAGACAACTTCTTCAAGCAGTGGTACAGGAAGAAGTTGGTATCATTCAAGAAAAACATGATTTTCATGCAGAACAATGCTCCATCACATGCTTCCAACTACTCCACAGCGTGGCTGGCCAGTAAAGGTCTCAAAGAAGAAAAACTAATGACATGGCCCCCTTGTTCACCTGATCTGAAACCCACAGAGAACCTGTGGTCCCTCATCAAATGTGAGATCTACAGGAAAGGGAAAACAGTCCACCTCTCGGAACAGTGTCTGGGAGGCTGTGGTGGCTGCTGCATGCAATTTTGGTCGTAAACAGATCAAGCAACTGACAGAATCTATGGATGGAGGCTGCTGAGTTTCATCAGAAAGAAAGGTGGCTATATTGGTCACTAATTTTATGGGGTTTTGTTTTTGCAGGTCAGAAATGTTTATTTCTAAATTTTGTGCAGTGATATTGGTTTACCTGGTGAAAATAAACAAGTGAGATGTTAGTATATTTGGTTTTTATTAAGTTGCCTAATAATTCTGCACAGTTATAGTTACCTGCACAAACAGATATCCTCCTAAGATAGCCAAAGCTAAAAAAAAAAAAAACCACTCCAACTTCCAAAAATATGAAGCTTTGATATTTATGAGTCTTTTGGGTTGATTGAGAACTTAGTTGTTGATCAGTAATAAAAAATAATCCTCTAAAATGCAACTTGCCTAATAATTCTGCACACAGTGTACTTACAAAATCTCTCCCTGTCCTAGCTTGGGGGAAGTTAGCAGAAAAACTCACACAGGAGTACAGATGTTTGCTAGACCTGCAGTTCAAAACAGCTACTCTAAGTGCATGAACAAGGTAGTTAAAACAGCCCTTTCCACATGGAGTTTTTAATAAATGGAAGCAAGATAAGGCAATGGAGTACATCCCAAAGATTCATACATTTGCAAAGACTGATCACTAATTAAATTAAAAATTAAAAAAACTGCTAACTCTTTTATCTAGATTAAGAGTAGGTATCATTGTCTAGTGAAAACGATTTTAGGTCTTTTTTTTTTTTTTGCTTTTTAGAAAGTTTTACACAGTTTAAACGGGATGTCCCCTTAAAAATAAGTTAATCATAGGCTGTTCTACAAGAACCCTCTCCCCACAGGGTAACCTGATGACAAGCATTTAGGGGTGGTTCATCAAAGCTTTTTTGCTAGATTTGTGTTGAAAAAAGCCTTGAAAAGTCACACATTTTTTGTGCAACATAACGTTGCGCAAAAGAACGCAACTTCTGGCAGTTTTATGTCATTTTCGCTTCTGCTTTGACATAGTGGGCACAGTTGGGGCGAGACAAGGAAGTGGCGACCCCTGATAGTCAAATTCATGATGAGCGGTGACGTTCGCTACACCACACATCTTAGACTGGCACACATAGCGTCTACTACGCATCTCTTCTGATTCCTTAAGAGCGTGCGTCTGTTAATGAATAAAGATCATTGGCTTCAAAATGCCCCCTTAAATCAAGACTGGCGAGAGAATATCTGATTTTGATTAATCGCCTCCATAGTTTCCACCAGATATATCTGAAAGAAATAGATTCATTTTGTGGCCTCAAAGATGGTTCCCCAGGTTTAGAAAAAAAAGAGGTATAAATCAGACTTTGCCAAGTTGTCATTGTAGGAAGGGGGCTTCAGAGTTTTCTCATCCCACTGCCGACCTCTCTGGTATGTCCATATTAGTTCCTAAATTGGTGCCTACTTGACACTCTGTTTCTAAAGGTACCTTCACACGAAACGACATCGCTAGCGATCCGTGACGTTGCAGCGTCCTCGCTAGCGATATCGTTTCGTTTGACACGCAGCAGCGATCAGGATCCTGCTGTGATGTCGCTGGTCGCTGAATAAAGTCCAGAACTTTATTTGGTCGTCCGATCGCTGTGTATCGTTGTGTTTGAAAGCAAAAGCAACGATACCAGCGATGTTTTACACTGGTAACCAGGGTAAACATCGGGTTGCTAAGCGCAGGGCCGCGTTTAGTAACCCGATGTTTACCCTGGTTACCAGCGTAAAAGTAAAAAAAACAAACAGTACATGCTCACCTGCTCGTCCTCCAGCGTCTGCTTCCTGACACTTACTGAGCGCCGGCCCTAAAGTGAAAGTGAAAGCACAGCGGTGACGTCACCGCTGTGCTGTTAGGGCCGGAGCTCAGTCAGTGTCAGGAAGCAGACGGCAGGGGACGCGCAGGTGAGTATGTACTGTTTGTTTTTTTTACTTTTACGCTGGTAACCAGGGTAAACATCGGGTTACTAAGCGCGGCCCTGCGCTTAGCAACCCGATGTTTACCCTGGTTACCCGGGGACCTCGGCATCGTTGGTCGCTGGAGAGCGGTCTGTGTGACAGCTCTCCAGCGATCAAACAGCGACGCTGCAGCGATCGGCATCGTTGTCGCTATCGCTGCAGCGTCGCTTCGTGTGAAGGTACCTTAAGCTGACTGTATCAACAACTTATGGATTGCACACAGAGAAGGTTTGACCATCCTTGAACAAGGTAAATAATGTAACTTTTTAAACAATAAGTTTTGCTTGTAAATTTTGACACTTTCTAATTTTTTGCCTAGCAACCAGGCAACCCCCACATGTACTTATGCTGGCTAACAGATGTAAATCATTCAGCTGCAACAATAAAAACGAAATCTCCGAGCACTAAAAAATACTCGGAGGACCCCCGAGCGTGCTCGAGAAATCTCGAGTAACGAGTATATTCGCTCATCACTAGTATTAATGTCACTGTATTGTCTAAAACTACATTGTTTCTTCCCGGAGGCCTACAGGCATCACAGGAACTTCCTAGCTGGTGAGTTCTTTTCACACTAGGTTCATTAGGTCCAAAGTATACAAAACCAGCAAAATTAATTTAATTACTTAGTAGAGCCCGATCGTGTAAGATACAAGATAAATATAATAGCAAACGTGTAAATTCCGAGAACATAATAAAGTAATATTTTTCTAATTTATTACTTGTCTGCTCCCATCTTTGCACTTATTTTTGTATATTTTGGCTTCCTTCATTGTGTTGTAAGTGACGGGCCCACTTTATCTCAAACACGTTCTCATCTGGCTTCATTCACAGGGAACGGCTCTTCCTGCTGTAATATGAACTGCGGCTAATGCTGATTGATTTAACGTTCATTGTCAATAATTACAAAGTGTTTCCTTTCATTGGATCTCAATATTCACGTAAACTGATTAAAGCATCTCAAATTATATTCACTTGAGAGCAGGCATTAATAGCATTAAACATTAATATACTACATGCGTAGCTATGCGGTGTATGCTAACAACATCATGATGGATTCAGCACAGTATAAATGGTATTGCGTGCATAATATTAGCCATAATGCTAAATTGGGAAAAGTATGAGCTGGCATAGAAAATATAATACCCAAAAAGTCTTGTGTTTTGCCATAAAATATCATCCATAACAAAGTATTAATTTATATAACTGAGTTAAACTGAGTGATTAGAATAAGTAAAAAAAAAAAAAAAAAAGATCAAAATATACAAATATATTTTTTGGAGTAGGAACATCAGGAAAAGTCTTGTCCAGTCTGGACTTTGTATATTGCCATTATTGGCTTACTGATATCATAGATAGCATTATGTACTGCTTGGGACTGATCTCCAGGAACCAGAGCAGATCGCTGCTGCACGGGACTAAAGGGACCATAAATTTTATGGGCACCACAAATGAGCAGCTACAAGGAGCTTCCCAGATAATAACAGCTGATTGCCAGAGGTTACAGATGCTAGACCAGCACCTTGGACAACCCCTTTTTAATAGCCTTTGGAAAAATCATTATAAAAACATATGATGAATATATTTAGCTCTATATTTAACCCTAACCCTAAGGTGTCTTGAATTTTATCTATATATCTCGACAAATGGCTGCTTATTAGTATTCATGAGGGTTTCTCCCTTTGTGCAGCCTTTTTTTAAGCAGCTGATTGTTTGATCATGTCACCTGATATATTTTCCTGACTGATTGTTAGGAGTTCTTGCTGCATCTTCAGCCTTTAGGGTCACTCAGACAAAAGTTGAACCTTTAGATTCATTGACTTAAAAGTAAAATAAAAAAATAAAAAAAATGACAAAGAGAAAATAAAATAGTAAAAGCTATAATTCAACTGGATGTCCACAACTGAATTATATTGGATTATTAATATCTGAGTTGATAAAATAGGAATGTTTGTAAGTCCAGCCACTGTGGCTTGCCCTGAGAAGGCCCAAAACTAGACTGGAACACCCACTTTTGGGCAGGATTTACATGAATCCCACCTTTTATCTGAGACGGTACATGCTCATGTTTGCTTCATGTTTGCCTCCAATACTGTATGGTTGGCCTTACAAAGTCAGGACTGTTGGCAGCTTTTGATTAACCTCAAATATTGAAAACCTCCCAAAAGTGAACATTGAACCAAAACATCAAAAACCAATGTTCAAATAATTTATTATTTAAAAATGGAGAAACTGACAAAATAATACATAATAAATATCACAGTGCAAAAAAACGCATCATGTAGGGTACAGATCAAATATACATGCTGGAGAATAATCTCCAAAAGGACAAACCTATAAGTGCAAAAGTGTATCATGATCGGTCTAAAAAGACCAAGTAAAGTGCATGAAAAGTCTCTAAGCAAATACTAGTACTAGTGTAGAGATGATCTGTAGTTCCCCAGAACTCCAGCTCCAACGTACGTTTCGCCACCGTGGCTTTTTCAAGGACATGATGCATTTTTTTTTGCACTGTGATATTATTATTATTATTATTATTATTATTAAGTTTCTCCATTTTTAAATAATAAATTATTTGAACATTGTTTTTTGATGTTTTGGTTCAATGTTCACTTTTGGGAGGTTTTTGAGATTGTTTGGGAGATTTTGAGATTATGTATTAGAGTGAGTTTCTCTCACCAAGCTGTGTATTTAACCTCAAATATTGGTGGAAGAGCGTAGTCTACTTTGAACCACCCTTTTTATGTTAAAATAATTTTATTTTTGATGGTCCCAATGCTGATAAAATAGTACCACTCGATAAAGCAACCAGTGAGTGTCCACTTACCTTCAGACTTGACTGCAGATGAAATAAATCATTACATATCACTTTCTAAATTGAATGGATTATCAAAGTAATACATGGGTGAGTCAAATCCTTCCGCGAGTGTGCTCAATTACAGGGCTCATTCACACGTAAGTTTTTTTGTACACTAGTGCAATCTGTATTATTCACAGATAGCACTCATACCTATGATAGTCTATGGGGCAGTTCACATGTCCGTGATTCTTTTTTGGTTCATGCAAAATCGCAGAGACATGTTGATTTTGATCTGAGTGCCAAAGCAAACTCTGTAATAAAAGTGCATGGATCTGTTAAAAAAAAAATCGGACAGCGTTCAGCCATCAGAGCGACATCTGTTTTTCATAAACTGATAGCCGAGACAAAACAATCGGCGACCGCGACCAGGCTTGTGGGGGAGGGGTGCTCGCTAACGCCAATAGCTATTTCAGCTGGATGTCCATCCAAGGACGCGCATTTGTATTTGGGTGCAGAGATATATCGGCTCCCTGCACTGCAGCAATACACGGTGCTGGCCAATCAGAACCTGGCAGGTGACGTAGGCGTGCAATTCACTGGCAGTGAATGGCAGTGACAACATGTGCTACCCATCGCTTGTACGCTGGAGTCAGCTGCCAGGCTCAGTGCTGACTATGGGAGAGGACATCGCACGTCGTTGGAGCTGGGGAAAGTGAGTTGAATTGGGTTTTTTCGGTTGGAGAAGAGATGCAGAGCAGGGAAATTATTACTGGAAGAAGCCCAGGATGGGGGACATATATTACTGGAAGGGCCCATGGAATGGGGGCATTATACCAGCAAGGGGCCTAGGATGGAGACATTATTCCAGGAAAGAGGACATTATTACTGAAGTGGCCCAGAATGTGGGACATTAGACTAGGAAAAGGCCAAAAGTGGAGGGTATTATTCCATGAATGGGCTCAGAATGGGGACATTATTACAGGAAAGTGGCACAGAATGGGAAACATTATTACAGGAAAGAGCCATGATCAGTGACATTATTCCAGGATTGTGGACATTATTACATGGGGGATGCAAACACATATGTCTTCACAGGATCTGGAACACTACAAGAGCCCATATATCTGATGAACATGCAGGTGGGGGACCAGGTCCAAATTTTACATTTGGGCCCATCAGACTCTAGTTGTGCCTCTGACTGATAAAATATGAGAAGGAGGAGAAACATTTTTTACCGTCAGCACTGACCGCAAAACGTCCCGCACACATTTGACACACTGGGATGTCATCCGTGTGACACGTCCGGCGCCTGAGAAGCAGTGGTAACGTAATTATCTCCTGGGCGCGCTGATCGCCGACAGAGCAGTGGAGAATGATGAGATCCGTCTTCAGCACCCGGCACCAAGGAACAGCGCTTACTGTACAGCTGTCACACGGATGACATCCCAGTGTGTCATATGTGTGCGGGACGTTTGCGGTCCGTGCTGACTGTAAAAAAACGACATGTCTATGTGTGGGTCACACAGACACACGGTCCGTGGAATCACACTGACTTGTGCACAGACCCGTTCACTTGAATGGGTCTATGTGTATAAGTGTCTCCGGTACTTGTGAAAACTGTCATCACATGTACCGGAGACACTGACGTGTGAAAGAGCCCTTATAGAGGGAGAACTGAAGTTGTTGGACCCCTTCCCTCTATTACATTCATATACACTAAGACAGATAACCCCTTTATGCTGAATATTTTAAGAACTTTTCAAAATATCAATAAATATGGGTTGTTCTGTACTGTCAAAGTGCTAAGTAACTGTATTCAGCCATTCCTTGGTAATAATTGTGTCCTGAAAAGCTGGTTGACAATCATTTTTCTTGTGCGGAGAAGAAGAGAATTAGATTGGGTGATGCTTTGCAAGTGGATAACCACAGTTACAGCAAAAAAAGCTGGAAAGTAAAAACAGGGTGATGTGAGGATCTCATCAAACTGATGAAGTACAATTAGGGTACGTTCACACAGGACTTTTTTGCTGCTTTTTTTGCTGCTTTTTTTAATGCTAATTTTCAGCTGCTTTTTACAGTACCAGTAAAGCCTATGAGATTTCAGAAATCTCATGCACACACCTTGGTTTTTTGTTTGATCAGTATTTTCTTGCTTTGCTGCTTTTTTTGGACATAGGGCATGTCACTTCTTTCAGCGTTTTTGCTGCGTTTTTGCAGCGTTTTTTCACCCATTGACTTGAATGGGTGATGAAAAAAACGCTGCAAAAACGCTGAAAAAACGCATGTAGCATTATTTGCTGCATTTTTTGTGCAGAAAATCATGGCCAGCAGGAAGGGATCTCACAGCCAAGAGCTTAGGGGTGTGGTTAGTGAGGTGTGAAGAGCCATTGTGAGCCATTGTGAGGTGTGAAGAGCCATTGTGAACCATTGTGAGGTGTGAAGAGCCATTGTGAGGTGTCCTGATTGTGATCTATTGTGAGGGAGTTCCTGGTAGTGAGGTGTGAAGAGCCATTGTGAGCCATTGTGAGGTGTGAAGAGCCATTGTGAGGTGTCCTGATTGTGATCTATTGTGAGGGAGTTCCTGGTAGTGAGGTGTGAAGAGCCATTGTGAGCCATTGTGAGGTGTGAAGAGCCACTGTGAGGTGTGAAGAGCCATTGTGAGGTGTCCTAGCAGCTTAAAATTGGCATAAAAAAGCAGCAAAAATCTGCAGCAAAAATCTGCAGCAAAAAAGTCCTGTGTGAACGTACCCAAAAAACGCACCAAAAAAAGCACCAAAATTAGCATAAAAAAAGCAGCAAAAAAGTCTTGTGTGAACGTACCCTTAGGATGTCAAATTAAGCTTTAAGTCACACAAACAATTATAGTACTTTAAGAAGTTAGTAAAAAACTGCATTCAACAAATTATATGAAATCATGCTGAACCTTACAAATGTCTTATTTTAGTCGAGAGCAGTTCTCTTCTATAACCTATTGGTGGACATAAACGGACCTTTTGTGTCAAGATTCCCTAGCATAAAAGTTATATTGGTCTGCGAATACCAAAGACAGGCTGAAAGACCAATGTAAAATCAATGCAATAAAACAGAGTGACTAGTGTGCGTGCATTTTTTTCAAGACAGATTCTCCAGACATCCATTAATAATGTTTAAAACGTATTAGTCAAAACTAACGGAATTGATCAGACTATGTAAATATTGAGTCCCTTCCCAAAAGTATATATTTGCAATGACAAATGTAGTCAATTAATGATGTAAAAATACAGTAACATTCATTATTTAAAGCACTTAAAGGGGTTGTCCACTTTGATAAAAAAAAAGAAAATACAAGGGCCAATATTCACCTATTGTTTTGATGCTGTCTTGTCCCCCACAGTTCTCCACATCCTCCACAAGGCGACTCAATGCTGCCGCCAGTAGTCGGCTAAGCAGTCGTTTTTTGTGCGTCAACAGGAAAAGGAATGGGAAAACCATAAAGCATTGTAAGTAGTGATGATGAGCGCAAGTGTTCGTTACTTATGTTTGCTCGGGTATGCACCAAGTATTGCGGGTGCTCAGTGACATGCTCGAGTCCTCGCACCCGCATGTTTTGCGACTGTTAGGCCGGAGTCACACTACCGTAGAATATGGCCGAGTGCTATGTGAGAAAACATTGCATAGCACTCGGCCCAGTGTTAATCTATGGAGCAGATCACATCAGCGTTTTTTTTTTCTCAGGCGTATTTGATGTGCGTGTAAAATTGGCACCGAGACCCGGCCGAGACTTGCCAATGCAAGCCTTTGGGTGCAAGAAAAAAATCACACAGCACTCGAACCATGCGAGTACTGTCCGATTTTTACGCACCGATGTCCTTTAAAATCACAGCTTGACAGGTTAGAATAGAATAGATACATACACATACAATGTATATATATATATATATATATATATATATATATATGTCAGTGACACACAAATACATATTATATTTATTACATAGATAGGTAGAAGAAAAGCTGGCAATTCAGCAACCATGTAATGTAAAATCACAGCAGGAGCCGACAGGATAGAATAGATGTTTTACATACAGTAGATATGCATAGAATAGATAGTTATACAAATGTCAGTGACAAATACAATTAGTAAAGTGTGTGTGCAGCTTACTCTACATGTATTTAATTAATAAAATATTACTTTTCTGAAAAAAATGGCATAGTTTTCCTAACCCTCAGAGGGAAAGCCAATGGCTGGTCGCCATTGTTTATAGCCTGGGAAGGGGGTAATAGCCCTGGAACTTCCCAGGCTATTAATATCAGCTCACAGTTGTATACTTAGTCATTGCTGGCTATTAAAGTGGGGACCCTAAAAAAATGACGTAGGGTCCCCCTATAACTAATAACCAGCAAAGTCTATGCAGACAGCTCTGGGCTGATATTAATAGCCTAGGAAGGGGCCATGGATACTGCCCCCCAGGCTAAAACTATCAGCTCTCAGCCGCCCCAGAAAAGGCACATCTCTAAGATGCACCAATTCTGGCACTTAGCCTCGCTCTTCCCACTTGCCCTGTAGCGGTGGCAAGTGGGGTGATAGTTGGGGGGATTGATGTCATCTTTCTATTATCAAGTAACATTAACCCCTTTCTACCATTGGACGTACCATTCCGTCCATGTGGGCTGGGCCCTACTTCCCAAGGACTGAATAGTATATCGAGAGCGATCAGCCGCGCTCACGGGGGGAGCGCAGCCGATCGCGGCCGGGTGTCCGCTGACTATCGCAGCTGACATCCGGCGCTATGTGCCAGGAGCGGTCACGGACCGCCCCGGCACATTAACCCCCGGCACACCGATCAAACATGATCGCAGTGTTCTGGCGGTATAGGGATGCATCGCGCAGGGAGGGGGCTCCCTGTGGGCTTCCCTGAGACGATCGGTACAAAGCGATGTGCTCACCTTGTACCGAGCGTCTCCTCCCTGCAGGCCTCGGATCCAAAATGGCCGCGGGGCTACTTCCGGGTCATGCAGGGAGGTGGCTTACATTCCTTTATCTAAATAAAAAACAAACAAACAATAAAAGTACACATATTTAGTATCGCCGCGTCCGTATTGACCCGACCTATAAAACGGTCCCACTAGTTAACCCCTTCAGTGAACACCGTAAAAAAAAAAACAACAACAAGGCAAAAACAACGCTTTATTATCATACCGCCAAACAAAAAGTGGAATAACACGCGATCAAAAAGACGGATATAAAAAACCATGGTACTGCTGAAAACGTCATCTTGTCCCGCAAAAAACGAGCCGTCATACAGCGTCATCAGCGAAAAAATAAAAAAGTTATAGTCCTCAGAATAAAGCAATGCAAAAATGATAATTTTTTCTATAAAATAGTTATTATCGTATAAAAGCACCAAAACATAAAAAAATGATATAAATGAGGTATTGCTGTAATCGTACTGACCCGAAAAATGAAACTGCTTTATCCATTTTACCAAACACGGAACAGTATAAATGCCAGCCCCCCAAAAGAAATTCATGAATAGCCTGGTTTTTGGTCTTTCTGCCTCACAAAAATCGGAATAAAAAGCGATCAAAAAATGTCACATGCCCGAAAATGCTACCAATAAAAACGTCAACTCGTCCCGCAAAAAAACAAGACCTCGCATGACTCTGTGGACCAAAATATGGAAAAATTATAGCTCTCAAAATGTGGTAACGCAAAAAATATTTTTTGCAATAAAAAGCGTCTTTTAGTGTGTGACAGCTGCCAATCATAAAAATCCGCTAAAAAACCCGCTATAAAAGTAAATCAAACCCCCCTTCATCACCCCCTTAGTTAGGGAAAAATTAAAAAATTAAAAAAATGTATTTCCATTTTCCCATTAGGGTTAGGGTTAGAGCTATGGTTAGGGCTAGGGTTGGGGCTAGGGTTAGGGCTAGGGTTAGGGCTACAGTTAAGGTTGGGGCTAAAGTTAGGGTTAGGGTTGGGGCTAAAGTTAGGGTTAGGGTTTGGATTACATTTAAGGTTGGGAATAGGGTTGGGATTAGGGTTAGGGGTGTGTCAGGGTTAGGGGTGTGGTTAGGGTTACCATTGAGATTAGGGTTAGGGGTGTGTTTGGATTAGGGTTTCAGTTATAATTGGGGGGTTCCACTGTTTAGGCACATCAGGGGCTCTCCAAACGCGGCATGGCGTCCGATCTCAATTCCAGCCAATTCTGCGTTGGAAAAGTAAAACAGTGCTCCTTCCCTTCCGAGCTCTGCCATGCGCCCAAACATGGGGGAAAAAAAAGATTTTTTTATTTTCACGGCTCTGCGTTATACACTGTAATGAAACACTTGGGGCCCAAACGGTGGTTCCTGTTGTGAATTAGACTTTTTTGGCTCCCTCTTGTGGTCACTAGTGATATGACTCTGGGATTGTCTTTCCTCAGTTTGGCAACCACCTGGGTCGTTAGTCCAGGGGTGTTGCTATATAAACTTCCTGGATCCTCAGTCCAGTGCCTGGCATCGTTGTAATCAGATCCTTTCTGTTTGCTCCTGTCTGCTGGTCCTGGTTTTTGCAAAATTAAGCTAAGTCCGGCTTCCTTGTTTTTTGGTTATCTGTATTGCTCTTATTTTCTGTCCAGCTTGTACTAAATGTGATTCCTGATTTTGCTGGAAGCTCTAGGGGGCTGGTATTCTCCCCCCCCCCGGGCCGTTAGACGGTTCGGGGGTTCTTGAATATCCAGCGTGGAAATTTTGATAGGGTTTTTGCTGACCATATAAGTCATCTTACTATATTCTGCTATTAGTCAGTGGGCCTCTCTTTGCTAAATATCTAGTTCATTCTTACGTTTGTCTTTTCTCCTTACCTCACCGTTATTATTTGTGGGGGGCTTGTATCCAACTTTTGGGGTCTTTTCTCTGGAGGCAAGAAAGGTCTATCTTTTCCCTTCTAGGGTTAGTTAGTTCTCCGGCTGGCGCGAGACGTCTAGAACCAACGTAGGCACGTTCCCCGGCTGCTGCTATTTGTGGTGCTAGGATTAGATATACGGTTAGCCCAGTTACCACTGCCCTATGAGCTGTTTTTTTATGTTTGCAGACTTGGTATGTACTTTTGAGACCCTCTGCCATTGGGGTCATAACAGTATGCCAGGCCCAAGTTGAATGTTTAATGCATTGCAGAAGTGGGATAATAAGAAAGGAAATTCTGAGGTTTTTTTTTTTTTTTTCCCTCTCTTTGTTCCTCCCCTTTACCTCTGAGTGGCTTGTGCTTGCTGCAGACATGAATGTCCAGACCTTGATTACAAGTGTGGATCAGCTTGCTGCTCGTGTGAAGGACATTTTGAGTACTTGGTGATGCCTTTTGGGCTCTCTAATGCTCCTTCAGTGTTTCAGTCCTTTATGCATGATATTTTCCGGAAGTATCTGGATAAATTTATGATTGTTTATCTGGATGATATTTCTGTTTTTTTCTGATGATTGGGACTCGCATGTAGAGCAGGTCAGGATGGTGTTTCAGGTTTTGCGTGAGCATGCTTTGTTTGTTAAGGGCTCAAAGTGTCTCTTTGGAGTACAGAAGGTTCCCTTTTTGGGTTTTATTTTTTCCCCTTCTGCGGTGGAGATGGACACAGTCAAGGTCCGAGCTATTCATGATTGGACTCAGCCCACGTCAGTTAAAAGTCTTCAGAAGTTCTTGGGTTTTGCTAACTTCTACCGTCGTTTTATCGCTTATTTTTCTAGCGTTGTTAAACCTTTGACGGATATGACCAAGAAAGGTTCTGATGTTGCTAACTGGGCTCCTGCAGCCGTGGAAGCTTTCCAAGAGTTGAAGCGCCGGTTTACTTCGGCGCCTGTTTTGTGCCAGCCTGATGTCTCACTGCCCTTTCAGGTTGAAGTGGATGCTTCTGAGATTGGGGCAGGGGCCGTTTTGTCGCAGAGAGGCCCTGGTTGCTCTGTAATGAGACCATGTGCCTTTTTCTCTAGGAAGTTTTCGCCTGCTGAGCGGAATTATGATGTTGGCAATCGGGAGTTGTTGGCCATGAAGTGGCGTCATTGGCTCGAGGGTGCTAAGCATCGTGTGGTGGTCTTGACTGATCACAAAAATCTGATGTATCTCGAGTCTGCTAAACGCCTGAATCCTAGACAGGCCCGCTGGTCATTGTTTTTCTCCCGTTTTGACTTTGTGGTCTCGTATTTACCGGGTTCAAAGAATGTGAAGGCTGATGCTCTTTCAAGGAGCTTTGTGCCTGACTCTCCTGGAGTCGTAGAATCAGTTGGTATTCTTAAAGAGGGAGTTATCTTGTCAGCCATTTCTCCGGATTTGCGACGTGTGTTGCAGAGATTTCAGGCTGGTAGACCTGACTCTTGTCCACCTGACAGACTGTTTGTTCCTGATAAGTGGACCAGCAGAGTCATTTCCGAGGTTCATTCCTCGGTGTTGGCAGGGCATCCGGGAATTTTTGGCACCAGAGATCTGGTGGCTAGGTCCTTTTGGTGGCCTTCCTTGTCACGGGATGTGCGGTCATTTGTGCAGTCCTGTGGGACTTGTGCTCGAGCTAAGCCTTGCTGTTCTCGTGCCAGTGGGTTGCTCTTGCCCTTGCCTGTCCCGAAGAGGCCTTGGACACACATTTCCATGGATTTCATTTCAGATCTTCCGGTGTCTCAGGGCATGTCTGTCATCTGGGTGGTATGTGATCGCTTTTCCAAGATGGTCCATTTGGTATCTTTGCCTAAGCTGCCTTCCTCTTCTGATCTGGTTCCTTTGTTCTTTCAGAATGTGGTTCGTTTACACGGCATTCCTGAGAATATTGTGTCTGACAGAGGATCCCAGTTTGTTTCCAGGTTCTGGCGATCCTTTTGTGCTAAGATGGGCATTGATTTGTCGTTTTCGTCTGCCTTTCATCCTCAGACTAATGGACAAACGGAGCGAACTAATCAGACTCTGGAGGCTTATTTGAGGTGTTTTGTTTCTGCAGATCAGGATGATTGGGTGACCTTCTTGCCGTTGGCTGAGTTTGCCCTTAATAATCGGGCTAGTTCCGCTACTTTGGTTTCACCTTTTTTTTGCAACTCTGGTTTCCATCCTCGTTTTTCCTCGGGACATGTGGAGCCTTCTGACTGTCCTGGGGTAGATTCCGTGGTGGATAGGTTGCAGCAGATCTGGAATCATGTGGTGGACAACTTAAAGTTGTCACAGGAGAAGGCTCAGCGTTTTGCCAACCGCCGCCGCGGTGTGGGTCCCCGACTTCGTGTTGGGGATTTGGTATGGCTGTCTTCTCGATTTGTTCCTATGAAGGTCTCCTCTCCTAAATTTAAGCCTCGCTTCATCGGTCCTTACAAGATATTGGAAATCCTTAATCCTGTGTCCTTTCGCTTGGATCTTCCGGTGTCGTTTGCCATTCACAACGTGTTCCATAGGTCTTTGTTGCGGCGGTACATTGTGCCTGTGGTTCCTTCTGTTGAGCCTCCTGCTCCGGTGTTGGTTGAGGGCGAGTTGGAGTACGTGGTGGAGAAGATCTTGGATTCTCGTCTCTCCAGACGGAGGCTTCAGTATCTGGTCAAGTGGAAGGGCTATGGCCAGGAGGATAATTCCTGTGTGGTTGCCTCTGATGTGCATGCGGCCGATTTAGTTTGTGCCTTTCACGCTGCTCATCCTGATCGCCCTGGTGGTCCTGGTGAGGGTTCGGTGACCCCTCCTTAAAGGGGGGGTACTGTTGTGAATTAGACTTTTTTTGGCTCCCTCTTGTGGTCACTAGTGATATGACTCTGGGATTGTCTTTCCTCAGTTTGGCACCCACCTGGGTCGTTAGTCCAGGGGTGTTGCTATATAAACTTCCTGGATCCTCAGTCCAGTGCCTGGCATCGTTGTAATCAGATCCTTTCTGTTTGCTCCTGTCTGCTGGTCCTGGTTTTTGCAAAATTAAGCTAAGTCCTGCTTCCTTGTTTTTTTGGTTATCTGTATTGCTCTTATTTTCTGTCCAGCTTGTACTAAATGTGATTCCTGATTTTGCTGGAAGCTCTAGGGGGCTGGTATTCTCCCCCCCCCCCCCCGGGCCGTTAGACGGTTCGGGGGTTCTTGAATATCCAGCGTGGAAATTTTGATAGGGTTTTTGCTGACCGTATAAGTCATCTTACTATATTCTGCTATTAGTCAGTGGGCATCTCTTTGCTAAATATCTAGTTCATTCTTACGTTTGTCTTTTCTCCTTACCTCACCGTTATTATTTGTGGGGGGCTTGTATCCAACTTTTGGGGTATTTTCTCCGGAGGCAAGAAAGGTCTATCTTTTCCCTTCTAGGGTTAGTTAGTTCTCCGGCTGGCGCGAGACGTCTAGAACCAACGTAGGCACGTTCCCCGGCTGCTGCTATTTGTGGTGCTAGGATTAGATATACGGTTAGCCCAGTTACCACTGCCCTATGAGCTGTTTTTTTATGTTTGCAGACTTGGTATGTACTTTTGAGACCCTCTGCCATTGGGGTCATAACAGGTTCCCCCCACATATTGGGTTTCAGAGTACTCAAATTGAACAACAACTTTTGGGGTTCAATTTCAACTGTTACCCTTGGAAAAATACAAAACTGGGGGCTAAAAAATTATTTTTGTGGAAAAAAAATGATTTTTTATTTTCACGGCTCTGCGTTATAAACTGTAGTGAAACACTTGGGGGTTAAAAGTTCTCACAACACATCTAGATAAGTTCCTTGGGGGGTCTAGTTTCCAATATGGGGTCACATGTGGGGGGTTTCTACTGTTTAGGTACATTAGGGGCTCTGCAAACGCAATGTGACGCCTGCAGACCATTCCATCTAAGTCTGCATTCCAAATGGCGCTCCTTCCCTTCTGAGCTCTCCCTTGCGCCCAAACAGTGGTTTACCCCCACATATGGGGTATCCGCGTACTCAGGACAAATTGTACAACAACTTTTGGGGTCCAATTTCTTCCCTTACCCTTGGGAAAATAAAAAATTGGGGGCAAAAAGATCATTTTTGTGAAAAAAATATGATTTTTTATTTTTACGGCTCTGCATTATAAACTTCTGTGAATCACTTAATGGGTCAAAGTGCTCACCACAATAAAACAAATTAGAGCTGAAGTAAATTTTTTGTGAAAAAAAGTTAAATGATCATTTTTATTTAAACATTCCAAAAATTCCTGTGAAACACCTGAAGGGTTAATAAACTTCTTGAATGTGGTTTTGAGCACCTTGAGGGGTGCAGTTTTTAGAATGGTGTCACACTTGGTTATTTTCTATCATATAGACCCCTCAAAATGACTTCAAATGAGATGTGGTCCCTAAAAAAAATGGTGTTGTAAAAATGAGAAATTGCTGGTCAACTTTTAACCCTTATAACTCCCTAACAAAAAAAAATTTTAGTTCCAAAATTGTGCTGATGTAAAGTAGACATGTGGGAAATGTTACTTATTAAGTATTTTGTGTGACATACAGTACAGACCAAAAGTTTGGACACACCTTCTCATTTAAAGATTTTTCTGTATTTTCATGACTATGAAAATTATAAACTCATACTGAAGGCATCAAAACTATGAATTAACACATGTGGAATTATATACTTAACAAAAAAGTGTGAAACTCAGTTGTTTCACACTTTTTTGTTAAGTATATAATTATAAAAAATATGTCTTATATATATATATAAGTCTTATCTTGTCTTGTCTTATATTCTAGGTTCTCCAAAGTAGCTACCTTTTGCTTTGATGACTGCTTTGCACACTCTTGGTATTCTCTTGATGAGCTTCAAGAGGTAGTCACCAGAAATGGTTTTCACTTCACAGGTGTGCCCTGTCAGGTTTAATAAGTGGGATTTCTTGCCTTATAAATGGGGTTGGGACCATCAGTTGTGTTGAGCAGAAGTCTGGTGGATACACAGCTGATAGGCCTACTGAATAGACTGTTAGAATTTGTATTATGGCAAGAAAAAAGCAGCTAAGTAAAGAAAAACGAGTGGCCATCATTACTTTAAGAAATGAAGGTCAGTCAGTCCGAAAAATTGGGAAAACTTTGAAAGTGTCCCCAAGAGCAGTTGCAAAAACCATCAAGGGCTACAAAGAAACTGGCTCACATGAGGACTGCCCCAGGAAAAAAAGACCAAGAGTCACCTCTGCTTCTGAGGATAAGTTTATCCGAGTCACCAGCCTCAGAAATCGCAGGTTAACAGCAGCTCAGATTAGAGACCAGGTCAATGCCACACAGAGGTCTAACAGCAGACACAGCTCTACAACAACTGTTAAGAGGAGACTTTGTGCAGCAGGCCTTCATGGTAAAATAGCTGCTAGGAAACCACAGGGAACAAGCAGAAGAGACTTGTTTGGGCTAAAGAACACAAGGAATGGACATTAGACAGTGGAAATCTGTCCTTTGGTCTGATAAGTCCAAATTTAAGATCTTTGGCTCCAACCACTGTGTCTTTGTGCGATGCAGAAAAGGTGAACGGATAGACTCTACATGCCTAGTTCCCACCGTGAAGCATTGGGGAGGAGGTGTGATGGTGTGGGGGTGCTTTGCTGGTGACACTGTTGGGGATTTAGTCAAAATTGAAGGCATACTGAATCAGCATGGCTACCACAGCGTCTTGCAGCGGCATGCTATTCCATCTGGTTTGAGTTTAGTTGGACCATCATTTATTTTTCAACATGACAATGACCTCAAACACACCTCAAGGCTGTGTAAGAGCTATTTGACCAAGAACGAGAGTGATGGGGTGCTGCGCCAGATGAACTGGCCTCCACAGTCACAGACCTGAACCCAATTGAGATGGTTTGGGGTGAGCTGGACCACAGAGTGAAGGCAAAAGGGCCAACAAGTGCTAAGCATCTCTGGGAACTCCTTCAAGATTGTTGGAAGACCATTTACGGTGACTACCTCTTAAAGCTCATCAAGAGAATGCCAAGAATGTGCAAAGCAGTCATCAAAGCAAAAGATGGCTTCTTTGAAGAACCTAGAATATAAGACATATTTTCAGTTGTTTCACACTTTTTTGTTAAGTATATAATTCCACATGTGTTAATTCATAGTTTTGATGCCTTCAGTGTGAATTTAAAATTTTCATGAAAATTCATGAAAAATCTTTATATGAGAAGGTGTGTCCAAACTTTTGGTCTGTACTGTATCTCTGTGATTTAATTGCATAAAAATTCAAAGTTGGAAAATTGCGAAATTTAAAATTTTTTGCCAAATTTCCGTTTTTTTCACAAATAAACGCAGGTAATATCAAAGAAATTTTACCACTATCATGAAGTACAATATGTCACAAGAAAACATTGTCAGAATCACCGGGATCCATTGAAGCGTTCCAGAGTTATAACCTCATAAAGGGACAGTGGTCAGAATTGTAAAAATTGGCCCGTTCATTAATGTGCAAACCACCCTTGGTGGTAAAGGGGTTAAGCCCTGAAGTTAGTAATGGAAAGGCGTCAATAAGATACCCCTCTTACTAACCCCTTAGTCATATGGTATAAAAACACAGACACCCAGAAAAAATCCTTTAATTGAAAGAATGACACATACTCCTTTAATAAATCTTAATTAAACCATACTTACGACCTCGCCCATTCCACCAACGCCATTGTAGTAGGCAAAAAAGTAAAAAAAAAAAACAATATTCCTCACCTTTCCGCAGAGAAGATAATCCACTTGTCCCACGACGGGTATAGCTCTGCTACATCTAGATGGCAGGCTGCATGGTTGCATGATGTGACCATACAACCTGTTATCCGGCAGAGACACTCAGCAGCATGTACTCTGTGTCTCCCTGTGAACTCCTATTCCCTGTCTGACTGCACCACGAGCGTGAGAGCGTTCTCCTGCTCGAGGTGCCACCAGACAGGTCTTGCGAGTTCACAGAAAATAACCTCACTTCACTTTTCTGACATCAGTGCAAGCACCGTGGGAAATGTCTGTGCTGCATATCCTGTGCGTTCGTTTCTGCCTGTAACCCTGTGCACACTACAATCTGTCTGACTCGCAAAGAGTGACTGTAGACTTGAGAATCCCCACAGCATGCGCTGTCAAGATTATTTGGCGTTGGGAGTGGGCGGTCATGTGACTGCGTTTGATCTACAAACTTCCAGCATGACTAGACATGTCCAACCTCCCTCGATACAAGTGTATTGAGCAAAGCTGGACACGTCTAGTCAGCATGTGACCACGTGTCCAGATCGCATACTTGCCATCAATCGCCTGCCCATTCCCATCACCGGAGAATCCTGACAGCGTGCGTACTGTGCTCTGTGAGGATTCACAAGTCTGCAGTCACATAGAGTGACTGCAGACTTGAGCCCCAACCCTGGACAACCCATTTAGAGTCTCTGGGCACGTTGCTATATAAATCTTGAAATTTTCACAACATATCGGCAGGTGAAGCACCATAGATATGGTATGAATTTAGTTTTTTCTATTATATTTATTCAAGGGAATAGAGCTAAATTGCTATATTAGACATTGGCCATGGAAAGAATCAGCACTGATTCTGAAAAAAAGAAGAAAAAAACAGCGTTTTTTATTTCATACTTCCACTTTAACATATTAAAAAAATGAAAACAATGAGCAATGCTGCCATTGATTTAATTAATGTTTTCCATCCTGAAAGCGAGGAAGTCATAACGGCGCACGCAGCCTAATAGAAAAATAGCATCATCCCTAGTTTTATTTGTTTTTCACTATTTCCATTTAAAGTTCATTTGTGGAACTTTTGAAACTTATTTCAATCTTTAACCAATTATTTAATATTCAGCTGCTGAGCCGCATTTCTTTTATAGCTGAGATGACTCAGTCTTTCTTGGAAGAAGTCGTCTCGTTAATTTCTCTGTGCACAGAAGCTTCAATGTGTTTCCGATCGCAAGATCAAAACTCATGAAACGACTTAAAGTTAATTATGCAAAAATGACATTTAATAGGCTAAAGGTAATTAGATAAAATTATCAAAACCATGTTTAATTCTTTTCAACCTATTAGGTAATGCAGGTAGATCACTTTTGTTCCGCTCTCAGATGGTGACCTGTCTCGCTGCATGTCTCACAAACTGGAACTTGTCTACAAAGGCCAAATCAGGGAAATTATGTTTTGACTTTTCTTAATTTGTGCGGTGCCTGCGTTCTGCCAGCGCAAGTTAAACGCTCTCGTATTGCTGGTTACAGTTGGAACCGGGCTCCATTCATCTTCGTGGAACACATTACTGGAATAAAAGAATTGGGTGGAGTTGATGCCTTTTTATTTGTTCTGTTTGACTTTGATAAGGACAGATGCCATCTGCAATCGGTTTAATCTATGGAATATTAATTCTTAATAAGGTTTCTGAGATTTTATAAAGTTTACCTACCAGCAGCCAATATGGTAACTTAGTAAAATAGCCATAAGTCACCTGTCAAATTACCATATATGAAAAGGGCCTTTACCAGTGTGAGACATGAGGAGAGCAGACTGTCAGTCATTACATGTCTCACACTTGTAACGTCCCCTTTCATTTAAAATAAACCCTGGAAGCAAATTCTCATTAAGATCTAGGTCCGGCCCATAGATCTTAACAGCTTATTAACATATTAAGAAAATCACAGATATCAAGGTATGATTTTATTCATCTTTCCGTGACCTGCATGCCCATATAGACGGCTCTGGAGATTTGAACCTACTGATAGGTGCAGGTCATTACGAGTTCATAGACATGAAACATGTCTAGGTTTTTTTTTATTTATTTAACCCTGCAGTGGAACCATGAATAAAATCACTGCTTTGGTACCATGGGGTCTATATGACCCCAGGCTCAAAATCGTCATATTTCATTAAAATGAACATGCTGGCTGTTCAGAATAATCAAGTTATATTCTGTCCTCATTTCAGAATACAGTTATGAAATCAAACATAACTTTGAAGTGATTTATTTGTCATCATCAAACACAAACTGAAATTTATACCAAAATGCTTTACTAATAACAAAGTATTCAAATTCAATTAAAACAAAAATGCACAATAACTGCAAGTGTGTGGATTTTAGTAAAAACATAACGACAACGAAAGATCTGGCAATAAATGTAGCCATGCATTCACTGCACGTCATAGTGCCATGTTCTTCACAAATGAACTGCTTGCAGTCATTGCAAACAAATCTCGTCTTTTTGTCCTTCAATCGAGGACAAACATAGCACCGTTTGCCCTGTCCTGTAACACTGCTGGCGTCACTTGGAAGTGACTAGCCATTGTTTATTTACAATTATATTACAAAACCTGTGAATAAACAGAATATACACTCACCGGCCACTTTATTAGGTACACCTGTCCAACTTCTTGTTAACACTTAATTTCTAATCAGCCAATCACATGGCGGCAACTCAGTGCATTTAGGCATGTAGACATGGTCAAGACAATCTCCTGCAGTTCAAACCGAGCATCAGTATGGGGAAGAAAGGTGATTTGAGTGCCTTTGAACGTGGCATGGTTGTTGGTGCCAGAAGGGCTGGTCTGAGTATTTCAGAAACTGCTGATCTACTGGGATTTTCACGCACAACCATCTCTAGGGTTTACAGAGAATGGTCCGAAAAAGAAAAAAAATCCAGTGAGCGGCAGTTCTGTGGGCGGAAATGCCTTGTTGATGCCAGAGGTCAGAGGAGAATGGGCAGACTGGTTCGAGCTGATAGAAAGGCAACAGTGACTCAAATCGCCACCCGTTACAACCAAGGTAGGCCTAAGAGCATCTCTGAACGCACAGTGCATCGAACTTTGAGGCAGATGGGCTACAGCAGCAGAAGACCACACCGGGTACCACTCCTTTCAGCTAAGAACAGGAAACTGAGGCTACAATTTGTCCAAGCTCATCGAAATTGGACAGTAGAAGATTGGAAAAACGTTGCTTGGTCTGATGAGTCTCGATTTCTGCTGCGACATTCGGATGGTAGGGTCAGAATTTGGCGTAAACAACATGAAAGCATGGATCCATCCTGCCTTGTATGGAGCATCTTTGGGATGTGCAGCCGACAAATCTGCGGCAACTGTGTGATGCCATCATGTCAATATGGACCAAAATCTCTGAGGAATGCTTCCAGTACCTTGTTGAATCTATGCCACGAAGAATTGAGGCAGTTCTGAAGGCAAAAGGGGGTCCAACCCGTTACTAGCATGGTGTACCTAATAAAGTGGCCGGTGAGTGTATATATAAAAAAAAAAGTCAGACAATAAAGGTACTATGGGGTTAGGAGAGTCCCAACCACAGAAAATTGAAAATAACTTTGAAACAAAATTGAAAAACAAATTCAAGATATCATCAACATAAGCAGAAATATGTTACTTGAAAATACATAGAAGGTCAATGTCTGAAATTGACCGAGTTTTAAAAATATTTTGATTTATTCAGCGCTGGGGTCTATATGACCCCATGGTTCCACTGCAGGGTTAAGTGGTGAAAAAAATTCCAAATTTTGTTAAAGAAAAAAAAAATTGTTCCATGTTCCGATACCCGTAGCTTCTCCATTTTTCATGATCTCAGGTTGGTTGAGGGCTTATTCTTTGTGTGCCAAGATGACGTTTTTAATGATACCATTTTGGTGCAGATACGATCTTTTGATTTCCCGTTATGGTATTTTAATGTAATGTTGCGGCGACCCAAAAAAAGTAATTATGACGTTTTTACTTTTTTTTTCGCATTATGCCATTTAGCGATCAGGTTAATTATTTTTTATATTGATAGATTGGGGCAATTCTGAATGCGGCAATACCAAATATGTGTATGTTTGATTTTTTTTATTATTATTTTGAATGGGGCGAAAAGGGGGTGATTTTAACTTTTATATAGTTTTTATTTATTTTTTAAACTTTTTTTTAACTTTTAGCATGCTTCAATAGTTTGCATCGGAGACTAGAAGATACCATAACCCGATCGACTCTGCTACATACAGGCGATGATTAGATCGCCTGTATGTAGCAGAATTGTTGACCATTGGGCGGTGCTCATAGCAATCCGGCAGTGAGAAACATAGAGCTCTGCTAGAGACTTCTGGTTGTCATGCCAACCCATAGGTGACCCGCGATCACGTGATGGGGTCACCGATGGGTGGGATTTCAGAGTTTCACAGCAGCCTGCCACCATTTAACAGGTTAACAGCCACGGGAGGATTGCAAATCCTCCCGCTGCTGTTAGCGGCACATATCAGCAGTTCAAAACAGTTGACATGTGCCGGAAAAGATGTGAGCTCACCGTCGGAGCCTATATCAAAGTGAGGGAGTCTGACATCGACATACATTTACGCCCGATGTCAGACAGGGGTTAAGGGGTTGAATTTTTACAACACATCCTTTTTGTATCAGAAGAGTCTCCAAAAATAAGCAGCGAGTTACCCTGATGGGGCTCTCAGTAATCATCTGTAACTAAGGGAGGCACCAGGTAGCAAGTGTTCAGTGTCCTTGCAGTGACACTACAGGAGAAGTGAAGCATTACACAATCCATATGGACAGTTCATATACAGTCATATGAAAAAGTTTGGGCACCCCTATTAATCTTAAGCTTAATGTTTTATAAAAATTTTTTTGCAACAGCTATTTCCATTTCATATATCTAATAACTGTTGGAGACAGTAATGTTTCTGCCTTGAAATGAATTGTACTAACAGAAAATGTGCAATCTGCATTCAAACAAAATTTGACAGGTGCATAAGTATGGGCACCCTTATTATTTTCTTGTTTTAAATACTCCTACCTACTTTTTACTGACTTACTAAAGCACTTTTTTTGGTTTTGTAACCTCATTGAGTTTTGAACTTCATAGCTAGGTGTATGCAATCATGAGAAAAGCTACTTAAAGTGGCCACTTGCAAGTTGTTCTCCTGTTTGAATCTCCTCTGAAGAGTGGCATCATGGCCTCCTCAAAACAACTGTCAAATGATCTGAAAACAAAGACTATTCAACATAGACCACCTCCAGAGAGCTGCAGCATAAACTTGCTGCAGATGTTGTCACTGCGCATCGGTCCACTATACAACGCACTGTGTTTTTTTGCCGCCATGCATAACTACTTTTTGTATTACCAAACAACTCAATCTTGGTTTCATGAGTCCACAGACCTTCTTCCAAAAAGAAATTGGCTTCTCCAAATGTGCTTTTGCATACCTCAGCCGACTTTGTTTGTGGCGTGCTTGCAGAAACGGCTTCTTTCGCATCACTCTCCCATACAGCTTCTCCTTGTGCAAAGTGTGTTGTATAGTTGACCGATGCACAGTGACACCATCTGCAGCAAGTTGATGCTGCAGATCTCTGGAGGTGGCCTGAGGATTGTCCTTGACTGATCTCACCATTCTTCTTCTCTGTCTTTCTGATGTTTTTCTTGGCCTGCCACTTCTGGCCTTAACAATAACTGTACCTGTGTTCTTCCATTTCCTTACTATGTTCCTCACAGTGGAAATTGACAGGTTAAATCTCTTAGACAGCTTTTTGTATCCTTCCCCTGAACAACTATGTTGAATAATCTTTGTTTTCAGATCATTTGACAGTTGTTTTGAGGAGCCCATGATGCCACTCTTCGGAGGAGATTCAAACAGGAGAACAACTTGCAAGTGGCCACTTTAAGTAGCTTTTCTCATGATTGCATACACCTAGCTATGAAGTTCAAAGCTCAATGAGGTTACAAAACCAAAAAAAGTGCTTTAGTAAGTCAGTCAAAAGTAGGTAGGAGTATTTAAAACAAGAAAATGATAAGGGTGCCCATACTTATGCACGTGTCAAATTTTGTTTGAATGCAGATTGCACATTTTCTGTTAGTACAATAAACCTCATTTCAAGGCAGAAACATTACTGTGTCCAACAATATGAAATGGAAATAGCTGTTGCAAAAAAAAACATTTTTATAAAACATTAAGCTTAAGATTAATAGGGCTGCCCAAACTTTTTCATATGACTGTAACGCACTCTCGGAACAAGAGACGCTTTTTGTAGCTCCTCTCTGCTTTGCCTAATAGATGAGGGTTCTGAAAAGATGACCTCCCTCTATTAACTCATTAGAATTTCCGAAAACAATGTTTGAAAATTGTTTTTCTTAACCAGACAAGGTTTTTTTTGTGTGCAAGATTGATAAGAGCATAAGGCCGGCGTCACACTGGCGAGTTTTACGGACGTAAGAGCGCAGAAATTACGTCCGTAAAACTCGCAAAATAAACGGCACAATTATTCTCAATGGGGCTGCTCCTATCAGCCGTATATTACGGTTCAGTATTATACGGCTTTCTACGGCCGTACAAAATCGCAGCATGCTGCGTTTGTCAGCGTATTGCGCAAAAAAATCGCCAATGAAAGTCTATGGGGGCGAGAAAAATACGGATTCCACACGGACCAGCAGTGTGACTTGCGAGAAATACGCAGCGGTGTTAGTGAAAAGTCGGTAATTCAATTGCCGGCTTTTCATTTCTCCTGCACAAACCCGACAGGATATGAGACATGGTTTACATACAGTAAACCATCTCATATCCCCATTTTTTTTTGCATATTCCACACTACTAATGTTACTAGTGTGTATGTGCAAAATTTCAGCGCTGTAGCTGCTAAAATAAAGGGTTAAATGGCGGAAAAAATTGGCGTGGGCTCCCGCGCAATTTTCTCCGCCAGAATGGTAAAGCCAGTGACTGAGGGCAGATATTAATAGCCAGGAGAGGGTCCATGGTTATTGGCCCCCCCGTGGCTACAAACATCTGCCCCCAGCCACCCCAGAAAAGGCACATCTGGAAGATGCGCCTATTCTGGCACTTGGCCACTCTCTTCCCACTCCCTGTAGCGGTGGGATATGGGGTAATGAAGGGTTAATGCCACCTTGCTATTGTAAGGTGACATTAAGCCAGATTAATAATGGAGAGGCGTCAATTATGACACCTATCCATTATTAATCCAATTGTTTGAAAGGGTTAAAAAACACACACACACATGATTTACAAGTATTTTAATGCAATAAACACAGCGGTTGTTTTAATAATTTATTGCTCTCTCAATCCATCAGCAACACCCTCGCTTGGAAAAATAATAAACGCACAAGATACATACCTTCTGATGTCCTATCACATCCAACGAGGAAATCCATCTGAAGGGGTTAACTAATATTACAGGCACGAGCTGCGATAAACCACTCGCTCGTGCCTGTAATCCCCGGGTGCTGAAAGGAAAGCAGTGATCTATACTTACATTGAGTCGCGGTGATGCGCCCCTGCTGGATGTTCTCATGAACTGCAGCCTGGGAACTTTTTCCCAAGCTCCAGGTCATATGAGGACATCCACCAGGGGGCGCATCACCGCGACTGAAGGAAATGTAGGTCAATGACCTACATTTCATTCATTCGCTGGGGATTACAGGCACGGAGCACAGCTGCATTTGCAGGGCTCCTGCCTGTAAAATAATTAACCCCTTCAGATGGATTACCTCGTGGGACGTGATGGTTCAGCTGAGGGTATGTATCTTGTGCGTTTATTATTTTTCCAAGCGAGGGTGTTGCTGATGGATTGAGAGAGCAATAAATTATTAAAACAACCGCTGTGTTTATTGCATTAAAATACTTTTAAATCATGTGTGTGTGTGTTTTTTAACCCTTTCATACAATTGGATTAATAATGGATAGGTGTCATAATTGACGCCTCTCCATTATTAACCTGGCTTAATGTCACCTTACAATAGCAAGGTGGCATTAACCCTTCATTACCCCATATCCCACCGCTACAGGGAGTGGGAAGAGAGTGGCCAAGTGCCAGAATAGGCGCATCTTCCAGATGTGCCTTTTCTGGGGTGGCTGGGGGCAGATGTTTTTAGCCACGGGGGGGTCAATAACCATGGACCCTCTCCTGGCTATTAATATCTGCCCTCAGTCACTGGCTTTACCATTCTGGCGGAGAAAATTGCGCGGGAGCCCACGCCAATTTTTTCCGCCATTTAACCCTTTATTTTAGCAGCTACAGCGCTGAAATTTTGCACATACACACTAGTAACATTAGTAGTGTGGAATATGCAAAAAAAAATGGGGATATGAGATGGTTTACTGTATGTAAACCATGTCTCATATCCTGTCGGGTTTGTGCAGGAGAAATGAAAAGCCGGCAATTGAATTACCGACTTTTCACAGATAGCGCGCTGAATGAAATCTAAATACAGAATATATATATATATGTGTCTCAATGACATATATATATATATATATACTGTATATATGTTTTAATGAACATTTGAGCACATAAATCCATTAGATGTCGGTTTTGCAAGCCTGCGCGAAAATCTCGCAGTACGGATGCCATACGGATTACATACGGAGGATGCCATGCGCAAAATACGCTGACACACCCTGACTACGGATCACTATTTTGGGAACATTTCTCCGTATTACGGCCGTAGTACGGACGTATAATACGTGGCGTATTGTCTTACGCCAAGTGTGACGCCGGCCTAATAGTCTGATATAGTCTCATAGAAGAGAGCATGTGATAAATCATTGGGGAAGAATAGGAAGATGTGATATTTTGTTCAAGGTTTCACTTTTTGTATTGAAGAACTGAAATAAATGAACTTTTTGATGATATTCTAATTTTGTGAGAAGCACTTGTAATATTGCTTAGGAGCAACATATCACTTTTCAGTTTCCGTTGATCTGCTAATTTAGGACCACAAAGAAGCAGAGATATTGCAATAAAATTAGGAAACGTCAAATGAACACACCATAAGCTCTCAAGAAACAAAGCTTTATTATACAGTCTGAAAACAACTAATGTATTATGATAAATAACAAAAAGGTGAAAAAAAAGGGTAGGCAGTGTCTAAGCTTTCATTTCTCCAATTTTTATGATTGTTGTAAAGGAGCAAGGGAATGAAAATGCAATTAGGTCTAAAAAGGAAGAAATATGTGGTCTGAGAGAGCAATATCTGCTTTTATAGGCACAGCCACATCTCGGAGGCAGAATCATTATTGTGCATTTATCATCACTAAAATGCGTGTTCTGATTTTTGTGCCCCTTTTATAAAGAAGGGGAATGAATTGAAGAAAGGGCAAGCAAAGAGCTGCATGGGAAGGGCAGCTATCACTTGCCCTTGCTTGGAGAAATAGACTTGCTCAATGGGATTACGTCCCTTCTTATAACCTATCAGTCGTCTGATCAGAAATTCATAAAGCCGGTCATCTATTTCTCAGCTCGGCTGGGGCCGCATGATTGAATTTAAATAAGCAAATGCCAGACTTGGGCTTTGACATTCTGTCTGCCTTTTTTCCTATCTTCGTCTTTTTTTTTCTCTCCCACCTTTATAATCATAATGACTTTCATTATTACTTACCCCTTCATATACCACCATTTTAAATCGGTCAGATTGAGCATTATGAAAATTTATCAAGAATTGGAGGATTGGTCGACTGCGGGTGGAAGGAGAGATAGAGATGCTAATTTGTGCAGTCTAATAAAAAAAAAACCACATGTATCTTTATTACTTTTTATAATTTTCTATTATTTTAAGATTGTTATTATAGTTAATTTGAAAGCGATTAAATAAACAATTTTTCCACATAAAAAATCCTGTTAAAAATTAAAATTAAAATTCATCTTAAATCATTTTTAAAAGCTAGTAGTAAATGTTTATGTAATTTCAGTATCAAAATGCATGACATCATGCCAGCTTGGCCATAGATAGCTTGTGCGTAGAACATATACCAGCTAGTTGCTTCATATTCGATTTTTATAGTGCAATTTCAAGAATCAGAGTTAAAAAGTAACTATCGTTTATATTTGTATTTGATAAATCAATTGCACACATGAAAATAAGCAACTTTTGTAATATATCTTATTAGTAAAATCTGCTTCTTTGTCCTCTTGAACTGATTTGTTTTTCAATATTCTGAACTCAAAGGTGAAAATCTGTCTCCAGTGACAACAGATTTCCCCATTATTGAAATAAAAAATGACAGTTAGTGTTCATAAAGTTCTATGGAGAGAGGGGGACTAGGCAGGAGCCATAGACAAACACAGACATTCTACTGCAAGTTCACCTTGCAGGAGAACTTGCAGCAGGATGTACTGTATGTGTATGCCGCCAGTTCCTCTTTCTTTTTTGAAGTGTCTGATTGTTTTTTTGCAGCAACTTTTCTGTTGGTGTCTTTTTTTAACTGTGTATTGGAAGCCACCTGAAGAATAGACCAATCACTTGTTTTAGCCTCTTCAAGACTCTCAAAAAAGCTGAAGCTGATAAAAGAAGTAACATATGCACAGCAAGTTGTTTTGACATTGCAGTGCGTAGGTTAATTCTTTTTCACATTTTTAAGTGTTTTTTTTTTCAGTTGGATTTCAGGCAGAATACAGATGAAAAAGAATTTGCACGTATCCATAAGCCCCCTATACACATAACTACTAATGTCGGTGGCATCCGCCGTTATTGTCAGATTTGGCCGACATTGTAAAGTGTGGGGGGTGCCAACCGATTGTCGGGAGTGTTGTCGACCAGGTATGTCCGATTTTTGGCCTGCCAATCACATTGTTCTCGTAAAGATAGGCCGCCACCAGAAATGTCTGTAGCCTTTTTTTATCAAATGACCGGCCAAAGCATTATTCCACTGACAGCCATCTAATGTGTATGGTCGTCTTTATAGTGCTTCCGATTACCATAAAAAATACACTTTAAGCAGAAATAATTATACTCCAGGAGTGGTAGCCACTGTCAATCCTCACCACAGCTTCATTGATTTGTAATATAAATGCTGTTCTTAGCTAGCTTCCATACCATCCAGTTTATCTACTACAGGATTCTGTTTCAACACCTCCAACAGCAAAAACAAACATGGGAGAGCACCCTGTCGCACATTATAATGCCTCTATCTCTAAAAGAATCTCTTAGGCCTGTTGCACACGTTCTGATATTTCCGGTACCAGAAAAAAACGGTACCGGAGATGTCAGTGTCCATGCATGTAATACTTGTGGCACATGTGTGACAACCGTGTGCCGCCCGTGTACTGCATCAGTACCACACGCACTGACGCTGTACCCCTGGCGCAGGATGCTGAAGACGGCTCTCATCATTCTCCCCTGCTCTGCCGGCGATGAACGCGAGCAGGGGAGAATCATGAGAGTTGTATTGAAGTGATAACAGGGACAGCAGGCAGCAGATGATGGGACTATAACTCCCATCAGCCTACACCTACTGCCACTAATAACAGTGACAGCAGGAGCGGCTAATGGGAGTATTAATCACCCGCTGCCTGCGCTGTAAATAAATAAATACAAAATCCGGCATGGGTTCCCCTGTGTTTTATATAGCCAGCCAAGCAAAAATCACAGCTGGGGGTTGCAACCCTCAGCTGTCAGCTTCAGCAAGGCTGGTTATAAAGAATAAAGGCGTCCCCATGTTGTTGTTTTTTTTATTATTTAAATAAATAGTAAAAAAAAATGTCATGGGTCCCCCCATTTTTGACAACCAGCCTTGCAGTCGCCCAGAAAAGGCAGACCTATTAGATGCTCCAATTCTGGTGCTTTTCCCGACTCTTCCCACTTGCCCTGTAACAGTAGCAGGTGGGGTTTATATTTGTGGGGTTGATGTCACCTTTGTATTGTCTTGTGACATCAAACCCACGGCTTAGTAATGGAAGAGGCATCTATAAGACACCTATCCATTACTAATCCTAATGGATTAATGGTTCTAACAGGCAAAGATCCAGTGTAAAAAAAACTGACATACAGTACAGACCAAAAGTCTGGAAACACCTTCTCATTTAAAGATTTTTCTGTATTTTCATGACTATGAAAATTGTACATTCACACTGAAGGCATCAAAACTATGAATTAACACATGTGGAATTATATACTTAACTAAAAGGTGTGAAACAACTGAAATTATGTCTTATATTCTAGGTTCTTCAAAGTAGCTACCTTTTCCTTTGATGACTACTTTGCACACTCTTGGCATTCTCTTGATGAGCTTCAAGAGGTAGTTACCGGGAATGGTCTTCCAACATTCTTGAAGGAGTTCCCAGAGATGCTTAGCACTTGTTGGCCCTTTTGCCTTCACTCTGCAGTCCAGCTCACCCCAAACCATCTCGATTTGGTTCAGGTCTAGTGACTGTGGAGGCCAGGTCATCTGGCGTAGCACCCCATCACTCTCCTTCTTGGTCAAATAGCCCTGACACAGCCTGGAGGTGTGTTTGGGGTCATTGTCCTGTTGAAAAATAAATGATGGTCCAACTAAAGCACCCCCACACCATCACAGCTCCTCCTCCATGTTTCATGGTGGGAAGCAGGCATGTAGCGTCCATCCGTTCACCTTTTCTGCGTCGCACAAAGACACGGTGGTTGGAACCAAAGATCTCAAATTTGGACTCATCAAACCAAAGCACAGATTTCCACTGGTCTAATATCCATTCCTTGTGTTCTTTAGCCCAAGCAAGTCTCTTCTGCTTGTTGCCTGTCCTTAGCAGTGGTTTCCTGGCAGCTATTTTATCATGAAGGCCTGCTGCACAAAGTCTCCTCTTAACATTTGTTGTAGAGATTTGTAGAGATTTGTCTGCTGCTAGAACTCTGTGTGGCATTGACCTGGTCTCTAATCTGAGCTGCTGTTAACCTGCGATTTCTGAGGCTGGTGACTCGGATAAACTTATCCGCAGAAGCAGAGGTGACTCTTGGTCTTCCTTTCCTGGGGCGGACCTCATGTGAGCCAGTTTCTTTGTAGCGCTTGATGGTTTTTGCCACTGCACTTGGGGACACTTTCAAAGTTTTCCCAATTTTTCGGACTGACTGACCTTCATTTCTTAAAATAATGATGGACACTTGTTTTTCTTTACTTAGCTGCTTTTTTCTTGCCATAATACAAATTCTAACAGCCTATTCAGTAGGAGAATGCCAAGAGTGTGCAAAGCAGTCATCAAAGCAAAAGGTGGCTACTTTGAAGCACCTAGAGTATAAGACATCATTTCAGTTGTTTCACACTTTTTTGTTAAGTATATAATTCCACATGTGTTAATTCATAGTTTTGATGCCTTCAGTGTGAATGTACAATTTTCATAGTCATGAAAATACAGAAAAATCTTTAAATGAGAAGGTGTATCCAAACTTTTGGTCTGTACTGTATATAATATCTTGCAGTTCAGAAGTATTGCAGGATATTAAGGTCCCATATAAACAGGAAAAAAAAAAAAAAATTT
This sequence comes from Ranitomeya variabilis, assembly GCF_051348905.1. Taxonomy (NCBI): domain Eukaryota; kingdom Metazoa; phylum Chordata; class Amphibia; order Anura; family Dendrobatidae; genus Ranitomeya; species Ranitomeya variabilis. The sequence goes on from NC_135233.1 coordinate 597,497,459, forward strand.
TCAAAACAAAGTATGAAAAAAATAACTGAAAAATATTACAGTATGCCACTAAAAACGCTGTTTTATGTGCTACGTAAGTAAAAAAAATAACTTTTGGTATCGCCACATCCGATACAACACAAGGTATAAAACTGTACTATAACCCATACACCAATGAATACCGTAACTCCCCCCCAAAAAAATATAAAAATTATCTGTTTAACCCCTTTCTGACATCTGACGTACTATCCCGTCGAGGTGGGGTGGGCCCGTATGACCACCGACGGGATAGTACGTCATACGCGATCGGCCACGCTCACTGGGGGAGCGCGGCCGATCGCGGCCGGGTGTCAGCTGCACTGCGGGCTTCCCTGAGACCCCCGGAGCAACGCGATGTGATCGCGTTGCTCCGAGGGTCTCCTACCTCCCTCCTTGCCGCAGGTCCCGGATCCAAGGTGGCCGCGGCATCCGGGTCCTGCAGGGAGGGAGGTGGCTTACCGAGTGCCTGCTCAGAGCAGGCGCTGGTAAGCCTGCAGCCCTGCACAGCAGATCGCAGATCTGACAGAGTGCTGTGCACACTGTCAGATCACTGATCTGTAATGTCCCCCCCTGGGACAAAGTAAAAAAGTAAAAAAAAAAAATTTCCACATGTGTAAAAAAATAAATAAAAAATAAATTCCTAAATAAAGAAAAAAAAAATATTATTCCCATAAATACATTTCTTTATCTAAATAAAAAAAACAAAACAATAAAAGTACACATATTTAGTATCGCCGCGTCCGTAATGACCCAAACTATAAAACTACCCCACTAGTTAACCCCTTCAGTAAACACCGTGAGAAAAAAAAAAAAAAACGAGGCAAAAAACGCTTTATTACCATACCGCCGAACAAAAAGTGGAATAACATGCGATCAAAAAGACGAATATAAATAACCATGGTACCGCTGAAAAAGTCATCTTGTCCCGCAAAAAATGAGCTGCCATACAGCATCATCAGCAAAAAAATAAAAAAGTTATAGTCCTGAGAATAAAGCGATACCAAAATAATTATTTTTTCTATAAAATAGCTTTTATCGTATAAAAGCGCCAAAACATAAAAAAATGATATAAATGAGGTATCGCTGTAATCGTACTGACCTGAAGAATAAAACTGCTTTATCAATTTTACCAAACGCGGAACGGTATAAACGCCTCCCCCAAAAGAAATTCATGAATAGCTGGTTTTTGATCATTCTGCCTCACAAAAATCGTAATAAAAAGCGATCAAAAAATGTCATGTGCCCGAAAATGTTACCAATAAATACGTCAACTCGTCCCGCAAAAAACAAGACCTCACATGACTCTGTGGACTCAAATATGGAAAAATTATAGCTCTCAAAATGCGGTAACGCAAAAAATATTTTTTGCAATAAAAAGCGTCTTTCAGTGTGTGACGGCAGCCAATCATAAAAATCCGCTAAATAACCCGCTATAAAAGTAAATCAAACCCCCCTTCATCACCCCCTTAGTTAGGGAAAAATAAAAAAATAATTTTTTTTTATTTATTTCCATTTTCCCGTTAGGGTTAGGGTTAGGGCTAGGGTTAGGGTTACGGCTAGGGTTAGGGCTAGGGTTAGGGCTAGGGTTATTGCTAGGGTTAGGGCTAGGGTTAGGGCTAGGGTTACTGCTAGGGTTATTGCTAGGGTTATGGTTAGTGCTAGGGTTATTGCTAGGGTTAGGGCTAGGGTTATTGCTAGGGTTAGGGCTAGGGTTAGGGCTAGGGTTAGGGCTAGGGTTAGGGCTAGGGTTAGGGCTAGGGTTGGGGCTAGGGTTAAGGCTACAGTTAGGGTTGGGGCTAAAGTTAGGGTTTGGATTACATTTACGGTTGGGATTAGGGTTAGGGGTGTGTCAGGGTTAGGGGTGTGGTTAGGGTTACCTTTGGGATTAGGGTAAGGGGTGTGTTTGGATTAGGGTTTCAGTTATAATTTGGGGGTTTCCACTGTTTAGGCACATCAGGGGCTCTCCAAACGGGACATGGCATCCGATCTCAATTCCAGACAATTCTGCGTTGAAAAAGTAAAACAGTGCTCCTTCCCTTCAGAGCTCTCCCGTGTACCCAAACGGGTTTACCCCAACATATGGGGTATCGGCGTACTCAGGACAAATTGGACAACATCTTTTGGGGTCCAATTTCTCCTGTTACCCTTGGGAAAATACAAAACTGGGGGCTAAAAAATAAGTTTTGTGGGAAAAAAAATATTTTTTATTTTCACGGCTCTGCGTTGTAAACTGTAGTGAAACACTTGGGGGTTCAAAGTTTTCACAACACATCTAGAAAAGTTCCTTGGGGGGTCTAATTTCCAATATGGGGTCACTTGTGGGGGGTTTCTACTGTTTGGGTACATCAGGGGCTCTGCAAATGCAACGTGACGCCTGCAGACCAATCCATTTAAGACTGCATTCCAAATGGGGCTCCTTCCCTTCCGAGCTCTGCCGTGCGCCCAAACAGAGGTTCCCCCCACATATGGGGTATCAGCGTACTCAGGACAAACTGGACAACAACTTTTGGGGTCCAATTTATTATGTTACCCTTGTAAAATACAAAGCTGGGGGCTAAAAAATCATTTCTGTGAAAAAAAAGAGGAATTTTTATTTTCACGGCTCTGCGTTATAAACTGTAGTGAAACACTTAGGGGTTCAAAGTTCTCACAACACATCTAGATAAGTTCCTTGGGAGGTCTAGTTTCCAATTTGGGGTCACTTGTGGGGGGTTTCTACTGTTTTGGTACATCAGGGGCTCTGCAAATGCAACGTGACGCCTGCAGACCAATCCATTTAAGTCTGCATTCCAAATCGCGCTCCTTCCCTTCCGAGCTCTGCCGTGCGCCCAAACAGTGGTTCCCCACCCACATATGGGGTATCAGCGTACTCAGGACAAACTGGACAACAACTTTTGGGGTCCAATTTATTATGTTACCCTTGTAAAAATACAAAGCTGGGGGCTAAAAAATCATTTCTGTGAAAAAAAAGGAATTTTTATTTTCATGGCTCTGCGTTATAAACTGTAGTGAAACACTTGGGGGTTCAAAGTTCTCACAACACATCTAGAAAAGTTCCTTGGGAGGTCTAGTTTCCAATTTGGGGTCACTTGTGGGGGGTTTCTACTGTTTGGGTACATCAGGGGCTCTGCAAATGCAACGTGACGCCTACAGACTAATCCATTTAAGTCTGCATTCCAAATGGCGCTCCTTCCCTTCCGAGCTCTGTCATGCGCCCAAACAGTGGTTCCCCCCCACATATGGGGTATCAGCGTACTCAGGACAAATTGGCCAACAACTTTTGGGGTCCAATTTATTATGATACCCTTGTAAAAATACAAAGCTGGGGGCTAAAAAATCATTTCTGTGAAAAAAAAGAGGAATTTTTATTTTCACGGCTCTGCGTTATAAACTGTAGTGAAACACTTGGGGGTTCAAAGTTCTCACAACACATTTAGATAAGTTCCTTGGGAGGTCTAGTTTCCAATTTGGGGTCACTTGTGGTGGGTTTCTACTGTTTGGGTACATCAGGGGCTCTGCAAATGCAACGTGACGCCTGCAGACCAATCCATTTAAGTCTGCATTCCAAATGGCGCTCCTTCCCTTCCGAGCTCTGCCGTGCGCCCAAACAGTGGTTTTTCCCCACATATGGGGTATCAGCGTACTCAGGACAAACTGGACAACAACTTTTGGGGTCCAATTTATTATGTTACCCTTGTAAAAATACAAAGCTGGGGGCTAAAAAATAATTTCTGTGAAAAAAAAGAGGAATTTTTATTTTCACGGCTCTGCATTATAAACTTCTGTGAAGCACTTGTTGGGTCAAAGTGCTCAACACACATCTAGATAAGTTCCTTAAGGGGTCTACTTTCCAAAATGGTGTCACTTGTGGGGGGTTTCAATGTTTAGGCACATCAGGGGCTCTCCAAACGCAACATGGCGTCCCATCTCAATTCCAGTCAATTTGGCATTGAAAAGTCAAATGGCGCTCCTTCCCTTCCAAGCTCTGCCCTGCGCCCAAACAATGGTTTACACCCACATATGGGGTATCGTCGTACTCAGGACAAATTGCACAACAACTTTTGTGGTCTAATTTCTTCTCTTACCCTTGGGAAAATAAAAAAATGGGGGCGAAAAGATAATTTTTGTGAAAAAATATGATTTTTTATTTTTACGGCTCTGCATTATAAACTTCTGTGAAGCACTTGTTGGGTCAAAGTGCTCACCACACATCTAGATAAGTTCCTTAGGGGGTCTACTTTCCAAAATGGTGTCACTTGTGGGGGGGTTTCAATGTTTAGGCACATCAGGGGCTCTCCAAACGCAACATGGCGTCCCATGTCAATTCCAGTCAATTTTGCATTGAAAAGTCAAATGGCGCTCCTTTCCTTCCGAGCTCTGCCATGCGCCCAAACAGTGGTTTACCCCCACATATGGGGTATCAGCGTACTCAGGACAAATTGTACAACAACTTTTGGGGTCCATTTTCTCCTGTTACCCTTGGTAAAATAAAACAAATTGGAGCTGAAATAAATTTTGTGTGAAAAAAAGTTAAATGTTAATTTTTATTTAAACATTCCAAAAATTCCTGTGAAACACCTGAAGGGTTAATAAATTTCTTGAATGTGGTTTTGAGCACCTTGAGGGGTGCAGTTTTTAGAATGGTGTCACACTTGGGTATTTTCTGTCATATAGACCCCTCAAAATGACTTCAAATGAGATGTGGTCCCTAAAAAAAAAATGGTGTTGTAAAAATGAGAAATTTCTGGTCAACTTTTAACCCTTATAACTCCCTAACAAAAAAAAATTTGGTTCCAAAATTGTGCTGATGTAAAGTAGACATGTGGGAAATGTTACTTATTAAGTATTTTGCGTGACATATGTCTGTGATTTAAGGGCATAAAAATTCAAAGTTGGAACATTGCGAAATTTTCAAAATTTTCGCCAAATATCCGTTTTTTTTTCACAAATAAACGCAAGTTATATCGAAGAAATTTTACCACTATCATGAAGTACAATATGTCACGAGTAGTGTTGAGCGATACCGTCCGATACTTGAAAGTATCGGTATCGGAAAGTATCGGCCGATACCGGCAAAGTATCGGATCCAATCCGATACCGATACCCGATACCAATACAAGTCAATGGGACTCAAGTATCGGACGGTATCCCTGATGGTTCCCAGGGTCTGAAGGAGAGGAAACTCTCCTTCAGGCCCTGGGATCCATATTAATGTGTAAAAGAAAGAATTAAAATAAAAAATATTGCTATACTCACCTCTCCGAGGGAACCGGCAGCGTTGTTTGCTTAAAATTCGCGCGTTTCCTTCCTTACGTGAAGTCCCGGCTTGTGATTGGTCACGTGCCGCCCATGTGGCCGCGACGCGACCAATCACAGCAAGCCGTGACGTAATTTCAGGTCCTTCAGGATTTTAAAATTACGTTCCGGCGTTGTGATTGGTCGCGTCGCGGTCACATGGGCGACGCGACCAATCACAAGCCGTGACGTCACGGGAGGCTGGACACGCGCGCATTTTAAAATGCGCGCTTGTCCTGCCTCCCGTGACGTCACGGCTTGTGATTGGTCGCGTCGCCCATGTGGCCGCGACGCGACCAATCACAGCAAGCCGTGACGTAATTTTAGGTCCTTCAGGATTTTAAAATTACGTTCCGGCGTTGTGATTGGTCGCGTCGCGGTCACATGGGCGACGCGACCAATCACAAGCCGTGACGTCACGGGAGGCTGGACACGCGCGCATTTTAAAATGCGCGCTTGTCCTGCCTCCCGTGACGTCACGGCTTGTGATTGGTCGCGTCGCCCATGTGACCGCGACGCGACCAATCACAACGCCGGAATGTAATTTTAAAATCCTGAAGGACCTGAAATTACGTCACGGCTTGCTGTGATTGGTCGCGTCGCGGCCACATGGGCGGCACGCGACCAATCACAAGCCGGGACTTCACGTAAGGAAGGAAACGCGCGAATTTTAAGCAAACAACGCTGCCGGTTCCCTCGGTGAGGTCCAGGCTGCGTCGGAGAGGTGAGTATAGCAATATTTTTTATTTTAATTCTTTATTTTACACATTAATGTTGTTTCGATACCGATACCCGATACCACAAAAATATCGGATCTCGGTATCGGAATTCCGATACAGCAAATATCGGCCGATACCCGATACTTGCGGTATCGGAATGCTCAACACTAGTCACGAGAAAACAATGTCAGAATCGCCAAGATCCGTTGAAGCGTTCCAGAGTTATAACCTCATAAAGGGACAGTGGTCAGAATTGTAAAAATGGGCCTGGTCATTAACGTGCAAACCACCCTTGGGGGTGAAGGGGTTAATTAAACTAACACCCAAAAAATGTATTTTCGCTTTCAAGCTTTCCAACTTTGGCAACATCTTTTTCTCCTTATCAATGCATCAATATCAAGAGCTGTACAATTCCAGAGACATGATCAGACGCATCAGCTGACAAACAACTCTGATCTTCTAAAGGTTTGCTCACATCTGCGTATAAAACAATGTTATTCAATTAGGCAGTGTTCATCTGCAAGTTTTTCCTCACCTGGAATTGGGATGAGGAAAAAAATTGCAGCATGCTCTGTATGGCTGTGTAAAGTGTCCGAGACTCACCAAAGCAAGTCAATGGGTTCAAGAAAAAAATTGCAAGGTGCACGGACCATACGTGTGCCGTCCGATTTTTGCGCACCAATCTCATAAGAAACCCAATATTCCCAACATTCCATTAACAGAGTACAGTAAATTCACAGAGTGACCCGTCTGAATAGCATAGATAGATAGAATAGTTATATAGATAGGAAGATGTAAGTGAGATACAGTATATAATTAGTGCAGTGCACCTGTAGTTTACTGTACATGTATTTAGCTAATAAATATAAAATTCAATGAAAAAACACATCTGTTTAGGACTGTCATGTTCCCCAAAGTCCTTTTGTATAAAGCCCATTCACGGCTTCTCTGAAAATAACTCTCCATCAAACTCCACTGCACCCAAAATCACTACTAATACTGGCTGGTGACTAGCTCATGCTGCCTTTATTTATCCTCCATTTCCTCAAGATGGCTGGACCATCATTGTACGTAAGCACCTGTACTTTGTGTCTCTCCCACCTCATTGTAGATTGTAAGCTATTACGAGCTGGGTTGTCATTATTTTGTTTTAATTATTGTATTATGTTTAACTTTGTTACTTATGACTGTTGTGTATGAACTGTTGAATTGTAAAGTTGCGGAATATGTTCTGCACAGGAGACATGGAGAGGTCTTTGTCAGTGGCGTACCGGAGCTGCAGCAATGTGAGCAGTCAGCGGCGCGGACCTGCTGGATGACATCATTCAGCGCCGCAGGAGTGGAAGCTGCCGGCTTCAGCGAGGGAGCGTGTTGAAAGGTGTGTGTATGTAGGTGTGTGTATTGATGGAGAAGGCAATGATGAGGGTGTGAGGGCAATGATGGGGGTGGGGTAACCATGTGTGGCCATTGCTACTGTACGCAGCATCATGTGGTGCCATTGTACTGTACCCAGCATCATGTGGGGCCATTATACTGTACCCAGCATCATGTGGGGCCATTACACTATACCCAGCATCATGTGGGCCCATTATACTGTACCCAGCATTATGTGTGGCCATTATACTGTACCCAGCATCGTGTGGGGCCATGATACTGTATGGAGCATCGTGTGGGGCCATTATACTGTGTGGAGCATCATGTGAGGCCATTATACTGTACGCAGCATCATGTGGGGCCATTATACTGTACGCAATATCATGTGGGGCCAGTATACTGTACGCAACATCATGTGAGGCCACTATACTGTATGGAGCATCACGTGGGGCCATTATACTGAACGCAGCATCATGTGGGGCCATTATACTGTACGCAGCGTTATGTGGGGCCATTAAACAGTATGGAGCACTGTGTGGCCATTATACAGTATTGAGCATCATTTGTGGCCATTATACAGTATTGAGCATCATGTGTGGTCATTACACAGTATGGAGCACGATGCGTGGCCATTATACATTATGGAGCATCATGCGTGGCCATTATACATTATGGAGCATCATGTGTGGCCATTATACAGTATGGAGCATCATGTGTGGCCATTATACAGTATGGACTGTGTGGCCATTATACAGTATTGAGCATCATTTGTGGCCATTATACAGTATTGACCATCATGTGTGGTCATTACACAGTATGGAGCACTGTGTGTGGCCATTATACATTATGGAGCATCATGCGTGGCCATTATACATTATGGAGCATCATGTGTGGCCATTATACAGTATGGAGCATCATGTGTGGCCATTATACAGTATGGAGTACTGTGTGGCCATTATACAGTATTGAGCATCATTTGTGGCCATTATACAGTATTGAGCATCATGTGTGGTCATTATACACTATGGAGCACTGTGCGTGGCGATTATACATTATGGAGCATCATGCGTGGCCATTATACATCATGGAGCATCATGTGTGGCCATTATACAGTATGGAGCATCATGTGTGGCCATTATTCATTATGGGGCACTGTGTGGCCATTATACATTATGGAGCACTGTGTGGCCATTACACAGTATTGAGCATCATTTGTGGCCATTATACAGTATTGAGCATCATGTGTGGTCATTATACAGTATGGAGCACTGTGCGTGGCCATTATACATTATGGAGCATCATGCCTGGCCATTATACAGTATGGAGCACCATGTGTGGCTATTATACAGTATAGAGCATCATGTGTGGCCATTATACAGTATGGAGCATCATCTGTGGCCATTATACAGTATGGAGCACTATGTGTGGCCATTATACAATATGCAGCATCATGTGGGCCCATTATACTGTATGGAGCATCACGTGGGGCCAGTATACTGTGCGCAGCATCATGTGGTCCATTAAACAGTATGGAGCACTGTGTGGCCATTATACAGTATTGAACATCATTTGTGGTCATTATACAGAGTATTGAGCATCATTTGTGGCCATTATACAGTATAGAGCATCATGTGTGGCCATTATACAGTATGGAGCATCATCTGTGGCCATTATACAGTATGGAGCACTATGTGTGGCCATTATACAATATGCAGCATCATGTGGACCCATTATACTGTATGAAGCATCACGTGGGGCCAGTATACTGTGCGCAGCATCATGTGGTCCATTTAACAGTATGGAGCACTGTGTGGCCATTATACAGTATTGAACATCATTTGTGGTCATTATACAGAGTATTGAGCATCATTTGTGGCCATTATACAGTATTGAGCATCATGTGTGGCCATTATACAGTACGGAGCACTATGTGTGGCCATTATACAGCATGGAGCATCATGTGGGGGAAAAGCTCACAGACACAAAAAGAGGACTTAAAAATCCTCCAAAAAAATTGAAAAAAATCACAGAGAAAAAAGCAGAGATGATTACCTGCTGAAGCCTCCAAACAAATGCACTAGCAGGGCGCATCGGACCCGATTAATGATGGCAAAACACAGGTGCAAAAAATACCGATGAAACAACCACTTTCAATTTTATGGAGGATTTTTAAGTCCTCTTTTTGTGTCTGTGAGCTTTTACTCAATGTTTAGCGTTAGGACTGGCAAAATGTAAGGACCCTTGACGCGTGTTGCCAGCTTACGTATAAACTAATACCTTACATACATTGATATGTGGGGTTTTTTTGCACTTTATCTAGCAGGGTGCAGTCGGACCAAGATGGCTCTGTAAACTGTAGGCCTCTATTCACACAGCATGCATTTTGTAGCACTGGGCAGCCCGCCTGTATGTGCGTTAGTAATAGGCTGTAAACCAGATGCTCTGCACTGCCTGTGTGAACAATGCCACATACAGACTATTATCTCTTATCTTTTTGTGCACTAATGCCAAACATTTGTGGCCATTATACAGTATTGAGCATCATTTGTGGCCATTATACAGTATTGAGCATCATGTGTGGTTATTATACAGTATGGAGCACTGTGTGTGGCCATTATACATTATGGCGCATCATGTGTGGCCATTATACATTATGGAGCACTAGGAGTGGCCATTATACAGTATGAAGCATCATGTGTGGCCATTATACAGTATTGAGCATCATGTGGGGCCATTATACAGTATGGAACATCATGTGTGGCCATTATACATTATGGAGCACTGTGTGGCCATTATACAGTATTGACCAGCATGTGTGGTCATTACACAGTATGGAGCACTGTGTGTGGCCATTATACATTATGGAGCATCATGCGTGGCCATTATACATTATGGAGCATCATGTGTGGCCATTATACAGTATGGAGCATCATGTGTGGCCATTATGCATTATGGAGCACTGTGTGGCCATTATACAGTATGGAGCACTGTGTGGCCATTATACAGTATGAAGCACTGTGTGGCCATATTTTTGTTGTTTATAATTATTGTTTATGAAACCGTGTGATCAGCAGTGCTAAATGGGTGTGGTTGGGGCGTGGATATGGGTGTGACTAGTTGTGAAATTGGCGTGGTCAGAGGCGTGGCCTAAAATTTGCAGCGGCGCACTGCGCGCGCCGCAAACTATGTTCCTCTTTCCCTTCTTCAAAAGTTGAGAAGTATGGTGGATGGGTATAACTATTTTGGGCACCTTATTGTGTAATTATATATATATATATATATATATATATGTGTGTGTGTGTGTGTGTGTGTGTGTAGTCCCATCTATATACACCTTTATAAAACCTTTTACACCTTTATAGCAGTTCAAGCTTGGGTAAACCACCCTGAGTAATTGTGTGGAAAATAGGTACATACTGTAGCTTCGGCAATGAATTATGTATGAACGTTAATGCACATATATGTCAATGTGTGATTTCAGCCTACTAATGAATATACCCCATTGTGTTCTGAGGTGCTGCCATTACGTCGAATGCCTTGCTCTTTATAGTTACACCAGTGTGTGTTATTTTTCCAAGTTGTCTATCCAGAATTGGTTTCATTGAGGTCATATGGGCTCAGGTGAAGATTATGATCTTAGCAATTGAGATTCCACACAACTTGCTGGTCTAGACTACTGCCAATCAGGTAGAGGAAAAAGTAACTAGCAGGCCGTAAAGTTATTTTTAAACCCTTTCAGTCGTTAACGCTATTAGTCCATAAGACAAAAATCGCATGAACATATTTACTCTAAGAAACGTTGAAAATCAAACAGAAAAGTTGCTTTGAGGTCCTCATTACTAGCTCTACTTACTGTATGTATGAAGCTGTTTTGCAGATTTACCTAAATTCAGTCTTCAAATTATCTTCAGCTTCATCCCAAATGTCTATATATATATATCTAATATATAATTGCCTAGAATACTACTTCCTGCAATTTGTGCCAACTTCCGTGGCTTTGTCCGGAGCTAATGTCCGGAGCTAATGTCCGGGGCTAATGTCCGGAGCTAATGTCCGGAGCTAATGTCCGGAGATAAGTGACGTTACCAGTGTCCTACACCCAGGCAGAGCACAGTGGCCCCAGGCAGAGCACAGGGGCCCCAGGCAGAACATGGGGCCCCAGGCAGAGCACAGGGGCCCCAGGCAGAGCACAGGGGCCCCAGGCAGCATATGGGGCCCCAGGCAGAGCACAGGGGCCCCAGGCAGCATATGGGGCCCCAGGCAGAGCACAGTGGCCCCAGGCAGAGCACACACCAAATCGGAGGCCGAGGGGCCCCGCCAACCAAATCGGAGGCCGAGGGGCCCCGCCAACCAAATTGGAGGCCGAGGAGCCCCGCCCACCAAATCGAAGGCCGAGCGGCCCCGCCCACCAAAGCGGAGGCCGAGGGGCCCGGCCCCGCCCACCAAAGCGGAGGCCGAGGGGCCCCGACCACCACATCGGAGGCCGAGGGGCCCCGACCACCACATCGGAGGCCAAGGGTCCCCGCCCACCAAATCGGAGGCCGAGGGTCCCCGCCCACCAAATCGGAGGCCGAGGGGCCCCGCCAACCAAATCGGAGGCCGAGGGTCCCCGCCCACCAAATCGGAGGATAAGGGGCCCCGCCAACCAAATCGGAGGCCGAGGGGCCCCGCCAACCAAATCGAAGGCCGAGGAGCCCCGCCCAACAAATCGAAGGCCGAGCGGCCCCGCCCACCAAAGCGGAGGCCGAGGGGCCCGGCCCCGCCCACCAAAGCAGAGGCCGAGGGGCCCCGACCACCACATCGGAGGCCGAGGGGCCCCGCCCACCAAATCGGAGGCCGAGGGGCCCCGCCCACCAAATCGGAGGCCGAGGGTCCCCGCCCACCAAATCGGAGGCCGAGGGTCCCCACCCACCAAATCGGAGGCCGAGGGTCCCCGCCCACCAAATCGGAGGCCGAGGGGCCCCGCCAACCAAATCGGAGGCCGAGGGTCCCCGCCCACCAAATCGGAGGATAAGGGGCCCCGCCAACCAAATCGGAGGCCGAGGGGCCCCGCCAACCAAATCGAAGGCCGAGGAGCCCCGCCCAACAAATCGAAGGCCGAGCGGCCCCGCCCACCAAAGCGGAGGCCGAGGGGCCCGGCCCCGCCCACCAAAGCAGAGGCCGAGGGGCCCCGACCACCACATCGGAGGCCGAGGGGCCCCGCCCACCAAATCGGAGGCCGAGGGGCCCCGCCCACCAAATCGGAGGCCGAGGGTCCCCGCCCACCAAATCGGAGGCCGAGGGTCCCCACCCACCAAATCGGAGGACGAGGGGCCCCACCAACCAAATCGGAGGCCGAGGAGCCCCGCCCACCAAAAGTAAGTGCGGCCCCAAAAGTAAGTGCGCCCCCGGGTGCAAAAGTAAGTGCGCCCCCGGGTGCAAAAGTAAGTGCGCCCCCGGGTGCAAAAGTAAGTGCGCCCCCGGGTGCAAAAGTAAGTGCGCCCCCGGGTGCAAAAGTAAGTGCGCCTCCGGGTGCAAAAGTAAGTGCGCCCCCGGGTGCAAAAGTAAGCGCGCCCCCGGCCCCGGGTGCAAAAGTAAGCGCGCCCCCCAGTCCCGTATGTGAAAAGTGCTGCTGTAAAGCTGGTAGCGCTGTTCAAGCACCATGTATTTCCTTCAGGAAATGCCCATCTAATATATAATATATAATTGCCTAGAATACTACTTCCTGCAATTTGTGCCAACTTCCGTGGCTTTGTCCGGAGCTAATGTCCGGAGATAATGTCCGGAGCTAATGTCCGGAGCTAATGTCCGGAGATAAGTGATGTCACCAGTGTCCTACACCCAGGCAGAGCACAGGGGCCCCAGGCAGCATATGGGGCCCCAGGCAGAGCACAGTGGCCCCAGGCAGAGCACAGGGGCCCCAGGCAGCATATGGAGCCCCAGGCAGAGCACAGTGGTCCCAGGCAGAGCACAGGGGCCCCAGGCAGCCTATGGGGCCCCAGGCAGAGCACAGTGGCCCCAGGCAGAGCACAGGGGCCCCAGGCAGCATATGGGGCCCCAGGCAGAGCACAGGGGCCCCAGGCAGCATATGGGGCCCCAGGCAGAGCACAGTGGCCCCAGGCAGAGCACAGGGGCCCCAGGCAGAACATGGGGCCCCAGGCAGAGCACAGGGGCCCCAGGCAGAGCACAGGGGCCCCAGGCAGCATATGGGGCCCCAGGCAGAGCACAGGGGCCCCAGGCAGAGCACAGGGGCCCCAGGCAGCATATGGGGCTCCAGGCAGAGCACAGGGGCCCCAGGCAGCATATGGGGCCCCAGGCAGAGCACAGTGGCCCCAGGCAGAGCACAGGGGCCCCAGGCAGAACATGGGGCCCCAGGCAGAGCACAGGGGCCCCAGGCAGAGCACAGGGGCCCCAGGCAGCATATGGGGCCCCAGGCAGAGCACAGGGGCCCCAGGCAGCATATGGGGCCCCAGGCAGAGCACAGTGGCCCCAGGCAGCATATGGGGCCCCAGGCAGAGCACAGTGGCCCCAGGCAGAGCACAGGGGCCCCAGGCAGCATATGGAGCCCCAGGCAGAGCACAGTGGTCCCAGGCAGAGCACAGGGGCCCCAGGCAGCTTATGGGGCCCCAGGCAGAGCACAGTGGCCCCAGGCAGAACATGGGGCTCCAGGCAGAGCACAGTGGCCCCAGGCAGAGCACAGGGGCCCCAGGCAGAACATGGGGCCCCAGGCAGAGCACAGGGGACCCAGGCAGAGCACAGGGGCCCCAGGCAGCATATGGGGCCCCAGGCAGAGCACAGGGGCCCCAGGCAGCATATGGGGCCCCAGGCAGAGCACAGTGGCCCCAGGCAGAGCACAGGGGCCCCAGGCAGCATATGGGGCCCCAGGCAGAGCACAGTGGTCCCAGGCAGAGCACAGGGGCCCCAGGCAGCCTATGGGGCCCCAGGCAGAGCACAGTGGCCCCAGGCAGAACATGGGGCCCCAGGCAGAGCACAGGGGCCCCAGGCAGAGCACAGGGGCCCCAGGCAGCATATGGGGCCCCAGGCAGAGCACAGTGGTCCCAGGTAGAGCACAGGGGCCCCAGGCAGAACATGGGGCCCCAGGCAGAGCACAGGGGCCCCAGGCAGAGCACAGGGGCCCCAGGCAGCATATGGGGCCCCAGGCAGAGCACAGGGGCCCCAGGCAGCATATGGGGCCCCAGGCAGAGCACAGCGATATTTTGGACCACTGTGCGGTGTTTCAGACCCCCTGTGTGATGTCTGGGGCCCTGTTCTTAAGTATATTAAAGATTAAAGTAACGTATATTAAAGTATATTATAGATCAAATTTGACACGTTTATGAGCACCATTGAGTGATATACTCAAGAATGACATAATTTTTCAACATTTTATGGTTTCAAACTGTAAACACTCAGAGTTTTTTTTACTTCAACCAGAAAACCTTAACGGTTCATAAAAAACTTGACTGTTCAGGATATGATAAAAGTCATAGTATTCTGAATCTTTAACTTATAAAGATACCTTTACATGGGGTGATTATTGGTTCCAGAGAGGCTTTCGGCCGATAATTGTACACATGGCTGGTGACAGGACAATACAATATAAACGTTCAAAGGTAAACACTGATAACATTAAAATTTAATATATAATTGCCTAGAATACTACTTCCGGCAATTTGTGCCAACTTCCGTGGCTTTGTCCGGAGATAATGTCCGGAGATAAGTGACGTCACCAGCGTCCTACACCCGCTCAGGGTGGACAAAGATATATGCCTTCGTGGTGCGCGGCACTTTTCTGATTGGTTGCCGCCTGCCGCGAGCGACCAATCAGAAATGTGCCGTACTGTCAAGAATTGTCAAGAGCTGGTGAGTGCAGCCATTTTTTGTTCTTTCTTACTATTATTTATTAATTTTATTATTCTTACATTTGAATAAATAAAGTATATATGGATTCTAGACTCCCGATTCTTTAGAATCGGGCTGCCATCTAGTACATATATATATATATATATATATATATATATATATATATATATATATATATATATATGTATATATATATATATGTATATATATATATTTTTTTTTAATTATGCTTTTCTGTAAAGCTTTAAAAAAGACGAATAAAAAAAGAAAACCACCCAAAAAGCTCAGCGAAAAAAAGCAAGAAAATCATAATAAAAAAGAATGTGTTAAGTAGGCCTAAGAAGTATGTACGTCTTTTCAAACCGTCGTTTTTTTCCCCATTGTTCCAATGTATCTAAAATTACATGTAGAATTGAAATATGTTACTATTTTTTTTCTATATACATCTCGCATGCATACCAAGTCTTCCATGCAGCGTTATCCTTAAGCGATGCGCTGCTTGTCTTCTCATTCTTCTTGGTAATGTATTAATAATAACAAAGGGAAAGAACAAGCAGGGGCCAGATGGAAAGGAGTTTGACTACAGGGTGAAAATATACAGGTCTGTAATCTGTAACCATGGAGATACAAGCACTTTTTATGGAAACACATTTTTCCTCATAGGAGCTGCATACAAAAAAACTTTTTGACTTTTTAAAATCAAGATTAAGATTTAAATCAAGATTACTGGCAAAGTTTTTCTTTTCTTTTTTTTTCTTTTAACTAATTTTTCTTGCATACTTTTTTTTTTTAGAAATATTGGATTAAACAGTTGAAAGGTAGATTTTTTTTCCAGTGGTTTAAAAGTCAGACCGTCTAGTCTGAATCAATTTTCTTTTAAATAATATTTTACTTTTTATTGTTTTGCTTTATTTAGAAAAGTAAGTGAACACAGGACTACAGTGAAGGTGCTAGGGTGTGTTACATAGGGACGTATTTTCATAATCCAAGTCGAAAACCAACACAGATTAGAAGCTAAATCCACATGATTTTTTTTTCTGTCGAATCGCATCAGATTTCATCCAATGCATCGCAAAGGGTGAATGCGGCAATAAATATTTGGTGCAAAAAATCAATATGCTGCAGATTTAAAAACGTAATTTCTGCCCCGAATTCTGCACAGATAAGCTGGAATTTGATGAATTCTCGTTCACTTTGCCACTGTAATATGCTGTTTATTTTCCTCCATATGTGAAAATATTATTAGGGAAATTCAGTAGCAAATTTGGAGATTTCCATCATACCGGTCAATTTATGCCACGGGTTTTCTCTGCAGTGCATGGATGAGATTTAACACTGCCTTTTAGCTATTAGGTCACGTTCACACATTCAGTATTTGGTCAGTATTTTCATTGGTATTTTCAAGCCAAAACTAGGAGTTAAACAATCAGAGGAAAAATATAATAGAAACACGTCACCACTTTTGCATTTTTCGCCCACTCCTGATTTTGACTTACAAACACTCATGTAAAATACTGACCAAATTCTGAACATGTGGACTTAGAATGTGAAAAATCAGAATTGTGGTCTCAGGACCTCCCTCTGCCTAACATCACTCATTCCCCGCTGCTAGCGCAAATCACTCCCTCTGTCACTCCATCTGCTGCCTGCAACATGATCGCAGGGAACCAATTGTTGCTATAACATCCAGAGCTGTAGATCAAAACCTAACAGCTTGTACCAGAGGCGTATTCTATTAGGCTGTATGTCATTATAAGGGCTCATGCAGACGAGCTGTCCAATTTTTAATCGGATAGCACATGGACAGCACACTGTTATTCAATAGGGATGTTCAGATGAACCTTTTTTTTATCGCCCCCTCTGTCCATAAGAGAAAATCTCAGCATGGACTACTTTTTTTTGCCTATATCTGATGAGACGCACCCATTTAAGTCTATAGGTGCGTTAAAAAAAAATCGGATCCGAAACACAACATCCGTGTGGCATCCAATATTTACCCCTTCATGACCATGGAATTTTCCGTTTTACCGTGTTCGTTTTTCGCTCCCCTCCTTCCCAGAGCCATAACTTTTTTATTTTTCCGTTAATGTGGCCATGTGAGGGCTTATTTTTTTTCCGAAACAAGTTGTACTTTTGAACGACATCATTGGTTTTAGCATGTCGTGTACTAGAAAACGGGAAAAAAATTCCAAGTGCGACGAAATTGCAAAAAAAAGTGCAGTCCCACACTTGTTTTTTTGTTTTGCTTTTTTGCTAGGTTCAATAAATGCTAAAACTGACCTGCCATTATGATTCTCCAGGTCATTACGAGTTCATAGACATGAAACATGTTTAGGTTATTTTTTATCTAAGTGGTGAAAAAAAATTCCAAACTTTGCTAAAAAAAAAAAAAATACTTGTAGCCTCTCCATTTTTCATGATCTGGGGTCGGTTGAGGGCTTATTTTTTGCGTGCCGAGATGGCGTATTTAATGATACCATTTCGGTGCATATACATTCTTTTGATCGCCCGTTATTGCATTTTAATGCAATGTCGCGTGACCAAAAAAACGTAATTCTGGCGTTTCAAATTTTTTTCTGTTTTTTTGCTGTTTAGCGGTCAGGTTAATGCTTTTTTTTAATTGATAGATCAGGCGATTCTGAACGCGGCGATACCAAATATGTGTAGGTTTTATTTTTTTATTGATTTATTATGAATGGGGCGAAAGTGGGGTGGTTTAAACTTTTATATATTTTTTTATTTTTTCTCACTTTTTTTTTTTACTTTTGCCATGCTTCAATAGCCTCTATAGGAGGCTAGGAGCTAGCACAACTCGATCGCCTCTGCTACATAGCAGCGATCATTAGATCGCTGCTATGCAGCAGAAATGCAGGTGTGCTATGAGCGCCGACCACAGGGTGGCGCTCACAGCTACCGGGGATCAGTAACCATAGAGGTCTCAAGGACCTCTATGGTTACTATACAGAAGCATCGCTGACCCCCGAACATGTGACGGGTGTCAGTGATGCGCTCATTTCCGGCCGCCTGGCCGGAAGCGCCGGTTAAATGCCACTGTCAGTGTTTGACAGCGGCATTTAACTAGTTAATAGCGGCGGGTGAATCGCGATTTCACCCGCCGCTATTGCGGGCACATGTCAGCTGTTTGAAACAGCTGACATGTCCCGGCTTTGATGAGGGCTCACTGCCGGAGCCCTGCATCAAAGCGGGGGATCTGACCTCGGACGTACTATTCCGTCCGAGGTCAGAATGGGGTTAAAGATAAATTTCTGTAATTAATTTAGGAAACTGTGTTTGATCATGTACATTATTTAATGTAGATGTATGAAAGCGGATCACACACGTCACATAAACTGAAAAAATGGACATTTGTATGGCATATGGATAAAAATTTGTTGAAAATCGTCTTGATGAATCTTGGGGAATTTTTCATGTACTCATCTGCAGCCATCCTAACACTAAGAGGCTGGATAAGGCACTGTACTACATAAGTAATGCAGCATATTATCAATGCAATCATAAGGGTATTCCAATCTCTAAGATGCTATCCCAATATGTAGTAGGTGTAATAATAATATTAGCAAATACCTTCAATTAGAAATGTAGTATAGCTCTTCTGATTAGCTATGTCTCTTTCTTCATGTGCAGGCATTGCAGGACCTTAGGTATCCATGGTTACGACTACTAACAACAAGCTGTCACCATATCAGTGGCCATAACCATGGATACCTAAGGTCCTGAAATGCTTGCACATGAGAAAAGAGACATAGCAAATCAGAAAAACTATACTAGATTTCTACACCATGTTCCAAATTATTATGCAAATTCCATTTTTCTTGGATTTTCCTAAATGGTCGGTGCAAATGACAGTCAGTCTAATAAAAGTCATCACCCGTTAGATTATACATCGAATTTTATTGAAGAAACCTCCCAATGATAACAGTATAATCTCCAAAATGAATAAAACCTCAAATGCACTGTTCCAAATTATTAGACACAGTACAATTTCTAAACATTTGATGTTTTAAAGAAGCGAAAATGCTCATTTGTGGAATTTGCAGCATTAGGAGGTCACATTCACTGAACAAAAAAGCTATTTAACTCCAAAACATCCTAACAGGCCAAGTTACATGTTAACATAGGAACCCTTCTTGGATATCACCTGCACAATTCTTGCATCCATTGAACTTGTGAGTTTTTGGAGAGTTTCTGCTTGTATTTCTTTGCATGAAGTCAGAATAGCCTCCCAGAGCTGCTATTTTGATGTGAACTGCCTCCCACCTGTTATGACCCCAATGGCAGAGGGTCTCAAAAGTAAATACCAAGTCTGCAAACACAAAAAAACAGCTCATAGGGCAGTGGTAACTGGGCTGACCGTATATCTAATCCTAGCACCACAAATAGCAGCAGCCGGGGAACATGCCTACGTTGGTTCTAGACGTCTCGCGCCAGCCGGAGAACTAACTAACCCTAGAAGGGAAAAGATAGACCTTTCTTGCCTCCAGAGAAAAGACCCCAAAAGTTGGATACAAGCCCCCAACAAATAATAACGGTGAGGTAAGGAGAAAAGACAAACGTAAGAATGAACTAGATATTTAGCAAAGAGAGGCCCACTGACTAATAGCAGAATATAGTAAGATGACTTATACGGTCAGCAAAAACCCTATCAAATTTCCACGCTGGATATTCAAGAACCCCCGAACCGTCTAACGGCCCGGGGGGAGAATACCAGCCCCCTAGAGCTTCCAGCAAAATCAGGAATCACATCCAGTACAAGCTGGACAAAAAATAAGAGCAAAGCAAAAACAAAAAAAACAAAGAAGCAGGACTTAGCTTAATTTTGCAAGATCCAGGACCAGCAGACAGGAGCAAACAGAAAGGAACTGATTACAACGATGCCAGGCACCAGACTGAGAATTCAGGAAGTTTATATAGCAACACCCCTGGACTAACGACCCAGGTGGGTGCCAAACTGAGGAAAGACAATCCCAGAGTCATATCACTAGTGACCACAAGAGGGAGCCAAAAAAGTCTAATTCACAACACCCACCCTCATAGATCTTTTGCTTGATGATACTCCAAAGGTTCTCTATAGGGTTGATGTCAGGGGAAGATGGTGGCCACACCCTGAGTTTATATCCTTTTATGCCCATAACAGCCAATGACTCAGATGTATTCTTTGCAGCATGAGATGGTGTATTGTCGTGCATGAACATGATTTTGCTCCTGAAGGCACATTTCTGCTTTCTATACCATGGAAGAAAGTTGTCAGTCAGAAACTCTATTTACTTTGCTGAGGTCATTTTCACACCTTCAGGAACCTTAAAGGGCCCTACCAGCTGTTTCCCCATGATTCCGGTCCAAAACATGACTCCTCCACCTCCTTGCTGATGTCGCAGCCTTGTTGGGACATGGTGGCCATCCACCAACCATCCACTACTCCATCCATCTGGACCATCCAGGGTTGCTTGACACTCATCAGTAAACAAGACTGTTTGGAAATTAGTTTTCATGTATGTCTGGGCCCACTGCAACCATTTCTGCTTCTGAACACTGTTTAGGGGTGGCCGTATAGTAGGTTTATGCACCACAGCAAGCCTTTGAAGGATCCTGCACATTGAGATTCGAAGGACTCCAGAAGCACCAGCAGCTTCAAATAACTTTGCTGCTTTGTAATGGTATTTTGGCAGCTGCTCTCTTAATCCAATTAATTTGTCTGGCAGAAACCTTCCTCATTATGCCTTTATCTGCATGAACTCTGTCTGTGCTCTGTTTCAGCCACAAATCTCTTCACAGTATGATAATCACTCTTAAGTTTTTGTGAAATATCTAATGTTTTCATCCCTTGACGAAGTCATTGCACTATTTGATGCTTTTCGGCAGCAGAGAGATTTTTTTTCTTTCTGTTACTTGAAACCTGTGGCGTGCCTAATAATGTGGAACATCACTTTTAAGTAGTTTTCCATTAATTAGAATCACCTGGAAAACTAATTATCACATGTGTTAAAGATTGATTTCAGTGATCCATTGAGCCCTGAGACACAATACCATCCACGAGTTTATTTGAAAAACAAAATAATTAAATCTTCATGACACTTAAATCCAATTTGCATAATAATTTGGTAACATGGTGTATGTGGAGTTATTTGCTAATATTATTATTACTACACCTACTACATTTTAGGATAGGATCTTAGAGATGGGAATACCCCATTAAGTCCGCTCGTGACAGTACTACATTTTGCAAAAAATAAAAAAAAATGTAAGAATGTTTTCAAATGTTTAAAAAAAATCTAAAACTAAATAAATCGTATTATTCAGAATAAAAAAATTAATAAAAAAAAACATGTGAAACAAAAAAGACGTGTTGTATCACCATGAGCATAATCAGCTGCACAATCACAATCACCAGCCACAAAAAAAGATGTAAAACTTCTATAATTGCCATTTTTATTTATCCTGCGTCACATAAAAATGAAATGAAAAATGACCAAAAAGTTGCATGGACTCCAAAGTGGTACCAATAACAACTGCCAGAATTTCTGTTATATTTTTTTTTTAATTCATCCCATCTGCAATAAATAAAATACAAAAGTGATCAAAAAGCCATGGGGACCAAAAAATGTGACCAGTGAAAATCACAGCTTGTCCCACAAAAAATATAAGCCCTAATTGGACAGAAAAGTGTTAACTTTATCTTGTGTTTAATTTAAGTTAATAAGTTTAACACTTTAATTGTGCTGCAAATAAAAGTGTAAAATTTACCATAATTTGTAAAAAAAAAAAAAAAAAAAAAACCTAACAGAATTGCTTTGTTTTTTTTCCCTATTTTTTTTAAAGAGAGTTAAAATAAATAAAAAGACAAAAATAAATAAATATGGCAATTATAGGAAAACAATGAAAAAAAAACGTGTGGACTTAAGGCCAAATTAAAGGGTTACAGGGTTAAAAATAGATCCACTATCCCGATACTGTAAAATGCAGCAGCTATCAAAAGGGCTCATCTGCAGTTACTACGTCCAGTGTGAACGTACCCTTAGTCTTCACAACATTTTTTTTACATAAAGATACAAGTTAACAGAATAATACAGTTTTCGAGTAAAAAGAAAATCAATAACAAGGTCTGAAGAATTTAAAAAAAAAAGATAAATATCTTCTGCCCATCTACAAGGAATTGTCTAAATAAATATCTTTGCATTTTATTTGTTTTAGGAGCTCCTCAACCTCATAATAAAATACATAGAGAAAAATAAAAAGGAGAAACATGGTAAAAAAAATGACCGTGTACAGTCCTAGGCACAGACTGCATGTAACATGTCTGCATGAGATGTCATTTAGCCTCAGCTAAACAAGTATTATAGAAGCTGTGGTCAGGTTAATAGATGCAAATATGCAGAAAAATAAGATTAGCAGTGGAAAGTGACTTATTTTATTGCAAATATAAAGAAAAATAGCATGGAAATAAATCCTATTTACAAAGTGCATTGTGTCTCCCCTTCCTGTACGAGGGAAGCGACTGGCGCTTAATCCCTACACCAGCTGCACGAGACGCTCTCTTTATGGAGGGTTTCAGTAATTAGCTTAACAAGTATGTTGGTAGCTGTTATAATTGAGAGTAATTGAAGGTTTAGCTTTTTTCATCTGTACATTAAATCATTAACCTACAATTGTTTCATATTGAACCCAGTTCATAGAATATTTTGTGCATGATTCCACCATTGAGGCACCGATATTCAGCAGGCGAATGCCAAGATTGAAAGAAAAAAAAAATATATATATATACGGTATATATTCTTAGAGCTAGCTAGACAGATAGATTGAGGTGTAAGATGTCTACAAAGGTAGATAAATAGATAGATATGAGATCTATACATAGATAAATCTGAGATGGATGGATAAATAAGAGAGCTTATATGTTAAATATTATATATATATATATATATACATCAAATAAATATATAGATACTTGTGAGATATAGATAATAGATAGATGATAGATAGATGATTGATAGATGGATGATAGATAATAGATAGATAATAGATGATAGACAGATGATAGATAGATGATAGATGATTGATAATAGATAATTGATAGATGATTGATAATAGATAGATAGATAGATAATAGATGATTGATAATAGATAGATAGATAATAGACAGATGATAGATAATAGACATATGATAGATAGATGATAGATGATAGATGGATAAAAGATAGATAATAGATAGATAGTTGTGACATATATAAATGAGATAATAAGGTCATCATTTATTTATACAGTGCCACTATATTCCACAGTTCTTTTTAAATCAGAAGTACACTAAGTAATATAGATATATTCTATAAAATCTACATGAAAGAGCAGTGGTGTAACTTGAAACTCATGGGCCCCGATGCAAAAGCTCCAACGGGGCCCCCAAATATTTAAAATCTTTAATAGCAATAATCTTTTTCTATAGGCCAAAGGAATTTTTAGGGCCCCCTAGGCTCCAGGGCCCAGGTGCGATTGCAACCCCTGCACATATTGTAGTTACGCCCCTGTGAAAGAGATATTTAACGTAGATAGATAGATAGATAGATAATAGATAGATGATAGATAATAGATGATAGTCACTTTGGATGACTGTCGGTCGTATGATCTTTTAGCTGGCAGCCATCTCAGCCGACTCTTCCATACACAGGAGTGATCGTTTAGCCGGCGCTCTTGTGTTCTCTATGAGAAAGCCGCTGGCTGACATGTCGGTCGGGGGCTTATCTCAGGGATAATGTGATCGGCATTCCCAAATCGGACATGCCGGATCAAAGTCACTCCGGACCATCATTTGGCTGCCGATGCCACACACATTAGACCATTGGCCAAGCCCGTCAATATTGTCAGGTTCGGCCTACATAAGTTTAATGTCCATGGCCTTGTTTACTTTCAGCATCAGCAATCATTGTGGTAGATTGAACTGGTTTACATGCGACAGCAACTTCTATGTGGATCATCACAACATCATGCAGCATTCAGGACAAAACTGAGCACAAACAAGTCCGGAGAGGTAATAGAGTCCGGTCTTGAGAGGAACTACACATACAGAAACAAGCTAGAACCGTTAACACCACACCATCTGCTGTCTTCTCAAGATTGTCCCTCCACAGCATAAGCCTACAGTTGTTGTATACCCCAACACATATTTACCAACTCACGAGGAACGGCTCAGTGCTCCTGGGAAGGTGGAATAAAATATCCATGGTGCAAGCAAAATCTCCTCTTGAAATCTCCTGGAAACCGGGCATTTTAGGAGATGTTGTATGTGTCATATCAGACACATACCTGGTCTTTAAATGGAGTCGCCATAGTATCCAATTGTCTATTCAGGGGCTCAGAAGTGGGTTGGAGAGGAGGGGAAGGATGTAAGTAGGCAAATTTTGGCCTTTCTTGCGCCGCAAGACTGCATCTCCCAAATCACAGCCAGCAAAAGTTAGGATGGTTGAGATAGATATAGTTGGGTGCTTTCAATCACATTTGCCTAAAGACAAAAATACTGCAATCCATATAGGTTCTTTTTTTAATATGCTTAGAAATCTGATGTTAAGCAAATCTTATGTTAGACAAGATCGATTGAAACTTTGCACTTAATGCATGCCCATGCAATTGAATATGTCTGCCACACATGCCATTAAAGCACCAACTCTGCACCTCCTATAGCAGCCGAGGATTGTGGCAATTTCATGACACTATAACGTGTGATTTTTATGTCCAGCTTTGCCATAGAGACATTAGGAAACATTTTACATACATCCGCTCACATTTTATTGCAATATTTGTTATTTGCCAAATTTATAACAATCTGTAAATGTAGTGCAGATGCTGTGAATAGCAGGAGTCAAGCGAAACTTGTTACATACATGATCAATAGTTTACTTTTAAATAAACAAAAAAAAACTTTAAAAGGCCTTGATAAGTCATTATTTTGATGGCAGTAATACAATAGAATAATTCTTACAATAAAGTTATGAATAATTGTGATTTATATCTGTGATCCAGAGCCACACTGTAGGTCTTAACACTATAGCTCTATAGAGAACGCTCTTTTTAATGTTCATGTAGTGCAAGAATAGGACTCCAAGACCCAAAGCTGGACTAGGATGTTTTTAATAAATGATCACTAGTGATGAGCGAGTATACTTGTTGCTCGGGTTTTCCCGAGCACGCTCGGGTGGTCTCCGACTATTTATGACTGCTCGGAGGTTAAGTTTTCCTTGCCAGAGCTGGATGATTTGCGGCTACTAGACAGGCTGAATACATGTGGGGATTCCTTAGCAACCAGGCAACCCCCACATGTACTCAGGCTGGCTAGCAGCCGTAAATGATCCAGCTGGGGCAAGGAAAACTAAATCTCCGAGCAGTCATAAATACTCGGAGACCACCCGAGCAACGAGTATACTCGCTCATCAGTAATGATCACCACTGCGTCGATCCAAATCACCAGTCACATCATCATTGTCCACACTTTACCTTTATATGAACGGTAAATTAGACCCAGGGAAGATCTGAACTAAGAGAAATGAGGACATCGAAGACCTGACATCACATGCGTTTGCATTTATGTTGTTTAAGTCACTTTTCTTGTTATGTCTTGTAATATTCGCTGACTTTTTTGGCACCAAATTCTTCAGAATGGCATATGTGGTTCAAGAGTGATTGATCTGTTTTGGCTTTTTTTGGAGTAAAATATTCTTGCAAATATTTCAGGCAAACATAACATTTCTTCATTGGAGACTAGAGTACATTTTAGCAAAAGTTCAGCACTTTTATAAAAAAAAGAACAAAATTACAATTAATGAATTTGCTTACTCTTACTCTTTGCCACATGTTTTTTTTTTGCCTTCCTCTGGATCAACATGTTAGGTTAGGCTATGGGTTGAACTAGATGGACTTAAAGTCTTCCTTAAACCTTAATTTCTGTGTTACTAAAAACATCTGGAAACCCCTCAACCCACCTAAAATGGCGAACAAAAAAATTGCAGTCTAACACAAATAGAATTGACTATTTAAAAAAAACGTAAACGCTACGAAAAAAAATCGGGCCTAAAATGGCATGTCTTCACTCCAGCTTTGGGCTTGTAACTTCCAGCTCAACATAGTCCTTAGCTATTAAAATGTCTCTAGCATTTTCTATATCTCCCTTTGCAATAAATGTTTTTGGACCATCTAAGACAAAACCACAGCCATTTTTCCACAGCTGCAGCAGTTACAAGGTAGTACAGCCTTGATAAGTGATAATGACCCTTACATAAGTCGATACAAGTCATTGAATGACCCCTGATCGGCTGTGTACAAGCCAATTGCCCGTATAGACTGGCGAACATTGTAATGTTTACATAGGATGTTGTGACAATAACAGGGGCTTTTATGCCTGCCTAAAAGTCATCGCACCCCACAGTGCCGACAATGCTGGAACGGTGCGGACCTGCAGTGTTTTTGTACCCATTCCATTAGGCTATGTGCACACGTTGCAGATTTTGCTGCGTATCTGCAGCAGATCCGCATCTGCGGGTCCGCAGCAGCTTTCCATGCGTTTACAGTACCATGTAAACTTATGGAAAACGCAATCCGCAGGCCCATGTTGCGGAAAAAACACGCAGAAACGCTGTGGTTTACATTCCGCAGGATGTCAATTCTTTGTGCTGATTCTGCATCGGTTTACACCTGCTCCATAATAGGAATCCGCAGGTGTAAAACCGCAAGTGGAATCTGCACAAAATCCGCATAAAAACTGCGGTAAATCTGCAGGTAAAATGAAGTGCCTTTTACCTGCGGATTTCTAAAATCCGCTGCGGAAAAATCCGCAGAGCTCCTTTCTACATGTGC
The DNA here is from genome assembly GCF_051348905.1 of Ranitomeya variabilis. NCBI lineage: Eukaryota > Metazoa > Chordata > Amphibia > Anura > Dendrobatidae > Ranitomeya > Ranitomeya variabilis. Next base: position 597,524,563 of record NC_135233.1, read on the forward strand.
ACATACCCTTAGGGCTGTCCCACACGTCCAGATAATTCCGGTACCGGAAACAATCGGTACCGGAATTATCCGTGTCCGTGTGCCCCTACGTTTCTTGTGTACATCAGTGTGTCACACTTGCGGCACACGTGTGCCGCCCGTGTTCCCACTGGGTACCACACGCACCGTGCTGGGTACCACACGTACTACCAGCATCTGGTGCTGAAGCTGCGATTCATATCTTCTCTCCAGCAGCGTTTGCTGCAGAGAAGATATGAATAATAGTGTTTAAAATAAAGATCTATGTGTCCGCCGCCCCCCCACCCCCTGTGCGCCCCCCCACCCCCTGTGCGCCCCCCCGCTGTTCAGAAAATACTTACCCGCCTCCCTCGCTGCTTCCTGGTCTGGCCGCGGCTTCTAGTGTATGCGGTCACATGGGGCCGCTCATTTACACTCATGAATAGGCGGCTCCACCCCTATTGGAGGTGGAGCCACATATTCATGAGTGTAATCGGTGGCCCCACGTGACCGCATACAGTAGAGAAGCCGCGGCCAGACCAGGAAGAAGCTACAGCCAACGTGGGAGCGGGTGAGTATTTTCAGAACAGCGGGGGGGCGCACAGGGGGTGGGGGGGCGCACAGGGGGTGGGAGGGCGGGGGACACATGGATCTTTCTTTTAAACACTATTATTCATATCTTCTATGCAGCAAACGCTGCTGCAGGGAACATATGAATCGCGGCTTCAGCACCATGTGGGGGGGACAGCGCTTACTGTAGCGCTGTCTCCTGCACGCAAACGGACTGCAGACGGAGAACGTCCGTGTGCGGTCCGTGTTTTACACGGACCCATTGACTTTAATGGGTCCGTGTAATACGTGCGCTCCCTCTCAACTCACATACGTCATTGGCATTGGCACGTATTCACACAGCGCCGACCACTGAACACATTCATGTATGTAAAATATTCACCAAAACCTTATTAATTTTTACACTAGTAGATACTGCTTTTACTTCCCGTGTTACAATATACGTATGGATAGCTGGAAGGAAAGGATGCATTAATCTTATCGGAGAAATATGAGATGGAAGTTGCCATTAGCATCAAAGCATATGTCCATGATTACTGCGTAACGAGGTGGTGGCGAGCTAATGGTGAAAATCAAAAGCAGGCAAAACATCACTGGACACTGGATGTTACCAAATCTTATGTCTAATCCATAGGCACTTTACTTAGTGGAGATGAATATGTGACTTTGGGATTTGGGAGGTTTTTTTTTCTGCATCATATATCATAACTTTCTCAGAGAATGCTGAACGTGCAGGCCTATGTAAAAGATAACACGTGTACAATAGCAAACTAATCTCAGCTGCACCTCTTTTACTTTAATAGAGTGGTATATCACTGTAACCATACAGTCCTGTGGGTCTTAATGACATTCAGCATTTCCAGCCTTTATCCAGCGATCACTCAAGGTTTTTTTTTTTATTTAACAGATAATATGAAACCAGTTTGTTACTTGAAAATCCTGCATCTCAAGGGTTTTAATGCAGACTTTCATCAGTGGCCTCTAGACTGTAATCCCCACTATCTCTGCATTATCTTCACACCGACAGTATGAATTGTAGTCCAGCAAGGCTAGTGATCATACAGTCGTCATGCTCTAATTATCATAGAAAGGCACTTATCCTGCAGGCCCTATTACTTGGGTCTCATCCATTTCCATCACTGGCTCCCGTAGTCACACTGTTCAGCAAGTATTTATTGATGAATTTCCAGCATTTGCATCGTTACCCATTGCTGTACTAATAAAACATCAAATCAAAAGAGTTAGCAATTGGCAATTCTGTGCTTTTTCTTGTCATCGGTATAATAGAGTATTGTATATGTGCATTTGTGTGTGTACTGTAATTGTTTTTGTGTATATGTATATGTTTTTGTACATAGGTGCATGTGTACAGTATATGTGTATTTGTGTATGTACTGTAAAGTTATGTGCACATGTTCAGGATTTTTGCGGTTTTTTTTGCCTTTTTCCGGCCTTTTTCTGCGGAAAAAAATGCTAAAAAAAGCTTACATTAAGCATCCAATCATTTCAATGCATTCCGCAATTTTTGTGCACATGCTGCGTTTTTTTTTTCCACAAAAAAAAGGTATCACGGTAAAAAACGCAGCATGTTCATTAATTTTGCAGATTTTTTGCATTTTGCCGCTATATTATTGCATTGGGAAGTTCTGGAAATAAAACGCAAAAAATCAGCAAAATAAAATCGCAAAAAATGCGATGAAAACACGAGCGGAAAATGTCCGGTTTTGTTCAGTAAAATTCTGCAGAAGTTCCTGAACGTGTGCACATAGCCTAATTGTTTCTGTGTGTATGTACACATATGTGCATGTGTACAGTAAATGTGTATTTGTATTTTTTGTGTACGTATGTACATGTTTATATATATATATATGTGCGTGTACATGTCTGTTTATGCATGTATGTATTTGTGAGTATGTTTATATGTGTATACTTGTGTGCATCTGTATGAGTGTATATGCTTGTGTATTTGTGTATGTATTTGTGTTTATATGTATAGCTTTTTATGCATGTATACATTTGTGGAATATGTGTACAAGTAAGCAAAAATATGTCCTGATTTAGATCAGTATGCTTTTATTACATAATAGATAAATTCTAAAACCATATTACAAATATGCCTCAGAAGTAGGACACCGGCATTAGGACTATAGTACAGTGGTAATATGTAGATATGTTTATAATTGCGGAGAGGTAGTACCTCATTAGAGTCACTGCCTGGGAACATTAAGTGCTGTGTCCCTATACCCGACGCGCGTTTCGCCCTGTTTTTTCCAGGCGCGTGTGTGTATGTGTGCATTTGTGTGTATGTGTGCATTTGTGTGTGTGTACACGTATACTTGTATATTTATTTGCATTTGTATGTTTAAATGTATGTGCGTGTGTGTGTGCATACATAGGTATATATACAGTACAGACCAAGAGTTTGGACACACCTTCAAATTTAAAGATTTTTCTGTATTTTCATGACTATGAAAATTGTACATTCACACTGAAGGCATCAAAACTATGAATTAACACATGTGGAATTATATACTTAACAATAACGTGTGAAACAACTGAAATTATGTCTTTTATTCTAGGTTCTTCAAAGCAGCCACCTTTTGCTTTGATGACTGCTTTGCACACTCTTGGCATTCTCTTGATGAGCTTCAAGAGGTAGTCACCGGGAATGGTTTTCACTTCACAGGTGTGCCCTGTCAGGTTTAATAAGTGGGATTTCTTGCCTTATAAATGGGGTTGGTTGGGATCATCAGTTGTGTTGTGCAGAAGTCTGGTGGATACACAGCTGATAGTCCTACTGAATAGACTGTTAGAATTTGTATTATGGCAAGAAAAAAGCAGCTAAGTAAAGAAAAACGAGTGGCCATCATTACTTGCAGTGGCAAAAACCATCAAGCGCTACAAAGAAACTGGCTCACATGAGGACCGCCCTAGGAAAGGAAGAGCAAGAGTCACCTCTGCTTCTGAGAATAAGTTTATCCGAGTCACCAGTCTCAAAAATCGCAGGTTAACAGCAGCTCAGATTAGAGACCAGGTCAATGCCACACAGAGTTCTAGCAGCGGACACATCTCTACAACAACTGTTAAGAGTAGACTTTGTGCAGCAGGCCTTCATGGTAAAATAGCTGCTAGGAAACCACTGCTAAGGACAGGCAACAAGCAGAAGAGACTTGTTTATGCTATAGAACACAAGGAATGGACATTAGACCAGTGGAAATCTGTGCTTTGGTCTAATGAGTCCACATTTGAGATCTTTGGTTCCAACCACCATGTCTTTGTACGATGCAGAAAAGGTGAGCGGATGGACTCTACATGCCTGGTTCCCACCGTGAAGCATGGAGGAGGAGGTGTGATGGTGTGGGGGTGCTTTGCTGGTGACACTGTTGGGGATTTATTCAAAATTGAAGGCATACTGAACCAGCATGGCTACCACAGCATCTTGCAGCGGCATCCAGTTTGCGTTTAGTTGGACCATCATTTATTTTCAACAGGACAATGACCCCAAACACACCTCCAGGCTGTGTAAGGGCTATTTGACCAAGAAGGAGAGTGATGGTGTGCTACGCCAGATGACCTGGCCTCCACAGTCACCAGACCAGAACCCATTCAAGATGGTTTGGGGTGAGCTGGGCCGCAGAGTGAAGGCAAAAGGCCCAAAAAGTGCTAAGCATCTCTGGGAACTCCTTCAAGATTGTTGGAAAACCATTCCCGGTGACTACCTCTTGAAGCTCTTCAAGAGAATGCCAAGAGTGTGCAAAGCAGTCATCAAAGCAAAAAGGTGGCTACTTTGAAGAACCTAGAATATAAGACATAATTTCAGTTGTTTCACACTTTTTTGTTAAGTATATAATTCCACATGTGTTAATTCATAGTTTTGATGCCTTCAGTGTGAATGTACAATTTTCATAGTCATGAAAATACAGAAAAATCTTTAAATGAGAACGTGTGTCCAAACTTTTGGTCTGTACTGTATATATGTACATACTTGTGTTTTAATGTATGTATTTGTGTGTGTATGCGTGTAAGAGTGTATGTATGTTTGTATGTACGTGTTTATTTGGGTGTATATATGTGTATGAGTGTATATGTGTGTGTGTATATACTTCTGTGTATATGTGTGTACTTGTGTCTATATACATATGATGCATATGTATTATATGCAAAATATAGTGATAATAATAATGATAGGAAGAAGCAGAAGAACTGTCCTAATACAGAGTGAGAACATAAAGCCCAGTGCAAAATCTAAGTACTAACAATAAGAGAAGTAATAATTAATGTATCATACTGAGATGGTGACAATTGTAAAGCTTATCAGTAAATCGTGTAGTATGAGATTAAATAATGAAATTTGGGGGTGTTCTCCTAATTTAGTGATGAAGTCCAGACCTCCTCCCAGTTCTATACTAAGGACAATCAGAAGGATAGTCTTGCGCCTCGATGCAAAATCTTGCAGCACTCGTCTCTAGCAGAGGGTCATTGGGCTCCTGTACACCCACTATTTTAAGCCCTTGGTAACTGTAAAGCATTAAGGGGTAACATCACAAATTCTCAGAGATTCTATACTCTATACTTTGCATGTTAAAAGTATAATTTATTTCAGTGCCTTTTGCTTAATGCTACGTTTTCCTGTTGTTGAACCCATATCATATCGATAATATTAAGTTAAAAAAATATATATATGTACATATAATATAAGGCATAATTAATCATACACATCTGTACTCTGCTAATCACTGCAGACCTGGATTTGATACAAAAGAATCCCGTAATGATGCCGCGTGTCATGCTCACTTTGGCCCTTAGAGGGCAGTGGTTTTCCACTTATGTTCCTCGCGGCCTAGCTATTTGCATAGGATGTAAATCTGTTGTGCTCCTCTCTTTTTATGATTGCAGCTGACCTAATACTTCTCTTTCAATTGGATCTAATGCTGATCACATGAAGAGATGTAAGCCGGCACATAATAACACAATCTAACGGCTTATCATACAATGACAAAGCGCGCCGTTATCTGCCTGTCATATTTATAATATCATAAATATCGCACAACATGGCATATATGTAACATGACCTACGACACGGAGAGAAATGTCTAGGGTTCTAATGCCAGGAATTGGATACCGTGCCCCGGTGCGGTCATTAGGCGCAGGAATGCTTTTGGTTTTTAATAGAACTCCTATTTCGCCATAAATAAGAACAATCCTAATTCAAGGAGAGATCAGGATACAAGGTATTTCCTCTCCTCTCTCCCCGGCGCTATGCATACACATGGTAAACACAAAGGGGACTGTTTCCCCAATGCGGTAATGTCCCCCTCACATGTGCGCTCACCTTATTATTGCTAACAGGCTGGTTAGCATTGGGTCACCTCTGCCTCTCCGGCGTCCCTCCGCAGGGTCACTTATCTCCAGGCTAGATTTCGGAGGAGGAGGGTTTATGCATTCTCTCATCCCACTTGCTCTTATTATTTTCTGTTTGTCCCCTGTCATATTTTTCGACTGTCTGCCTGACAAGAGATTGGCAACATTAACCCCTTCCCGTCGAGCACGTCGCTATAGGTCTCCCGCGTCTGGCGTCCTCACGAAGACCCTACCTACCTGTTTCCTTTATTTTTCCTTGTGCCAGAAATTGACTGTTCTCATTAATATACCCTTTATGTGGCCTATATAAAAAAAATAATAATACAATTTTTTTTAATTTTTTTTAGTGGGAAGAAAATACCCTTTATGTGGCCTATCAAAAATAATAATACAATTTATTTATTTTTTTTAATCTACATATTTTTTTTTAAATTATTTTATTGTGTGCGCATGCTTTACAAAAAAAATGAGGTCCCTATTCTTGGTTTTGCAATTTTTGCAAGCATCCATTATAATTATACTTGTGTGTTATTTTGCAGCCATTTTTTTGAGGGGGGTCTTGATTTGTAATGGACTGTGAAAAAAAATGATTATGCTTTGTGACTACAGTTCATTAGTTATAACCTCCGAAATATAGGACACTCTGTATTTTTTTAAATGTGTGGATTATTTCCGTAATAAAATTCCTTCCTCAAAAAGCAGCAAAGCAGACGCCAGCGAAATCCTGATTTTTTTTTTTTTTTTTTATTGAGAAGGCATATAATTCATTTCTTCCCTATCTCTGCTCACCATCCCCCATGTTCCTGCCCAAAAATGAATGTGCTGAAATACTATTAGGCTGTCTGGTTATGTATTTTTGATGAGCCCATGCAAGACACTGGCTGACCCTGCACGGCACGTGTTAGAATTGCACCGAAGAAGCTTTTCATTTTAAGTTATGCTATCCAGTCTAGGTGACCTCTATTAAATAAAAAGGGAGCAAACAACCTTTCCTGCGGCCTTTGGGACCTTTTCCTTCAAAGATTTTTTTTTTTCTATTATCATGTACATTAAATGTAACATTACTATCTTTACGGCCGAACATATTTTCATTCTTTATTGCAGAAGGATTTAAAAAAAAAAAAAAAAAAAAAGCATTATTTCTATAGAAGGTGGAATCTAGAATCCAGTCTATTGAAATTACCTTTTTTTTTTATTCCCGAAGAGACAAAGCTGGAAAACAAAACATTTTCTTTTTTTTTTTTTCCATAAAAAAAAATAGGAAAAATAATGTAGCCGTTCACGTGAGCCAAGAGTTCTGTTTCAAATAAAAGAAAGAATTTTTATTTGGGTATTTGTGTAACCCTTAAGTTCACTTAAAAATTGCTTTTCTTAGCATATCAAACTCGTCTTATCTCTTGATTTTTTTATTTATAAAATTTCTCATTGTGGTGTGAAATCTTGAATAACGAGGATGTCCTGGTACAGAACACGTAGCCGCTTCTCATGTATCTAGTAATACATAAATATAGTATTATTCTAAGCTGGTCGTACACTCACCCTTTTTTTTATTTTAATTATGTTTTAATATTCTTTTATATTATTTTAATATATATTTTTTTAATATTTGTCGTCCACTTGCCTATTTTTGTTTTTATTATTATCTTGCACATGGATCATTTACATGTTTACTTTTTTTTTTCTCCCTTATTTTGATAATTATTTTTTAATATTCTTCTATATTATTTTAATATATATTTTTTTAATGTTTGTCGTCCACTTGCCTATTTTTGTTTTTATTATTATTTTGCACATGGATCATTTACATATTGACTACTGGAGCCCCTTATTTTGAGAGCTATTTCTAAAGGACCCACCCCAAGTCATGTCCTCCCCCTTGAGCCGTACACTTCGTGACTGTTCACTTAACATGGAGTTGTCTTTTATTTTTTTATTTTTTTTTATAAACCCAGGCACAACACACACAGAAAGAGGAGGAGGAAGGAGGGAGAGAGAAAGAGAGAGAGAGGTAAAAACTAAAAACCCTGAAGGACGGGTCTCAAAAAAATCTAAAGAAACCGCGGGGAATTTCCTTTTTTTTTTATAAGACCAAGAGAAAGCAAGGCGTCTTGCGGTAAGGCTGCTTCTTTTTTTTTTTTGGTGTCCATCTACTTAGTTGTCTAATTGTGGCTTCCTCGGAGGACTGGAGATTGATGGGTGTGGAAAATGAAGGAAGTCCTAGGAGGGTGGCACTCATGTAAATATGCAGATTGGGTGGCAGGGCTGCCTTGTTGACACGTGTACGTGTTTCTTGCCTCTCCCCACCTCCCCATCTGATCTTCTACAGATCGCTCTTGTTCCTTGTGATCACCGTGTAGAAAAAAGGGGGAATGAATGTGTGTGTGCAGGGAAAGGAGGGTTGTAATAAAAATATTACCGAGCTGGAGGGCATCGCTGCCAATTTCCAATATTAATCTGTGCCTTTTATTTTATTTTTTTTCTGTCTGCATTTGCATGTCAAAGTAGTGAAGGTGCGAAGAGCAGAGATTAGTATTGAAATGACATAATGATGTAATGATTAAAATCGGATGACTTCTGGAGGGAGGT